>NC_080850.1:35142892-35514735 GCF_030435755.1 Ochotona princeps
GAGGAAAGCTAGGCCAAAAATGGACTAACAATTCAATTAACTGCTACAAACATTATGTGGTGCCAGTTTAAAGATAATTTTTAAATCCAATCACAAAATACTAAAAATTATGACAGTAAGCATCACAATACAAATTTTAAGATATTACAGCTTTAAGAACAAACACAGAAACCTTTTGCTGGTTTCATGTATATGTTTTAATTTAACAAAAATGTATACAATTCAAAAATAAAAGAGAAGAAAAATACCCCTGACTTACCACTGTTAGCAGCTAACATGTCAATCATTCGACCAGGTGTGCAAACAATAATTTCAGCACCTCTCTTCAGCTCAGCAATCTAATTTAAAAAACAGAAGTTTTACAGGGTTTTTACCATGAATGCTCACTCAAACAGATTTTAAGGCATTACATACAGGTCTTCACTGCTCTGCAGGGTGCCAAGTCTGGGCACAGCATATCTAAGTGTCCTGCTTGTGCCCCTGGAATGCTAGAACACTACTAAAGGAATGGAGGAACCAGCATGACCACATGGCAATGTAAATTTGACACCAGTAAACAAAACAAACAAAAAGTGTTGGCAATTTTAATTTGTTACTACCTCTCAAAGGAATCTAAGAAACTGGACAAGAAAAATAAAGTGATCATATATATCAATGTAGTTCCAACCGTATGTTGCTACCTTTAACAAACTGATAAACCAATTTACTTTTAGCAGGCAACAAGTGAAGATGTCGCTTCTTAGATGCCCTTTTCCTATATGGCAGTACTGGTCATTTCCCGGATACTTCACTTCCAACACAGCTCCCAGGCACAGGGCCTGGAAAGCAACAGAGGAAGACTCTGAGTCCCTGTCACCCAGAAGGGAGACTCAGATGGGCTTCCTGGCTCCTAGCTTTGGCCTGGCTCAGCCCTACTGCTGTGGGCATCTGGGAAAGGAATCACTGGATGAAGGTCTCTGTCACTCTTCCTTTCAAACAAATTCTTGGGGGAATAAGTGAATTTATTAAGTCACAACCAGCATTTAAAAAAATAAAAAACAGGGCCTGGCACGATAACGTAGTGGTTAAAGTAATCGCCTTGAACACCCTGGGATCTCATATGGACGCTGGTTCTGATCCCAGCAGCTCCACTTCCCATCCAGCTCCCTGCTTGTGGCCTGGGAAAGCAGTTGAGGATGGTCCAGGGCTTTGGGATCCTGTACCCGCGTGGGAGAACCAGAAAGAAGTTCCTGTCTCCTGGCTTCAGATTGGCTCAGCTCCAGCCATTGCAGCCACTTGGGGAGTGAATATTCAGACGGAGGATCTTCCTCTCTGTCTCCTCCTCCTCTCTGTACGTCTGCCTTTCCAATAAAATAAATAAATCTTTAAAAAAACCAAAAAACAAAAAAAACCTCAAAACAATCAATGTAGCAGCAGAATGTTTTGACTATCATAACACTTTGTTTAAATTTTAAACCAATAAAATATGCACAAACGGACAAAATAATTTTAAAAATTATTTCTTGCTTCACCACATGGTCAAATAAACTGCTAAGAATGAATTCAGAAAATGAATTAAGTACAAATGTTAAATGGAATTCAGGGATGGAGCCAGCACTGTGGTGCAGTGACAGAATTCTGCCCATGATGCTGGCATCCCATATACGCTACTCCGCTTCCGAACTAGCTCCCGGCCAACATGTCGGAGAAGGCAGCAAAAACATGGTACAAGCCCCACCCAGGTGGGACAGCCAGAAGAAGCGGCTTTGACCCAACCCAGCTCTGGCCTTTATGGCCGTGTGGATCAGCAGATGAAGGACCACTCTCTGTAAATCTGCCTTTCAAAAAAAGTATTATTTTTAATGTTAAAAAAAACTTATCTCAGGGATAACAAAAGTAAAATTTCCTACTGTTTCTTCTTTAACGCTACTCCTAACAGTTTTGTTCAGAAAATGCAAAGAAATTTATCCCACATCCTATAGCATCACTAGATCATTTTTTAAAAAAGATTTATTTATTTTTATTGGAAAGTCAGACATAGAGGAGGAGAGATAGAGAGGAAGATCTTCTGTTCGATGATTTACCCCCCAAGTGAGCGCAAAAACAGGTGCTGCGCCGATCCAAAGCCAGGAGCCAGGAATTTCTTCCAGGTCTCCCACTCGGGTGCAGAGTCCCAAATCCCATTGATTTGGGCCGTCCTCGACTGCTTTTCCAGGCCACAAGCAGGGAGCCTGATGGCAAGTGGAGCTGCCGGGATTAGAACCGGTGCCCATATGGGATCCGGGCACGTTCAAGGCAAGGACTTTAGCCACTAGGCCACTGCACTATATCATTTCATTAAAAATTTAGAAGGCTTTGCAGGAAAGAAACCCGTTTTAATTTTTGTTAAATTGTACCTTCAAACAATCCCAGCCTTATCTGATTAGAGAACCATGCATTCTAGATGGGTAAAATATTTGATAAACTTTATCCTTCAGGAGACTCCTGGGAAACAAAACCAAATTTAACAGTCATCTAGGTTTATTATTATTTTTTTTCTTCTTCTTTCTTTTTTTGACGATCTTTAGATATGGTTTATTATTTTTTTTGCTAAAATCATGGGGCAGGCCCGGCACTAGATCCTAGTAGCTGAGGTCCTCGCACAAATCTAAATGTTGATTGACTCCCTAGCACAAAAACCAGCGCTGCGCCAGGTCAAAGCCAGGAATCCAGAACTCCACCCGGGTGTCCATGAGGGTGGTAAGGAACCATCAAGTACTTGAGCTTTGTCCTGCTGCCTCCCAAGGTCTGAAACAGCAGGAAGCTACACCACAAGTGGAGAAGCTTGGGAGGCAGTGGTTGGCACAGCAGGTAAAGCCACCACCTTGATAAGGCCTTCCAATAGGAGCTCCAGTTCACGTACCGGCTGCTCCACTTCAAATCCAGCTTCCAAATGCACCTGAGAAGCAGAAGTCTGCCCAAGTGTCTGGGCCCCTGCCCCCACATGAGAAACCTGAATGAAATTCCTGCCATTGCAGCCTCTGGGAGTGAACTAGCAGGTGGAACACCTCCCTACCTGTCTCTCCCTGTAACTCTGTCAAGTGAGCAAGTAAATATTAAGAAAAGAAAAACAGGGCCCGGCGGCGTGGCCTAGCGGCTAAAGTCCTCGCCTTGAAAGCCCCGGGATCCCATATGGGCGCCGGTTCTAATCCCAGCAGCTCCACTTCCCATCCAGCTCCCTGCTTGTGGCCTGGGAAAGCAGTTGAGGACGGCCCAATGCATTGGGACCCTGCACCCGCGTGGGAGACCCGGAAGAGGTTCCAGGTTCCCGGCTTCGGTTCGGCGCGCATCGGCCCGTTGCGGCTCACTTGGGGAGTGAATCCTCGGACGGAAGATCTTCCTCTCTGTCTCTCCTCTGTATATATCTGGCTGTAATAAAATGAATAAATCTTTAAAAAAAAAAAAAAAAAAAGAAAGAAAAGAAAAACAAACAAACAAAATAATACACAACACAGTAGCTGGGGTTAAGCAGGTATTCCTATTTGGGATGAAGGCCTCCCAATCCATTGTGCTGCAACACCTGCTCCCGTAATATGATGTTCGATATACAGAGACACTGTGAAATCAATGCCACAATCAGGCATTCCTTCACATAGTCAGTATTGTTTTCTTCAAGCTGCAAATACAGGGATGCACTTTGTTGGGGCCAGAATTGCGGCACAGCAAGTAAAGGCACCACCTGCAACATGAACATCCTGTATGGGCTCTGGTTCCAGTCGCAGCTGTTCCATCTCTGACACACTTCACTAACACACTTGGGAAGGCAGCAGCAGATGTCCCAAGTGCTTGAGCTTTTACACCAAATGGGAGACCAGATAAAGCTCCGGGCTCTGGGCTGGCCCACCTCTGGCCAACACAGGCACTTGGGAAGTAATACACTGATGCTACATCTCTGCCTCTGCCTCCATTTCTGTAATTCTGACTTTCAAATAAGAAAATACAACCCTTTTTAAAAAAATCTACTCTCAGTACATTTTACATACATAAAACAGTATTAGCTATAATATCCATGGTCTAGGTTTGATCTTCAGAAAATATTCATCCACTGTAATATCCACTCTTGCAATTATTTTTATGCTGAGTATTTTTTAAGGATTTAGTAGTAATCACTATTTGAAATACTAAAATGCAAGATCCTCTTTTATTAAATCACTGATTTTGAGAAAGGTGTGGGAAATAACTACCTGCTCACTGATTCCTGTTCCTCCATAAACGCACACCACTCGAAGTCCCAAGGTCTTTGAAAACTTCTTACATTCTTTAGTAATTTGTAGAGCCAGTTCTCGAGTCGGAGTCATGATGACAGCTGGAAAGATAAATATGTCAAAACTCAAACCACCAAGTTCTCCAGAGGCTGCGCTTTAATCCGTTAAACTTAACATCTGCAGAAAGTTCAGATCTTTCAGCCTAATACTTGTTTGTATTTGTTTTATGAACCTCTGAAAGCTCTATTTCAAAAGCTTTAAAATGTCAGAGGTTGCGGTAAAGGGTAAGTGTAAGTAAATTTTAAGAACATGCTACAAGAAAATAAATCAGAGTTAAAGGCCACACTCAGCTCCTGGGAAAACACTTCATTGAACAGAACACAAATAGCTGTCAACGGCAAATCACAGAACAAAGAACACCAAGTGACTCACTGTGCTGCAGGAGCCATACTGCTGCTTCTGGAAACAACCCTGGGCTGAGGGCACAAAGAGGAGAAAGACACTGCGCCCTGCATTTCCATGGGAGGAGCTGGACAGCTTTCCAGAACCCTACTCAGATTTGCAGAAGACGCCCAAATGAACCAAGAAACATCAATCTGCAGGCTTAGCCCTCAATCTAGTGCTGGGACTGCAGCCTTAAGGCTATTACAAAGAAAAGCTAGGAAAACACATCTTCCTATTACTGACCATGGTCAGTTGGTGTATCCACTGACACCAGGCTAAGAACAAACCTCTACGCAAATAAACAGATAGATGCATGAGGAGTCTACTTGCCAAGGCAGAGTTTAACAACTGAGCTGTGCCAGGAGAGACTGATTTTGTACTTCTGACATGTCACTCCGAGCTCCGAGGAGTCTCACTCCACCTGCTGGTAGGGGAAATCAGCCCCAAAGCGCACATTGAAACAGGATATGGACAGATATCTTCATTGTCATAAGCAAGAAATTATAAGGTATATCTTCCTGATTAGCAAACACAGCTGTCTATTTTACAAAAAGTTTAATGCAAGCAGTGTACCTATTGGCCCCTCTCCTTCTTCTAATGACCTCTGATCCATGATGTGTCTAAACATGGGCAACAGAAAAGCAATGGTCTTTCCACTTCCTGTTTTGGCAATGCCAATCAAATCTCTTCCGGACATTATGGCAGGAATTGCTTGGGTTTGGATTGGCGTGGGCTTTTCATACCCATGTCTGAAAAAGAAAAACCAAAGAAAGAATAAAGAAGAAGTGAATTTTCTGAGACTTTTGGAGTCCTTAAGGATAAGCTCTTCAAATTGTGATTTATCCATACAATAATATTACCTACAAATACACAGGAAATTAGAACTAAGTTTACAACACAAAGAACCTGAAAGACATCATGATTATGCTAAGCTTAAATGTCACCCACAAGTGACTACATATTGAATGATAGCCCTCAAATAAAAATGAACAGAATAGCCAAATATGTATTATTTGCAATCCAGGATAGTAGAGATGGGAACAGAATGACTGCGAATGAATACAGGTTTATTTTGGAATAATAATAGTATTTGGAATAATAATAAATCTAAAACAGGCTACGGTCACAGCTGTACAACTCTTTGCATCTAACACTTTATTAGATACCTTAAAAGCTCAGTTTCATGATATGTAAATTATACACAAGCACTTTTAAAAGGTCATGGAACCTGGGGAGGGTGGGAAATTGGGTGGGCCTTCTCCCTTAGTACCCCCCTTTAAACATGAAGGAAACAGAAGATGGGCCTTGTCTTTAATTGAATTTTCCATAAATGTCTTGAAGCATTTTCATATATCAAGAAAACCTTTAAAGCTAAAACCTAACAGAGGGAAATATTTTGAGAGCTATTTTGAGTAGCAAGACAATGAAAACTATGGATAAGTGCCACCACTTACTTTTTGAGGGAATTTAAGATCTTCATGGAAATTCCACACTGGACCCAAGACTTGATTGGTTTAGGACAGCCTTTTCCTTTGACTGTAATACCTTCCATTTCCAATCGAAATACATTCACCTCTACAAAGCAAAATCCAGGTTAAAAACTCATAAATAAAGAATCTGCAGCTCCCTGTATTAAGATTACTTCATAGCAGAGCCACAAGGAAAGTAATGAATGGCTTAAAGAGGAAATTGTCACAACCAGCTGAGGCAAAAATAACTACCCTAATTTCAACAATTTTATTTCGGTTTTGTTGTAGCAGCCAATTGAAGTGTGGAAGAGCAAATGGAGCATCTTTCTCCTTTTCTCTTTTTCTCTCCATTTCTCTCTTTTTAAAATAAATAAATGAATCTCAAAGGAAGGGGGAATCATTGGTAACTAATCACTTACTCTCCCTGAAAGAGCTGCCGCACCCATCTTTATTTAACCAATAACATGCAATAACAAGCAGTTCCTGGCTCCACGTTTCAGACCAGCCAAATTGGGCCGTTGGACTGGTCTTAAACTCCAACACCAACTTTCAAATAAATCAGTCTTTTTAAAAATTCCACATGTAAAAGTTGATGTAATTTTTGCTTATTCTTCTAATAATCCCCAAACACTCCTTCAACTCACAGGTCCACCCTATTTCCCCAGGTCAATAAGATTTATCTTCCTGTTTCCACTATAACCAATAAATTAACAAAAGAATTTTACCCTCTTGAGACATTTTTGCTAGTTCTGGAACTTCAACATAAAAGTTTTTTCTGAATGGTTCATATTCAATTTTTCCATGATCAACGGGTTCTAGGAGTTTTCTCTGTTTTGTCTGATAGCCCGTAAGGGCCGTCTGCAGGTCAACTTCCTCCTCCTCTGAAGAATACTACAATTCAAAATAAAACCAAGGAGTTCAATGCATTACTATTTTCCTCTTCTGAGAAGTTAGTAGTCATAGCATTTAAAATTCTCCACTTCTAGACGGGACTCTTCAGTGTTGTTCCAATAACCTGAACCTCTTACTTTCAAAGTGACTGAAATGATGTCAGCTATTAAGACACTCAACAGGTTACAAGGAATTTTTCAATTTCTTCATTCTCAGCCCTCACAAAAAGTTATAATGCCAACGCAAAGTAAAAATGAGGTGGCTTTAATTAACTCATCCCACTGGTCGCATTATATGAATCTTTACAACATGTCAACACTTCATTTCGTCTCTCTATATTGTACTGAAGTGAGATGAGGCAGGAGGGGCGGGGGAGCGAGACACGAAGACTCAGAAAGCTTCACTAAAGGCTCTTTAATAGCATTACTCCTACTCGGCAATGAACACTAGCAACCTGCAACTTTGCTACACAGATTCTTAGGACAGGACCAGGGAAGAAAAGTCCCAGGAGTAGAACAATCACCTCCATGGCATCCTGATCATTCTCCATCAGCTCCCCTTTCTTCTTATCAGCATCCACGACCGCTTTCTTGGTTGTCACGACAGTGACAACTTTCGTGACGGTTGGTCCTGACTTCTAAAATCAAAAAGGAACATGAAAGATCTTGCCAAAGTAAAACATAAATCATACGTCAAATAAAGCACAATAATTGTAATTTGGGATTCAAATTTATGACATTGTTTGCAATAGTTAAATCATAGCAAAGTTTGCTTTTCTCCTTTATCACTATAAAAAGCTTAAGTGACATACACTGTATCTTGTTAATAGACTCACATACAGCTTACTATAAAATACAGTTTTATGTAAAGATTATACACAGATAGTATACTTCACTCACGAAATAAGCTAGGTAGTTCTGGGAGTCTGAATGAATTAAAAAGCACAACAAGTAACTGGCACTGCCCCTGAGCAGCTTGTATTTCAAGAGAAAATGACAAACAGTAATTGTAAAAAAAGATAAAAATCATTTAAAACAAAAACAGCGACAAAGTTTCAAGTACAGATGCTCCAATTCCAATCCAGGTCCCTGTTGATGGCCTGGGAAAAGCAGCAAAATATAACTGACGGCCAAACTACTTGGGCCGTGCTACCCACATGAGAGACCCAGATGGAGCTCCCAGCTCTTGGCTTCAGTTTAGCCCAGTCCTGGTCCTTGTGCCATCCGGGTAGTGAACCAGGGGATGGAGAATCTTGTCTCTCTCTCTCGCTGTAACTTTCAAATAAATGAACAAAAACACAAAAACGCCAAAATAGGATGAAAAGAATCAACTATGAAAAATGAGAATGCTGAACAAGTCTGCGAAAAGTAACAGGCAGGAACGACCCCAAAGAAACCAATTATGGTGGCAAAGTGACTTACAGAGAACGTTTATACTTAGAGTTCACCAGCATCTCTGGTACCAAGAAAAAGTTATTGCCAAAACAAAAACAATCTTGGGAAATGTACAAATGAACAGAATGGAATCTCAATCTTCAGAGAAAAGCCCCTACCTTTTCATTTCCCCCACCACCTTTTACACTCCTCATGTTGAACTTTTTTACTTCCTCCTTCACTTCTTCCATGTAAGCATCCAGGGGGTCTAACTCCTCTCCCTCCATTTCATTTCCTTCCTTTTCAGCTTCTGCAGGATCATCTTCATCATCTAAAACATAAAAATGCATATAAATAAATACCAATAAATGACTAATTATTTAAATGAAAAGAAGAAAAATATTAAGTGTGCCTTACATATGGAGCTCTGGTAACTAGATTTTATAGCTATACGGCTAAAAAAACTAAAGTTTCTCTGTGATGTTTGGGCATTTGGCCTAACACTTAAGCCACATCCTATACTAGAGCACCTGAGGCCGAGTCCTACTTTTACTTCCAATCCAGCTTCTTGCTGATGAGTGACTGGCGTGGCAGGTGACGGCTCAAATTCTTGGGACTCTGGTACACACACAGAAAACCTGGGCTTACTTCCAGCCATGCAGCTTTGATATAGACTAGGTCTGGCTGTTGTGGACATTTGAGGCGTACACTACAAAATGTAAGACCTCTATCTTTCTCTATGCTGTTAATAAAAACAACATTTTTATAAACATCTCTTTGCTGGGGCCAGCACTATGGAGTAGCAAGTTAAACTTCCACTTGCAATACTAGCATCCCATATGATCAAGAGTTCAAGATTCAACGCACAACCCACTTGCAATCAAACTTCCTGTTAACACACGTGTAAAGGCACCAGAAAATGGTACAAATCCTTAGGCACTTGCACCCCTATGGGAGATTCAGCGGAATCTCCGGGCTCCTGGCTTCAGTCTGGACTCACCCCAACCACTGCAAATATTTGGGGAGTGAACCAATGGGTAGAGGATGTCTTCCTTTCTCTTCACTCTTTCTTCTCTTCCTCTTCCTGTATTCACCCTCCTTAATGTATCACTCCTCTCTCTGCAACTGCCTCACACCTAAATCTTTTTTTTTAACGTCTCTCTGCTAAAATATATTTTCATTTATTTATTTCTGAAATTAACTGTCTTACATCACAGGAAGAAAAAATAGTCCCTGACTCTTAATTCAAGGCAATCTAATCTTTTTCATACAACTAAGCTATTAAGACAGACCACTTAAAGAAATTCTATTTATCTCTTCAAAACACAATCTCTAACTTTCACAAAAAAACACAGCAAAATTCTATTTTTCTGTGGAAGTCCACAATCGTCCATATCAGAGTTCCTGTGTTTGATGCCCAGCTCTGGGCCTGACTCCAGCATCCTGCTAAGTCAGACCCTGGTGATGACTCCAGCAACTGGGCTCTGCGAACCTTGGGAGAACTGAGCTGAGTTCCTGGCTTTCCACCGTGGCTAGGCCCAGGGATATGTAGGGAGTAAGTACCTGAATCACAGCTATCTCACTATGTTGTGTGTCTCTCAAATAAAATTTAAAAAGGTAAAAATCCAAATGTCAAAAAAAAAAAATAAACATATAAACAAAACACAGCACAAAGAATGGACTATAATGTAGTGTTATAAATGGAACTCCATACATGACTGAACCTTGGGACATACTATCCTAAGAGAAATAAGCCAGACGTGACAGTGCAGAGTTCCATTTCAGAAGGCAGATTCCTAGATGATAAGTAGACTAGAAGCTATGTGGGCAGGAATGAAGGAGGAAAGATAGCTGTTTAATGGCTACAAGGTTTCTGAGACAAACAAAAATGCCTAGAAACACATTACAGTGATGGCTGCACAATAATGAAAGTACTTACTACTGCCAACTTACACTTAAAATGGATAAAATAATAAGTATTACATCACACACACACAAAGCCCTCCAAAGTCCCTATATCAAGTATGGCTCCTAATTCTGTAATATTCTAGGTGATATGCTAGGCATTTAGGCTAAAAAACAGACATACCATCATCATCCTCTAAACTCCATTTTTTCCCTTGCTTCATCTCTTCAATTTCCTTTTTCAACTCCCCTATGTTTTCCATGGCCTTTTTACGCTGCTCTTCTCGCCATTTTTCTACTCTTTCTTTTCGCTTTCGCATTTCTTCTTCCAGTTTATTCTGGTCAAAGTTCTGGGGTGGGGTGTGGTGGGAAGAGAAAGAGAAAAATACAGGATTAGTAGTTTTACTCTAACAGCCCAAGCATGTTCTCCAAAGTATAAAAATGGAAAAACAGATCTATATACAAACTCCTAAATCAGTCCACATTCAGTAAGTCACAAATCTTTATATAAACATTTACAAATACATTATCAAAATGACATCAAAAAGACTAATGATTTTTGAAACCAAGATTTCAAACATCATAAACTAACCTCACTTCAATTGCAAGCAACATGTACACATGAATTCAATTTCTTCCTCAGAACAGAAAATTACCAAGAAATGTTTCCCAGTTACTCTGAATTCTCCATACTCCTCTGAGATTGCTTCTATGAGAAGTAATTCTCTACTCCACATCAGTGAGTCAGTGAATGCGGAGTGAGAACATGATTAACAAGCTTAACAGGGGAAGGCAGGAACCTGACATTTAGGTCATCTCGTATCAGATATCCTGCCCTGCTCCTTACTCCAACTGCCTGCTAGCAGACCCTAGAGGGCAGCACTGAGTCACCCCCCAACCCACCACAGGGGTTCCCCAACTGTGCAGAACACCCCAGGGCTAAACCAGCAGAAGCAAGCCAGCCTGTGTGTGCCGCTTCTCCCTTTATCACTCAAACACCTTTTCTTAAAAAGTTTTTAATGAAGTTTTGGTCTTTTGGGCCTAAGTTTTTCTGAAACAGCCATTCTGAAGTCTTCATCAAAACTTGCTAATGCGCTCAAGAAAGGAAAATAAATCACTTTCACAAGATATAACCAGGGAACCAGAAAGTCTAACAGGATAAAATTTTCCTGTTACATTGGTAGCTATTTATGAAGACATGCATGTAAAAACAGATAAAAATATCATATAATTACATTTGGGTTTTAAACTTTTTTTTTTTCCCTTTACAAAATTATTTGAAAGACAGATCTGCCATCCCTTAGTTGGTTCGCCAAATGGCTGCCTCAGCTGAGGCTGGGCCAGCCTGAAGCCAGGAGCGCCTTCCAGTCTCCCAGACAACTGCAGGTAACTAAGGACTTGGCCCATCGTCACTGTTTTTTTTCCTGGGCGTGTTGGCAAGCATCTGAACTGAAAGTGAAATGACTGGGATTCCAACCAACGCCAGCGCCCATACAAAATGCTGGCATTGTAGGCAGTGGCTTAGCCAGCGGACCACAGCACCATCCCTAAACGTAAACTTCTGCAACAAAAAGCTCTGTACCTCAATTTCTACCCTATGTGCTTGTTGTATGATCATCCAGCTGGTGCAGAAATCAGAACCCCAAACTTCCCAGGCTGGATCCTTTCTTAGTCATCCTGCTTGACAATCAACTCTTTCAAAAACATGGCTGGGAGGTGGGAGGCAGCTCAGAGGGCAGGAGTGGAAGATGGCAATGGGCCAGCAAATACCCTCCTCAGCAGCCCACACTGCACAGTCAGGAGGCTGGGGAGCCTCACATCGCTCTCACTTCCAGGAGGTGATGGCACAACTACTTCAGCAATGCCATTCATGGAGAGACAGAGCTTGAGTTCCCAGCTACTGGCTTCAACCTGGCACAGCCCCTGATGTCTCAGGGATTTGAAGTAAACCAGAAAATGGAAGATCTTTTCCTGTCTCTCAGCCTTCAACAAATAGAAGGAAAATATACAACTAATAAAAATTTTTAAATAAATAAAATAAACATGAGGGACATGCATTTGTCAGAGCAGTATGTCCGGGGGAAGGGAGATGGCAGGTGGGGGCTAAGAGGGTTCAGATGTCTGTTACCCACTTAGCAGACATGGAGACAAGGAGTGGACTGCCACCCTTGACTGAGCCCTGGCTCAGCTCCCTCTGTTGTGGCACTTGGAGAAAAACAGTCCCAGCTTCATCTTTCAATTAAGCAGTGAACCTAACAAAACCAAAGTCATCTGGGGAAAGGTAACCTGCACTCATGGGAACAGTGGTATGGTTGGAGCCAACTTCAGAAGCAACTTGCCTGTGAAGGCCATTGGACACAGAATCCAAGTGATGCTGTACCCCTCAAGAATTTAAACTACTGAAAATACATGGATAAAAATGGATTTAAAAAAAAGGATGGGTAAAATTAATCTTTGACCCTTACAGGTCCATAAGAATGTGAAGATAAAGACATTTCCATTACAAAGTCTTAAGTACAAATTTATGGAACTTTTCAGAGTGAAATTAGATGTTTTCATGGCATGACTGCATTTTTAATTTTAAAACATAATGTGTACAAATTTTTTTCAAAAAACCCCTCTAAGACAATTGTTATTTTTTGCTCCTTAGTTCCTTTGTATTTGTTATTACTTTAAAATAAAGTATACAGCATTCTACTTGCCAAAGCAGAAACAAGTAGGGTCCAGAGCTGTGGCACAGAAAGCTAAGCTGCTGTTTGTGATGGACTGTACTAGGCCCTGTACTTGCAAGTACTCACAAGAATCTGGTCTGGGATCACCTCAGACAAAGTTTCTTTTGGGATCTCCCCAGTAGAACTGCCTGGACTCAGAACCCATGGTCTACCATGGAGTGCAACTGCCAGAGCCAAGCCTCCTCAGAGGCTCAGACAGAGCAGTGGAGAGCATAACCAGCTGCACATGGAGGATAGGGCAGTCTATCGGAAACTGCAGGGGATACCTGGCATCACAACACAGGTCAGAACAAATCAATCAACTACCCCAGCCATATGTTGGGCAAACAGAGACTCTGAGATGGACTATGCCAATCAGCGGATTCTGCAGCGACCTCATCGTGCTTGGAATGGCGAGACTGGCACCAATTCCTAACTGCTGAACTATCAAAACCACTTGAGCAAGACCCTCAGAGCATACCCCACATCAGGGACCTGGGATGGGTGGGGCTTCTCCCTTTATCTCCTCCTTTACTCCAGATACAGGAAAAAAACAATGTGGAAATAATAGTCTTACCCATTTTCCTGTAGCCCTTGAACCTCTGTGCCATAATTAACTATGCAAAGATTGTCAAAAATGGGAAAAAACAAACAGCATAGAGCATTCTACCACTCCACTTGCCAAAGCAGAAACAACTAGGGGCCAGAGCTGTGGCACAGTAAGCTAAGCTGCTGTTTGTGACACAAGCACCCCATACTGCAATGCTGGTTCAGCCCCAACTATTTTACTTCAGACCCAGCTTCCCACTAATGCACACATAAGGCAGTAGACGATGGTCCAGGTGCATGGGAACCTGCCAGCCACGTGGAAACCTAGGTGGAGCCTCTGGATCCAAGCTTCAGCCTGTCTCAGCCTGGGTGCTGCGGCTGTTCATGGAGTGAATCAGCAGATGGAAGATCCATCTTCATCTCTCCCTGTCACACGGCCCTTTAAAAAAATAATAGTTCTTTTTTAAATGCAGAAACAAGTTTGATAGAACAAAATTTTTAAAGTGAATTTTGCTTTTTATTTGAAAGAGAGATAGGGAGAGACAAAGCTATTTCATCTGCTGGTTCACTCTGCAAAAACCTTCACCAGCTGGGACCTGAGCAGATGGAAGCCAGGAGCCAGGAACTCCATCCAGGTGCCCAGGTAGGTGGCAGGAAATAAACCCTGGGGCCACCTTGGCCTATCCTGTGCATTAGCACAGAGCAGCCAGGACTCAAGCCAGGCGCCCTGACACGGAACATGGGCACCCAAGGGGCAGCTTCACCGGCCACACCACAAGATGCCCTCGTACGGCAAACTCCTAAGTCGTGAACTTACGCCAGCATCTTTTTCTTTTTCATCCTCCTTGTCATCTTTATCTTTTTTCTTATCTTTAGAACTTTCTCCACTATCTGCTTTCTCTTTGGACCTAGAACGACTAAAAAAATGAGAGAAACGGAGATATTACCCATTTATACTTGGAAATATTCATGTAAAACTATTTTCAGACTTCTATTTCACTTTTTAAAATATAAACCTAACAATTACATGGTCATATTTCATTAGCGAACACCTTGGAAATACAATGAAAGCTAATCCACAACACTAATGATATATATAACTAAATATTTGGAAATGTGATCAATAGTGAACGCATTCTACCAAAATCATTACAAAATTTAAACAAGACAGTTAAGCTCCAATAAACGAATATTCAAAATCTTAAATTCTACATAATAATTTCTGTATGTAGTAATCCCAATGAGCTTCCATTTTCAGTCAACTTGCATCTTATAAGGAACACAACTTTGCCATTTTCAGCTAACCATATGAAGCACTGACTTGTCTCCCTCCCTTGCCTTTATGACTGGTACTTTCTGAGTGGATTACAAATCCTCGGTGAAGACACCAAGAGGTGAGGTTTCCAGCATAAACTTCTGAACAGTGCTGATGCTTTTGCCAGCTGATCTGGTATGTCACTTACCAAGAACTGCTTCCTGTTACAGAATGTACCACGGTCCCCGACATCACTTACTTTAAAAAGCTTCTCGTCATTAAGTAAAATGTCACCTGTCATGTATCAAATGGCCATCTCTTTGGATCTATTTTTCTGGAATTTTAAATAGATGCACTGATCTATTTCCTAAATCGACACCAGCTTAATTTAATTTCTACTAACTTTAATTTTATGATAAAAAAATATTTAGAAAGGCAGATTTACACAGAAAAGAGATCTTTCATCCTCTGATTCACTCCTAAAATTGCCGCAACAGCCACAGCCTGAGCTGATCTGCCACCATGAGACAGGAGCTTCCCCAAGGAGGTGCATGGTCCTAAGGATGTGGCCATAGCAGAAAGCTGGATGGGATACACAGGAGCAGGGACACAATCTGGTGCCCATGTGGGATGCCAGCGCTGCAAGGCAGAGGATGAGGCCACTGACTCATGGAACCAGCCCCTCATGTTAGCTTTGGACAGACCAGGCAGAAAAAATTCCTACTCTTTTGTTCTCCAAAAGTATTTATGCCCTTCTGTGTTTTTCTTTTCTTTTCTTTTTTTAATTTTTTACTTGAAAGGCAGTGTGGCAAGAGAAGGGGAGAAGAAATACAGACAACTTCCAGTCACTGGTCCTCTTTTAACAACCAGGACAACATCCAACTGAAGCCAGGGACCAGAAGTCCATCCAGGTCTTCCACTCAAGTGCTAGAGCCACCTGCTGTTTCTTCCCAGGAGCATCAGGGAGCTGGATGCCAAGTAGAGAACCCAGCATGTCGACAATGGCTCCCAGCCTTACCTTAACCTGTAGCTCCTCAAACAAAACCCCAGGCACTTGGTATTCTTAACTTTACAAGTTTGTAAATAACTTTCAATTCACATCTAAAATCTTTGACAAATTGCTAGGTATTAATTAATTAATTTTAAAAGATTTATTTATTTTTATTGGAAATGCAGATATGCAGAGAGAAGGAGAGACAGAGAAGAAAGTCTTCCATCCGATGGGTCACTTCCCAACCGGCTGCAAAGTCTGCAGCAGAGCCAATGAGAAGCCAGGAGCCTCTCCCAGGTCTCCCACATGGGTGCAGGGTCCCAAAACTTTGGGCTGTCCTCGACTGCTTTCCCAGGCCACAGGCAGGGAGTTAGAAGGGAAGCGGGACAGCCAGGATCAGAACCAGTGCCCATTTGGGATCCTGGCGTTAAAGGTGAGGACTTTAACTGCTGTGCTATTGCACCAGGCCTGATAGGTATTAATTTAATAAAACACTTTAACAATTATGATTTTTCTCCTTGAATCTGACAATACAGAGAATGACACTGATTTTCTAGTCTCAATCAACTTTCATTTGTGGAAGAAACATCATGTGTTTACAGAATGTTATCTTTTTTATACATTGTTGGACTGGCTCTAATGTTTTGACTGAGTACACCCTTAAATTTTCCTTTGTTACAATGCTAATTAGGTTTATGGTAATATTCATCATATTCTAAATTCATGAGGAACTGAAAAATATGCCTTTTACAAAGTGAATAGCCAAATGCCACTCAGTAGCCAATTATCACTCAGTAGCGTGTGGTAGCCCAGTGCAGAGCCTTGCATGTGCCAGGATACCATGGTTGCCAATTAGAGTCCCAGCTATTTCACTTCCCATTCAACTCCCTGTTTGTGTCCTAGGAAAGCAGTCAAGGACGGCCCAAAGCCTTGGGACCCTGCATCCACGTGAGAGACTTGGTAGAAGCTCCTGGCTCCTGGTTTCAGACCAGCTCAGTTCCAGCCACTTGGGGAGTGAATTAGCGGATGGAAGATTTTCTCTCTTTCTCTCCTTCCCTCTGTAAATCTGACTTTCCAATAAATAAATAAATAAATACATAAATCTTTTATAAAAACATTATATTTTAAAACAACAAATAACTTACAGTTTAAAATATTTTTTCTGGGTTTAAATTTTGCTTACTTAAAGTCTCTCAGAGACTGAGACAGAGGTCTCCCACCCCACAAATGCCTCCAACAGTCGGCACTGGACAAGCCAACCCAGGATCCCCGAATCCAATCCAGATCTCCCACATGGCTGACAAGAACTTCACGACTTGAGCTGTGTCAGCCACTGCCTTCCAGATGCATGTTAGCAGCAACCTGGACTCCAAAATGGAATGGGACTTGAACTCAGGAACTGTGAAATGGGATGGGGGTGTCCCAAAAGGAATCTTAACAGTGCTGAGAAATGTCTGTCCACCCAAAATTTTGCTTCTTGAAACACAGAGGGAGAAATAAAGAGTGGGAGGAGAGAAGTAGAGTGAACAAAGGTGTAGGGAGAGTAAAAAAAGATGCAGAAAGGGTGAGCGAGCACCCTCACTGGTTCTCACCCCAGACGCCCACTATGATCAGAGCTGAGGCCACGAAGGCCTCTCACACATGTGGCGTGAACCCAATCACTTAAAATATCACCACTGGGGCCTGGCACAGTGGCCTAGTGGCTAAAGTCCTCGCCTTTAACGCACCAGGATCCCATATGTGCGCCGGTTCTAATCCCAGCAGCTCTGCTTCCATCCAGCTCCCTGCCTGTGGCCGGGGAAAGCAGTCGAGGACAGTCCAAGGACTTGGGACCCTGCACCAGGGTGGGAGACCCAGAAGAGGTCCTGGCTCCTGGCTTTGGATCGGCACAGCACCTGCTGTTGCAGCCACTTGGGGAGTGAATCATCAGACGGAAGATCTTTCTCTGTCTCTCCTCCTCTCTGTATATCTGACTTTGCAATAAAAATAAATAAGTCTTTAAAAAAAAAAAAACAACCACTGGCAGAAAGCTACAGCCAGGAGCCAGAATTGGGAACAGAATTTATTTATAAGGTAACTTTCCATGTTAACTTCTAATTCGCTCTCAGTAATTCTGCCTTTCAAATAAATAAATCTTGAAGAAAAAGGGGAGAAGGAGGAAGAGGTAGAGAGGACGGGAGGCAGGGTTGGAAGAGAGACAAAAGGGAGACAGAGAATCTTTCATCTGCTTTTTTTATCTCCCAAGTGGCTGCAAGAGCCAGAGAGTTGGAACAATCGGACAAGTCAGGGACTGACACCTGCAGCAGCAATCACCTGGCCTCACCACTTTAAAATATATATTATCTATTTATTCTTTAATCTGAAAGGCAGAGTTACAGAGGGAAGGAGAGACACAGAGAGATCTACCATTTGCTGGTTCACTGCACAGGTGGCCACACTGCCCAGGTCTCGCCCAATCTGAACTTAGGAAAAGCTATTCCCTGGGGTGCTAGCATCCATATAGGCACCAGTTGGAGAACTGGTTGTTTCACTTCTGATCCAGCTCCCTGCTAATGTGCCTGGGAAAGCAGTGGAAAATGGCCCAAGACCTTGGGACCCTGCACCCATGTGGGAGACCAGGTAGAAGCTCCAGGATTTGGCCTGGCCCACTCTGGCCTTTTTGTCACCATTAGGTAGCAGACCACTAGATGGCTCTCTCTTTTTCTCTCTCTCTCTCTTCTTGTAAAACAAGGACGGGCTGGCACGGGAGGGAGCAAAGCGGTGTGGATGGCAGCTCCTAGCCCTGCTGGCGCTCACCTCCATGGTGGTCAAAAACAAAGCCAAGGTCAAGAAGGGCAGCCCGGGCGGTGAGTGCACCGAGTGGACCTTGGGGCCCTGCATACCCAGCAGCAAGGACTCTTGTATGGGGTTCCGCTAGGGCACCTGCGGGGCACAAACAGCATCCAGTGCAGGCTGCCATGCAGCTGGAAGGAGTTGGGAGCCGACTGCAAGTACAAGTTTGAGAGTTGGGGGGTGTATGATGCCAGAACAGGCCTGCCAGGCTATCCTGAAGAAGGCCCAGGACTACATCCAGTGCCAGGAGACCATCCGTGTGACCAAGCCCTGCACCCCCAAGACCAAAGCCAAGGCCAAAGCCAAGAAAGGGAACAGACTAGACCAGCTTCTCCTGGGGCCAGGCTGCGGCCTCCCAAGCTGTAACCCACCAGTGCCTTTTGTCTCTTCTTATTAGCTTTATTAATCACGCCTGCTCCTTCCCATCCCTCCCTCCACACAGTCCCCAAGTGCCAAAGTGGGGAGGCAGCTTGAGCCCCCTCCCAAGGGAGTTGGCTCCCAACAGCCCCTCTTGTTTTCCCCACCATGAACTATAAACCAATTGTTTTCCCAAAATAACCTTTTTCTTTTTAATATATATAGATACATAAAACACCACCTCAACAGCCCTTTACCAGCCTTGGTAAAATGAAAGTTACACTCCTGGTAAAACACATAATAGAGGGAAAGTGCTATGAACTGAACATTTCTTTTCTTTTCTTTTTTTTTTTTTATTACAAAGTCAGATATACAGAGAGGAGAGATAGAGAGGAAGATCTTCCGTCCGATGATTCACTCCCCAAGTGAGCACAACAGCTGGAGCTGAGCCAATCTGAAGCCAGGAGCCTTTTCCCGGCCTCCCACACGGGGGCAGGGTCCCAAGGCCTTGGGCCGTCCTCGACTGCTTTCCCAGGCCACAAGCAGGGAGCTGGATGGGAAGTGGAGCTGCCAGGATTAAAACCAGCGCCCATATGGGATCCTGGTGGGTTCAAGGCGAGGACTTTAGCCACTAGGCCATGCCTCCAGGCCCTAAACTCAACATTTCTAATTTTAATCTTAAATGTCCCAAAATCTAAAACCTTGAGAACACCCTAAAGTAGAATATTCCATATCTGAACTCATTTGTCAGTTTATGGTGAAAACACAAGCATATTAACTACAACATAACATTACCTTCCAGTTGTGTGCAAGGCATATGAGGCATAAAAGACTTTCGTTTTTAGATTTGAGTCCCATCCTGAATATACTTCATTATGTGCATGCAAATATTCCAAAACCAGAAAATCTGAAACATGAAACACTTTTGACCCAAAAACAATCCAGATAATAACCCATAATAACTAACCTGAAGAACTCACAGAAAACAGATGAAAGAACATGTATCAACTACCCTATGATTCCAGTGCAGAAACAATTTTTAGTAAATAAGTCACTGATCAGTATAAAGAGGAGGCCAGCACTGTGGTACAGCATGTGAGGATGCCGTCTGTGACACCAGCAGTTCTGATCCAGGATTGCCCACTTCCAATCCACTTCCCCACTCATGCACCTAGGAAGGCAGGGGAAGATGATCCTAAGTACTTGGGCCCCTGCCACCCATAGAGGAAACACCGCTGGAACTAACATGACTCTAACACGGCTCAGCCTGGCTGTTGTCATGTGGAGAGTAAAGCAGCAGAAGGAAGCTATTTCTCTGTGTAACTCTGCCTTTCAAATAAATAGGTCGTTTTTTAAAAAATAAATAAATACATAAATACATAAATAAATATAAATTATACCTCAAAATCATAAATTATATCTCATAATCAAATGCTGTTGATATTTCAAGGAAACAAGAACATTAGCTTGGGCAAGCAGGGTAATTTCACCCATCCTGAATTTGTCTATGGAAACAGAGTGAAAAAGCCATATGTCAGTCAATGCCAAAATATTATCTAAGACAATAACTATAAAGAAAAAAATACAGTACCCATACAGATGTCTATAAAATATATTTCTGACCATTATTACAAGGGTACAACACATTGAGGTGTTAAAACTGATAATTTAGTATTTTAGTACTGAATTATAAGCTTTATAATCTATTAAGATGAAGCCCTGCCACCAATTCATGGTGAAGCCCACATAGTAACCATTCCAATAATAAATTTCAAGGTGCAAATAAACGAGTAAATAAGAAAAAAAAGCAAGGGGAAGTTGCCCGGCTTTAGCTGAGCAGCCAACCCAGTCAGTGAGGGCCATGTTACCGATTGTCGGTCTTCTTGCTCTTGTTGCCGGGACTGGAGGACCGGGACCGCCGGCCTCGGCTTCTACTCCGTGAGCGCCTCCGATCTCGGCTGCGAGACCTCCTCCGGTCTCGGCTTCTGTCTCTCTCGCGGCTCCTGGAGCGTCTGGAAGGGCGACACATGTTAACACTCCACGGTTCAATAGTTTTTTTTTTTTTTAAAGATTTTATTTGTCTATTTTTATTGGAAAGTCGGACATACAGAAAGGAGAGACAGAGAGGAAGATCTTCTGTCCAATGATTCACTCCCCAAGCAGCCACAACAGCTAGAGCAGAGCCAATCCGAAGCCAGGAGCCTCTTCTGGGTCTCCCATGAGGGTGCAGGGTCCCAAGGCTTTGGGCCGTCCTTGACTGCTTTCCCAGGCCACAGGCAGGGAGCTGGATGGGAAGCAGGGCCGCCGGGATTAGAACCGGCCCCCATATGGGATCCCAGCACATGCAAGGAGAGGACCTTAATCACTATGGATCGCGCCGGGCCCTGGTCAAATAGGTTTTATTTGGAAATATTTTTGGATACGCTCAAAAAAGCTTCCAAACTGTTACTACTTATGACAGCAAGGACCTCAATTAACTATTAAATCATCTCGATAACAAACAAGTAAAGCCAATCCTTACAAATATTAGGCAAAATAAACAAGGGCATCAATTTCACAGTGACATAGGAATATAAAATTTCTACAATAACAACAGCTACCTAACACTTAAGATCTATAGCATAAATCTGATCTTCAAAGACAGCCTATATCTAAGTCCAATGTGGGTAGAAACAGCGCTGCGACAGCAAGAACCTTGACAGGAGGATTAGGAGGCAAAGTAGACATTTCTAGCCTGGTACCATCAGGAAGAAACGATGCAGGCCAGACCCTCCAGTCTTAGTGTAATGTTCCGACACGAGACATGAGGTCTGTACCAAACAGCCTCAAAATCATAGTTGCTCTACCATCCTGACATTCTACTTTCAGACCAGAAAGTCAATGATCAACGTTTAATGACCAAGTGCACAAGTACTTGACCAAACCGTGTCAAATTGTTCCCAGGAACACGGAAGACAAAGCTGAAGCCACATGGTTGCTGGCTTCCCGAGAACTCACCAATACTACAGCCTGAAAAGTGCCCATTCTTTCTGCCACCTTCTGACTGTCACCACTTTAACGGGACACTGTGCTAGGACTTCTGTGCCTCTGGCACACAAAGGGAATTATTTCTGCAAACACTCTTTTTGTCACTTGCCTCCTAGAACAGAAATGGAACTGGAGTCCCTGAAAAAAAGCACCTTTTTCTTCCACATCTCTTATCTCAGGGGGCTTCAAAGGTTCTCTTTAAGTCAAAGGAAACACTATCTACCAATTCAAACTTAAAATACTGCTGAATCTGTAAACAAATCATCCTGGTCTGATCAAACAAGCCAGGAATACCAAGCCCCTCGCTGCCAGTCCAAAGCACAGCCAAGAGAGGCACCGCAAGCTGAGAAGGCCCCGTGCTGTGTGTGCTTCATGAATCACCACCTCACCTCAGCCGCTTCCTGTCCCGGGACCGAGAGCGCCTTTTGTCCCTGCTCCGGGACCTCTCCCTCCTTCTGTCTCGATCCCTGCTTCTCGACCGTCTGTCATCTCGTTTACTCCTTTTGTCCGAAGGTGAACGACTTCTAGAACGACTCCCAGAGCGGCCCCGCGATGATGATCGCTTCCGATAGTGGCTGAAACAATAGTAAGGCAACAATTAAACTTAGCAAGCACAGTTAGCCTCCAGTACATTGTACACATTACATTTTTTCTAGAGAACAAACACCAACAGGACTTCGAAAAAACATTTTTACAATTAGGAATGGTGGGGGCTGTGCTGCAGCATGTTAAGTCACGGCTTGAGATCCCACTCGCTCCAGAGTGCCAGCGCACACCTCAGCCAGCTCCCTGCTAATGTACCCAGAGAGGAAAAGATGAGGGTTCTGTCAACCACATGGAAGATCAGGGTCAAGGCGTAGGCGTGGCCTAGCCCAGCTCTGTCATGGGCATTTGAGGAGTGAGCCAGCAGGTAAACACTGTCTCTGATCTCCTTCCTATCACTCTGTCTTGAAAAAGAAATAACATTAGGATAAAAGCAACATCTCAGCTATAGCACATGCTGAGGTTGACAACCATGAGCTGAAAGAGCAAGGACAGTGACCAGCTCCTGCTTGCAAGCCCCAGGCAGCTTACAGTCTGATAAAGATGACATGACAGGCAAGTAAACAAGTAACAGCACAGTGTGTTAGAGAAACACAGGAAGTGGGCTACTGCTATTTCACAGTGGCTGATTGGAGAAGGCCTGGTTCACACAGACACTTGAAGTACAGGAAGGAATCCAGGGGACGCATGCAAAGAGGAAAAGGCTTTCCATGCTCGTGGCTCCACCAGCACACACCATCCTGAGGAGGTCGCTCAGGGAACAATACGCACTCCAGCAGTGGCCAGGACCGATGAAAAGACACCTGCCACGGTAGCCACACACAGAGGCCTATGAATCATGACGAGGGATGCCAAGGTAGCATCAGTAAGAGGAAAGGCCAGGAGAACTCTAGCCAGAGGAACCACACACCCTCACTGATAGTTTCCCAGCATTCTTGAGACCCTTGTTGTGATACAGTGGGTTGAGCCTGCCATATGCAACAGTAGCATCTCATATGATCACCAGTTCGAGTCCCCATTGCTCCACGTTAGATCTAGCTCCCTACTCTTTTTTAAGATTTATTTATTTTTATTGAAAAGGCAGATTTGATTTATGAACAGAAGGAGAGCCAAAAAGGTCTTTCATCTGCTAGTTCCCTAGCCAAACAGCCACAACCAGGGGCCAGGAGCTTCCGGGTCACCCACGTGGATGCAGGGTCCCAAAGCTTTCATCCTCTACTGCTGTCCAGGCAGGGAGCTGGACAAAAAATGCAGTAGCAAGGACAGAAACCAGTGCCCATATGGGTTCTGAGAGATTGCAAGGTGAGTATTTAGCCACTGAGTCATTGCACCAGGTCACTCATCTCTGTTAATGCACCTAGCAAAGCGTAAGAGAACGGCCCTAGTACTTGGGTCCCTGCCACACACATGGGAGAGTCAGATGAAGTTTCCATCTCACGGGCTTAACCTGTCCCAACCCTAGTCTCTACAGTCATTTGAGAATGATCAGCAAATAGAAACTATCTCTCTCTCTCTCTCTGTAACCCACCTTTTCAAATAAATAAATACATATAGATATTTTAAAAACTAAGATACATGGGCCTGGCATGGCAGCCTAGCGGCCAATCCTTGCCTTGTATTCACCAGGATCCCATCTGGGCGCCAGTTCTAATTCCAGCAGTCCCACTTCCTATCCAGCTCCCTGCTTGTGGCCTGGGAAATCTGTGGAGGACAGCCCAAAGACTTGGGACCCTGCACCCGTGCGGGAGACCTGGAAGCTTCTGGCTACAGATCAGCTAAGTTTCAGCCATTGTGGCCACTTAGGGAGTGAAGGAGAGGACGGAAGATCTATCTCTCCTTCTCTCTGTAGGTCTGCCTTTCCAATAAAAAATAGAAAAAATTTTAAAGGATGCAGTATCTAACTGGTTGGAGGTGGTAAGAAAAGGAGTCCAATGAACATACTTTCTAGTCTGGGCAGCCACAGGAGGAGCAATGCCTTCAGGGTAATTTCAAAGACCCACACAGGAATTTGGGATAAAGGGATGTTCTTCATTCACCGATGGTTTAAAAAGCTCTATCCGGACATTTTCTCCACGCCAACAAAAGCACTGCTAGCATTACCAAGTAAAATCTTCCCTGACACTAAACAGCAAATAATCACATTAAGATTTAAAACAAAACATCCTCCCACCTCCACAATCCCCAAAAAGTTATCAATAGCTTAAGCTTATTAAAGCTCTCCTCATCACACATAACATCTTCAGGTCCAGGGTTTTCAAAGGATAAGAAAAAAAACCCAGCAAAGTAGTAAAGAAATATGGAATCTATTCGCAAAGCACATGTCCAGGCAATACATGATTTGCAGCAGCCCGGTAGGTCGCGCGGACAGCGCTCCAGGCGCGGTGTGCCGGTGCCCACACACGCTTGTCCCCCGACTCGGGAACACACCAGGCACGCACTAAGAACTGAAGGAAACGCTGCAAACACGAAAGCCACCGAAAGGCCACCGGGGTCACGCAGACGCGGGCGGGCAGGGCGAGGTCTCACAAGTGGCGGGACGCGGCGCCCAATCACAGCCACACTGGCGGGCTGCTCCCGCTATAGAGCCCAGCGGAGTCCCCGTCCCGGGGACAGCCTCTCTCTCCACCGGGGTCCCAGCCTCTCCAGTGACCCCAGACACCCTCGTGGGCACACACCAGACCCGGCCCGGCGGCCACCCCGACTCCAGATTCCTAGGAAGCCCGGCCGGCCCGTGCCTCACCGTGACTCCCGGCCCATGCTGCCGGCTGTGGGAACGCCGACGCCCTTGGGAAGCACACGTAGACGAGCGGGACGTACGAGGAAGCCGCACTACCCTGAAGGCGCCGAGCGTGAACCCGCACTAAGTACGGGTGGCAGCCACCGCGGCAGCGGCCATACCAGCGCAGCCAACGAAAACAGGACGTGCCCGCGCCGGCGGCGGGAGGAAGGGAAGAGCCGGCCGGAAGCGGCCTTCCGCCTCCATAGCGCCGCCTCTCGGCTGGAGGGCACACGGCACAGGCCGTTCTCAGATGCGCGAGGCAGTTGCGCGGAAGGCCTCCTCCCTTAGTCTTGGACGAAGTCTTTATTCAAGAGCGTCTGGGACGTTCTGGGCACCCGGCTGCGGTTTTAGGACCTGCTCCGAGATCTTTGGTGCTTGTTAAGTAACGTTTCAATCTCCATACAACTGTGTCCTACCTGCGTTTCCTGGCTGACTCCCTAACCCTAATCCTCTGTAGGGCAATGAGCATGGTCCGTGCCAGAGCTGAGACAGTCTGGGTGGGAAGTATGCCAGGCTGAAAGACACCGCCTTTGGAGAGAGCTCTGTGGGGGAGGTGAGATTTCAGCGATTCCGAACGAGAAGGATGGGTAGCTAATATCAGCACAATTTATAAGATTCACTGATTTTGTTTGGAAAGGCCGGTTTACACAGAGAAGAGACAAAGATCTGTCTGCTGGTTCACTCTCCAAGTAGCTGTAGTGGCCGGAGCGAAGACAATCTGAAGTCAAGATCCAGGAGCCTCTTCCGGGTCTCCCGCGAGGGTGCAGGGTCCCAAGGCTTTGGACCGTCCTCCACTGCTGTCCCAGGCCACAAGCAGGGAGCTGGATGGGAAGTGGGGCAGACATGAACTGACACCCATATGGGATCCTGGCGCTTTACAAGGGCAGGATTAGCCAACTGAGCCATTGTGTCAGGCCCAACACCATGGTTCTGCATACAGCCTGCCCTGGAGGCCTGGGATGACACTTTCTCTGCCTTGCCATTGTCTGACTGCATTTGCTTACAGCTGTCGATGACAGAAGCTTGGTATTTGCATTGTGGCCACTGTTGAATGGCTGTGCTTTGTCAAAATCCACTGAACTGAAAGGGAAGAAACTGGTGTGCTTGGCTGCATGTCAGCCTTACCTGAG
Source organism: Ochotona princeps (assembly GCF_030435755.1). NCBI lineage: Eukaryota > Metazoa > Chordata > Mammalia > Lagomorpha > Ochotonidae > Ochotona > Ochotona princeps. The sequence goes on from NC_080850.1 coordinate 35,169,372, forward strand.
CAAAGCAGATGGACTGAGGGAGCGGAAGCCAGGGGCAGGCGTGGGCCCACGCAGGAAGAAGGCCCCCCCAGTGGAGACACCAGCATCCCGCCTCAGTGGTGGCATCCTAATGCCAATTCTGGCTCCCTGCTCCAGCCTGGGAGGCAGCCGTGAGGGCTCAGATAACTGGGTCCCGGTCACCCACCGCCTGGGCTGAGCTGAAATAAGGAGCTAGAGGCTTCATCTGGGTCTTTCACATAGATGGCAGGGATCCAAACAGTTGAGCTATCTTCTGCTGCTTTTCCCAGGCCATTAGCAGGGAGCTGGAATAGAAGTGAGGCAGCCAGGACTCAAGCTAGTGTCCATAGGGGATGCCATTCTCACAAGCAGTGGCTTCATGCTCTATGCCACAACACCAGCCCCAAATTTTATTGATTAGAAAGGCAGTTACAGGGCCCGGCGCTGTGGCCTGGCAGCTAAATTCCTCGCCTTGAACACACCGTGATCCCATATGGGTGCTGGTTCTAATGCTGGCAGCTCCACTTCCCATCCAGCTCCCTGCTTGTGGCCTGGGGAAAGCAGTCGAGGATGGCCCAAAAATAAATAAATCTTTAAAAAAAAAAAGAAAGGAAGAAAGAAAGGCAGTTACAAAGAGACCTACTGGCTCAACTTCCATGCACTGGTTCTCTCCCCAAATGAACACAACGGCCAGGGCTGGACCAGGCTGAAGCTATAGGACTAGAATTCCACCTGGGTCTTCAGTGAATGGCAGGAGCCCAAGCACTAGAGCCATCTGCCACCACTTTGCCAGATGCATTATCTGGGAGCTGGAGTGGAAGTGGAGCAGCCAGCATTCACAGGGTCTGCTGTGGTGGGTGCTGGTCAGGCACCTGCTACAGAGACTGAAAAAGAGCAGGTGGCCACTGATGAAGCAGTGACCAGGGAGGAATCAAAAAGTGATGGAACGACCCAGCTCCTGAGTTCACTGCTGCTCAATCTGAGGGTGCAGGCAGCTGTGAAGGCATGAAAGTGACCTCCAGGCCATTTCCCAGGAAGACGAGTCAGTGCTCTCTGCCCTGCTTAGGCCCCTGAAGGGGAACAGCAACCCGAAGTACACATGAGCTGCCCTTCAGTTTCTGAAGCAAATGGAAATGAGAAGAGAGAAAATAACCACCACCATGCAAAGGGGAAAAAATTATTTATTTTGCAGGAATTACCAAGAGGTAGAGACAGATCTTCCACCGTTGGGTCACTCAACAGATGGCCCTGTGAGCCATCATTGTGGGCATTAGGACCAGGCCAAAGTTAGGAGTCAGGAGCTTCTTCCAGGTTTCACACGTGGGTGTGGAGGCTCAAGCACTTGGGCCGTCTCACGGTGCTTTCCAGGCAAATTAACAGGCAGAAGTTGTGCAACCAGGACACAAACTGGTGACCATACAGGAGGCCAGCATTCCAGGCAACATTTTACCAGCTATGCCACAACACCAGTCCTTAAAAACAGATTTTTAAGCTGATTTCCTCAAAAACTTTTGATTTTTTAAAAAAGATTTATTTATTTATTTATTTATCTTTATTGGAAAGTCAGATATATAAAGAGTAGCACAGACAGGAAGATCCTCTTTCAGTTCATTCACTCCCCAAGTGGCTATAACGGCCAGAGCCAAGCTGATCTGAAGCCAGGAGCCAGGAACTTCCTCTGGGTCTCCCACGTGGGTGCAGGGTCCCAAAGCTTTGGGCCATCCTCGACTACATTCCCAGGCCACAAGCAGGGAGCTGGATGGGAAGTGGAGCTGCTGGGATTAGAACCGGCGCCCATATGGGATCCCGGCATGTTCAAGGTGAGGACTTTAGCCGCTAGGCCACGGCGTCGGGCCCAAAGAGTAATTGAATGTTTTTAAAAGGGAAGGAATATGAATCTGGTAAGGACCTACAATTACCAACATTTTGTACACTAACAAAATGAGATTTGTTTTGGTACTTAACAAAAGAAATGAACAAATGCATGATTCCTAGAATCTTCCTGAACACTATGGGGAAGCCGCAGCTAAGATGTTTTGCAATTCTCTGCACACGAGGTTGCATGTGCAGTCAAGAAATGTGTTGCTCCTCATCTTAATCCCAAATCAAAGGTACTGATTTACAATAATGGTACTGATTTTCTGTTAGGTTCAAAACAAAATGACAAAAATCGATACTTGATGAGTTATTGAAAAAGAGCAAATGGTTTTAATATCACAAGTATTAACCAAATATACCGTATGAAAATCTATGAGGAAACAACACCAAACAATGTAACACTTTTGTACTCTGACAATCTCCTAAATGCAGCATATTACCAAGTTATAACACCCTGGCTATTCAGCTCCCACTTAAAACAATTCTGTTCCAGTTTGCTTGAAATACACCATTTCTGAAAATTCAAAATTGAGGCCTTCCAGTTGTGAAACATTTTCTAGACCTTTTAATTTTACATGGATGAATTTTAATCATTGCTATTAAATATTTGTGCTGGAGTGAAAAATCAAGATTCTAACTCAACAAGGAAAGGCAGGCTTAGCTACCTTATTTAGCCCTTAGGTTAGAATGTGCAGACTCAACATGAGACAATTGAGTTCCTTCCATTTTATTTTTACAGTGGCTTCATTTCTTAGGACAGAATGACGCACAAGAACAGACCTTAGGGCGTTTATCTGCTCTCCTAAAAGAACTAGCTCAGCCGCCAGGAGCAGACTTCCAAATCTGAGACCTGGAGAAGGTATCTACTGCAGATCCTAACTAAACAAGGAAAATCAATTCATGACCCCGGGACCCTTATCTTCATATCAGAACCAGTACAGCCCCGCCCCCCTTTGGATCAGGGAATCTGTGATTTCAACCAAACCCTACCAAGTGAAAGAATGACAGAGAGGGTGACCAGGTTGCCTCCCTCGGGGACAGACATGGGAATCTGGGGGCTTCTCCTGAGCTCGGTACATATCATGGTACCTCAGAGCCCCAGTAGTCAAGCAGTTCATGACAAAAGATAAAAGTGAAAAAGTAGACACAGAGGTCCGTGAAGACGTCCCCCATCTTGCTGTAGGTGTCCATCGATCGGTTTATCACCTCGGCAGGAATCCCCGAGAGCAGCAGGGCAGCGGTCAGGACCGTCGTCTTGATCTTCTTCTCGCTCTGGACAGACAGAGACTCAAGTTCACAGGCTGGCTTGGTAGGCTGCTTACACTCTATGCAAACACGATCAATACTGCTCCTTTTGCCTAACTAACTTCAAAACTTCAATAACCTTCAAACAGCAAGTCAAACCTCAGCAAATAAGATAGAAATCAGCAAACAGCTGGCAATATGAGAACCATTCACACTATCAAAAACTTTACAAGCATGTCATCTTGAAAGTAACATAAATAAAAATTGAAGACTTGGATAACAGGGGCTGGCATGGTGGTACAGCATGCTAATCCTCCATCTATGGTGCCAGCATACCTTGTGGGTGTCAGAGAGCGAGCTCCTCTGCTTCACTTCCCTGCTTGTAGCCTGGGAAAGCAGTAGAGGATGGCCCAGATTCCTGGAAGCTTGCACCCACGTGGGAGACCAGAAGAGGCTCTTGGCTCTCAGTCTTTAGCTGGCCTAACTCCACTACTGTGGACATTTGAGGAATGAACCAGTGGACTCTGACTCTCACCCTCGCTATTCACTCCCCCTTTCTATTACTCTGCCTTTCAAACAAAATAAATAAATCCTAAAGAAAAAAAAAAGAAAAGAAAGAGAGGAAATAGCACAAAATAGGAAAAAAAAACACTACTGAGCATCACATAAAATAATTGCTAAATGAATGCTATGGGTAATGTGCCACATGAGGGCTCAAAAACAGTTAAGAAACTAGGAGGTTGATGCCATGTAGAGCAAGCCAAGCTTCCACCTGGGGCACTGGCATAACTAAAGGCACTAGTTCATGTCCTGGCTGTTCCACTTCCGATCCAGCTCCCTGCATTGCCTGAGAGGCAACAGAGGATGGCTCAAGTCCTTGGGTCCCAGTACTCATGTGGAAGACCTGGAAGGTGCTCCTGGCTACTGGCGTCAGATTGGCTCAGCTCCAGAGGATGAAAGATCTCTCTCCTTCTCTTTGTAAATCTGCCTTTCAAACAAAAATAACACAAATCTTGAAAAAAAAAAAAAAAGGAAACAAAACAAAACAGGCCTCTGGGGCGCACATGAAGCCACTGCTTGCAGCATCGACAATTCCACATGGGCTCCAGTTCAAGTCCCTTGATGCTCTGCTTCCGATCCTGCTCCCTGCCTGTGGGAAAGCAGCTGAAGATGGCTCAAGTGCCTGACTCCCTGTACCTATGTGAGAAACCTGCTCCGGGCTCCTGGCTTTAGCCTGGCATAGCCTTTGCCATTTGAGGAGTGAACCAGTAGATGGAAAATCTCTCTCCCTGTCTCTTCTCTGTTTCTGTAACTTTTTCAGATAAATAAATATTAGGAAGGGAGGAAGGAAAAGAAAGACAGGGCAAGGATTAGCAGTCAACAGAACACTCGCTGTAATGTTAGTGTCAAGACAATCAAAGCCAGCCCTGTGGCGCAGCAGGCTGAACTGCCCCTTGCAAAGCCAGTAGCCCACACTGGAGTAACAGGTCGAGGCCTGGACACTGTGCTGCGAACCAGCTTCTGCTGAGGCACTGAAAGGCATTGCAAGAATGCCCACGTGAGTGGGATCCTGCCACTCAGAGCAAGGACCTGGACAGAGTTCCCAGGCCCTGGCTTTGCCCTGGATTTTGTAGTCTCTTGGGGAGTGAACCAGTGGACAGAGGATTTCTGTCTTATCCTCGCTCCATGTAACTGCACCTCTCAAATAAATAAATAAATCTTAAAGATATATACATAAGTAAACATATAGCCAAGTAGCTACTTCTTAGCAAAAATCTGGCACATAAGTAATTCATACAAGTGAGGCTACTATCTATGACATGCAAGCCTGGCCTGACACGTGTCCCCCGCAGCCATACGGCAAGACCGGCCCCAAGCCTACCATCTCCCTGTGCTGTGATTTTGGCCACACATCCCTTGCAACTATCTGGTCTTCAATACCTAGGTTCACTGCTAACCCAAGATTCCTAGGGGAGGCAGTGAGCACTCATTTTGAGAGAGGCAACACACCTCTTTTCCCTCCCTGGCCCCCAGGACAATTGTATTCACAGTGACTCCAAGTCCATCATACCCAGCAGCCATAAGCTGCTATTAAGTGTCCAATAGGTATACAGTCAGATATTTTTACCATTAATTTCCTTCATTACAGATAAAAGGAGTTCTTAAACGTTCTAGCGAAGTATATTTGGTATTTTCTTAAACAAGCACTAATCAAACTGTGTTATAAAGCCACAGATTTTTTCCCCAATCCACCATGCGCCAACATTTTATGAAACATAGTAAAAACATTATAGCCATGTCAAATTGCTTTAAGAGCTTCTAATTACTCTAAATTTTAAACGTAATGCATCATAAACACAGGAGTTTGAAGATCAGCACTTGGAGATGAACCACACTTGGAATACAACTGATTCAGAGAAGCAGCACATGTTTCTAAGTTCTTAAAATTTGTTAGTCACTAATTTGTCTAAAAACATCATTGCAATTAAAAAAAAGTTATAATTTACCTTGGGAAAATATTTGTACAGTCCCATGTAGGCAAGTTGTAAAGTAAGAAATGGAGCAAATATGGACTGTAAAGATAGAAGATAAAATTAAGTGGGTTCAATACAACCATGTAAATCACAATAAATCAAACTCCCACCAGCTATGAAATCCCACGCAAAAAAAAATTGAACATTTAATTTTAGTGGATGAAAGTAATCATTTTTGCCAAAGGGCAAAGAAAACAAACAGATGTGATTTCCCACTATGTGGGGTGGCTTAGTATGATGGCTTATTAACCCATGTCCCACACTGAAGTGTCACGTTTGCAGTGAATGACTCAAATATTTAAGCCTCTGCCACACAATGGGAGACCCATGTGGGAGTCTGCCCCCAATCCCTGGCTTCAGCCCAGCCTAGTCCTGGCTGCTCTACACATCTGGGGAGTGAGCCAGCAGATGAAGAATGTCTGTCTCCACCTCTCTGTCACCCTGCCATTCAAACAAACAGATGCACCTTCTATAAAAACTGAAACAAGGGGCCAGCACAATGGCTCAGCTGGCTAATCCTCTACCTTGCAGCATCCCATAGGGATGCTGGTTCCTGACACAGCTGCCTCACTACCAATACGGACCTTTGCTTATGGCTGGACAAAGCAGCAGGGCATGGTCCAAAGCCTTGGGACCCTGCACCCACGTGGAAGACCTGGAAGCTCCTGGCTTCAGAGAAGCTCAACTCTGGCCATTGCAGCCATTTGGAGAGTGAACCAGCACACGAAAGATCTTTCTGTAAATCTGCCTTTCCAATAAAAATATTTGTTTTAAAGAGAACTAAAATAAAAATGGTAAACTTCTCACACTATTTCAGTGTCCCAAAAAGTCTTCTCACATAAAAATCTGTTATTTTAACATTTTGAAAGAATTGTTCCTTTAAATTTAATTATTTGAGAAGTAGAGCAACACAGAGTGGGAGAGGGATTCTCCATTCTCTGGCACTCACCAAACAGCTCCAGAACCTGGGGCTTGGCCAAGCTGCAGCCAGAATTCCAACCAGGTCTCCAACACAGGTAGCAGGGGCCAAAGAATTTAAATCATTCTCTGCTGCCTTCTAGGTGCATTCACAGGGAACTGGATTGGCAAGAGTAGCTGGGACTCGAACCTGCGCTATGCAATGGGATGCCAACACTGAAAATGACAACACACTGCACCCCCAACAACAGCCCATGATTTTTTAAGGTATTAAGTAATGATAGATGTGTAATACACTATGTAGTAAAATCTCTCTCATTTACTAGGAATTAACCCACGTCCCATAAACGCAAGTAAAAGGCACAATACTCAGGAAGTACTAGCATTCCATAAAGGCTGTGGGGTAAGTCCTGGCTGCACCAGTTCAAATCCAGCTTCCTGCTACTGCACCTGGGAAAGCAGTGGTCTTTGGGCCCCTGAACCTCCTGGCTTCAGACTGACTAAGCTTTGGCCTTTGTGGCCATTCAGAGAGTGAACCAGTCGATGAAAGACCTGCTCTCTGTAAATCTCTTTCCAATTTAAAATAAATCTTAAAAGGCCTAAACTCAAATCATACAACCACTATCTCTGGCCCTCAAATGATGAGTAGTATATTCCCTTTCTTTTTCCAACTGTCGCCTGTGCAGGTCCTGCACTGGAGATACCAAATCTAATAGTGGGAGAAGGCTGCAAAGCAGTCCATGCCTGCCTTTCCTGACACATTCACTAGTTTCCAAAGGCAAACAGGTAACACAAAGGCCAGAGCAGCACATTCTACAGCAATATGCTGATCAGCTCTGCAGAAAACAAAACAAACAAACCAGAAAGGATTAAAATAACATTTAATTGGAAAAACTAATTCTAAAATTAAAAACGTAAGGAAGCAAACGAAAGACCACACGTCACCAGATGGCAATACAGTAAATAGGTGCAAATCAGCAAAAGGCTGGCGTGAGAAACTCCTGGAACTTTGGTAGTAGAGGGTGTGGAGGCACAGTAGGTTAAACACCCAAAAGACTGAGTGCCTCTGACGGAGTCCTGCCTCCTCTGCCAGGCTGACTCCGGCTGCGTGTCTGGGAGGCGGCTCAAGTACTCTGGCTCCTGCCACCCATGCCACTCAGGGAATCTAGATGGAGTTTCTGGCTCCTGGTTATCATCAGTAAATAAAATAAATCTGCTTTACAAAAACACAGTACTGGGCCCAACATAATGGCTCAATTGGCTAATCCTCTACCTCCAAGCCCCAGGATCCCATATGGGTGCTGCTTCACATCCTGGCTGCTCCATTTCCCATTCAGCTCCCTGCCCGTAGCCAGGGAAAGCAGCAGAGGATGGTGCCAAGCCTGGGGACCCTACACCCACATGGGAGACCCAGAAGCTGCTGGATGCTGGCTTTGGATCAGCTCAGCTCCGGCCATTGCAGCCATTTGGAGAATAAAGCAGAAGATGAAGAATCTTTCTCTGTCTCTCTTTTTCTCTAAAAGTCTGCCTTTCCAATAAAAATAAATCTTAATTTTAAAAAATCAGATATAACTTAAATGTGTGAAAGTACAGAGCATTTTAGATGAGAGATGAAAAAGCAGCATCCATCCTTGGTCTTTGATATCATGATTTATAATCAGAAGCAAAGTCAAATGAACTCAGTTCAACAGATTTTATTCCTGAAAAAAATATGGGCAGAACTATGTTACAGCAGGTTAAGCTACTGCCTGCAACATAGGCATCCCTTTTGAGTGCTGGTTCGTGTCCCAGCTGCTCCACTTCTGTTCCAGCTCCCTGTTAATGGCCTGGGAATAGCGGCAGAAGATGGCCAGAGCCTTGGGACCCTGCACCTGCATGGCAGACCAGGAAGCACTTCCTGACTTTAGACTTCAGCCTAACATAGTCCCGGCTGTTGGCAGCATTTAGGGAGCGAGCTACCCTATGGAATATCTCTGTCTCTCCCTTTCCAACTCTGCCTCTCAAATAAATAAAATAAATTTTTAAATATATATATAAAATTCAATTAAAACAAAAAAGAAACAAGCAAACAAAAAATACTGTTTTAAAAACTGTATTGCTTAATGATTTCAACCTTAAATAATCTAGAAGTTTTATTTACGTACTTGATTCATGCATTTGTCTTTCAGATTTGGAACACTGAGAGACAGAGACAAGAGTTCTCCCTTCTGCTAGTTCACTTCCCAAACACCTGCAAGAGACAAAGGTGGGCAAAGCTAAAAGCCAGGAACCAGGAACTCCATCCAGGTGCCCCACAGAATGGGAGAGGCTGCTCTAATGGAGCCACACCCTGCTGCCTCCCAGTGGTGCACATTAGCGGGAAGTAAGAATGACGAGCGAAGCTGGACCTCTCACAGGCACACCATGATGGGATAACACGTGTCCCCCAAGGAGTGACTTATTGCTGGGCCAACTGCTAGCTCCCGCGTTCTTAAAATATCTGTTGGATGGAAACACATCAAAGAGCAACACGCTCAGCTACTGCCTGTGCTAGAAAACAAAAGGATCGCACAGTACAGCAGAAAGTGACACGATGATCATGCACATAAGAAAATGCTGAGGCATCTCAACCACAGAAATATTACCTTATACTCAGAACCAGAGGAACTGCATTTTAATGATTCAAGTTATTTGAGAATTGCTATAATTAATGTATTGTACATGTAGGCACTTAATCCTCTGATTGCAGAATGAAACTTCCTTAGTTTAATGTCACTTAGCATCTGCCTGACTTTGGGCAAATGACACAATCACAGCCGGCACAGCCTCATGGACTCCAGTGACTTCTACTTCATAAGGATGAGGATTAAATGAATGAGTAACTATTAGGGTATCTGGCCATGTAGAAACAATGTGCTGATTATCACTATGAGGTTGCTTTTAGAGACCAGCGCCATGGTAGAGTATGCTAAGCTGCTGCCTACAGTGCCGGGCGGAGTCCCACTTTCTCCACTTTCCCTGCAGCATCCTGGTTATGGCCTGGGAAAGCAGCAGAGGATGGCCCAAGTGTTTGGGCCCCCACACCCACATAGGAGACCCAGGAGAAGCTTCTGGCTCCTGGCTTCAGAATAACCCAGCTAGTCATTACACACATTTGAGGAGTGAACCAGCGGATGGAGGATCTGTCTTTTCTTCTCTCTGTAGCTTGGCCTTTCAAATAAAATAAAATTTGGTCTTTTCAAATAAAAACAAATCTTAGAAAAAGAAAATCATAAAAAAAAAAAATAGCGTAAGACAGCGTGCCTCTATCTTTAGATTTAATTCTCAAGTGCCTACAACAGCCAGATGTGGGGCAGGCTGAAGCTGCAGCCAGGCTCTCCATCCTAGTGTCTCCACAGGAGTGGAAGGGGCCCAAGCACTCGAGACCTCTTCTTTGTCTTCCTAGGTACATTAGCAGGAAGCAACTGGAGGCAGCAGAGCCAGGGTTCAGACAGCTGCTCTGCTATGTGGCATCACATGCAGCAGACTAACCCACTGTGCCACTGTGCCAAACCCTAAACACCTCCCCCTGCAACAACGACAAACAAGAAAGGCATGTGGATCTAGTAGACAGTATGCTACTATTGGCACTGAATTCTGTACGTTAGAGGTACCCAGGGGCCAGGCATTCAGCCCAGCAGGTAGACTCCCACACTCCACAATGGTACACCCAGGTTGGAAGCCAGGCTGCAGATCTCGACTTCAGCTTCCAGCTAATGAAGATGCTGGCAGCAGCCAGGAGAGCCCAAGTGATAGAGGGTCTCTGACTGAGCTTCCAACCCCCTAGTTTTGGTCCCAAGTTCATTTCTGGCCTGCACAAAAACACTTCAGGAGAAAACAGTTGAAATCTTTCTCTAGCTCTCTCCTTCTCGCTCTCCATGCCTCAAACACATTTTTAAAAAAAAATTAAAAAGCATTTACTGTAACCAATTTGCATATGCCATTGAGTTTGTTGCTAGGCTATAGTTCTTTTTCTTACCAAGTATTTGCAAACGAAAGCTCGGACTCCCAGGGCTAGCAGGGCACATCCCACCAATCTGAATATTCGAAAAGAGTCAAATTCTTCCGTGGCACTTCCATCCTCTTGGCTGGGCTTTTCGCTGATGAGCTGCTTCCTCAATCTCATGGCCTCTTCAAACCGGGCCAGGTACTGCTCCAGCCCGTGGCGGGACCCGCTCCGCACGGGCTCTGCCGCCGGGTCTCCCCGGCTGCGCTGCCGCAGCTCCAGGCTGGCATCATTACTGCCTTCAGGCGGCTTAACCAGAGAGTCCAGTCTGTCTCCCAACTGGGTGCTCTTTCCCTGGGCTGCCCCACCCTGCTGGTCAGCGGCTCCTGTACCAGCTGAATCACCCAGCACGACTCGCTTTGACACTGAAGGGCCACTGAGGGAGTTGAGTTTCTCTTCGTCCTGTAGCTTGGATTTTACTTGACCTTCTTCTTCTGAGGAAAAAAATTGAGGAGTCTCATGTATTTCATGCTGGTGAACACCTTAAACATTCATGTTTTACAGAGGCTGCTGCAGCCACGCCTCATGGTCTCAGGTGAAATAAATAAACCCTGACTGTACATAGATGTGAAGCAAGAACGGGTTCCTTCCCCCACACCCTCAAAATGTGTCATCCCAACAACAATGTTCTTGCCAAGGAAATAATTCAAACACTGGATGTAGAGCCCGAGAGCAACAGACCAACGGGGAACGCAGGGATGGAATAACCTGGAAACCCCAACTTTTCAAGGGAAATATATCCCAGAAGGCAGATGGCATATGAGTTTAAAACATAAATCAATCGGACTTTCAAAAATTTTAACACAGCTTTTTGAGTTCACAGCCCTGTGAGTTAGGGTGTGGCCTATCCTCCGGCTACTGTTTACTAGCCAGGAAGCCACGCGTGGGCAAGTGAGCTGCCGGTGGACAGACATGGTTTTCCTTTCTCCGCACAACCTATGAAGACATAAAATTTTCAAAGCCCAAGAATAAAATAGTGAATATATCTAGTGAACATAACAAGTAATGCTCTGGAAAAGATGAGCATTGCAATGTGAAAGGGAAACCCATGCTTCTAGCTATTCTGGAAGAGTTTGAAATGGTGCCCCCGCTCTCCTAAGAGTTGGGTCTGCCTGTTCTGACCTATATACCTAGCTAAAGCAGCAAAGAATTCACGCCCCAAATCAGAAGCTTGTGATCAAAGACAAAGGACCAATTCTTAATAGACACATTAAGTGCAGACCTTAACATGAGCCCACATTAAGTGATTGTATTCACAAGGAAAGGGACTAATAGGGAACGGATTTTTAGGGCCAGTCTCTTGGGTTTAAGTGCAATTGCCAATATCAGTTGCACCCGTCCCAGCTGGCGGCGCAGCACAGTTTTTGGGCTCTATAAGGGATTCCTTGAGTCTGGGGGACACTGCACAGACACTAAGCTGGGGTGAGGTACTGTTCTTCCGCAGTGGAGCATTTGATTATTTACAACCTCGTTCGCAGACCACACGACCTTCTCAACTCAGAATGTTGTAGATTTACTGAGTGGCGAGAACTACCCGTGGTTACCTAGGGCAGGGCCAGAACAAATGAGTTCATGGGCTTTACTCGGGATCTCCCCCAACTCAAGTCTGGGATCCCGGGACCCACACAGATTAGGACACAACGAAGTGATAGGGCGGACAGCAAATTCACAAAGCAAGAGGCGAGGCAAGGTAGGTAGCAGGGAAGGCACGGCACTCCGGATGGACAGCAGGAACGGGCACCCGCCCAAGGGGCACCACACATTGTGGAGGAAGAAACGGTTTTCTGTAGGCGAGCAGATACAGGGGGCGACCCTAAGGCGAGGTTCTGGGAAAACCAGGGAGGAGTGAGCAGTGAGGACTGGACCAACACACCACCGGCGCGGGGACAGGGAGAAGGGCAGCCACCGGACCTGGTCACTCAGGTCGGCGGGATGGGGCGCGGGAAGGAAAAGGACCCCCAAGTCTCAAAGGAGTGGGGGAAGCCGAGGTTCTCACCCGCGCCGCTCGCGGGCCTGTGGAAGCCCATGATGCGATTGATGCGCTGTTCCGAGTTCATCAACAGCTTTCTCCGCCGCAGCTCGGCCCGACGCTGGGAAGCTGACAAACCGGAGCCCGCCGGGGCCGGCGGTCGCTCCCCGCCGTCGGCGGCGACGCTCACGGGCTCCATCCGCTCCTCCATAGCCCGGCAGCGTCGGCGGCGGAGAACTGGATGACTCCGAGCAGGGACGGCAGCCTTTGGGCTCGGCCCACCACAGACCCGCCCCCGAGCGCGGCGTCGCCACTGAGGGCTTGGTTCGCCCGCGCCGCCCGATGGGAACGAGCGCGAGGCTGCAGCCGACATGTTGAAAGAGGGCAGCGACTGCTGTGCCTGTTGTGCCTGCCCTAACCCCGCCCACCCCGCTGCTGGCCGGCATGGCTGACCTTCCCCCTAGAGTTAGTCGTCTGCTTTTCATTCAAAGGTTAAGAAAATAGACGCCTGAGGTGACGATGCTGGAAAGAGCTGCGTGGAGTAAGACCCTGGGGGTGCGGAGGGGGGACGTTTGCCAGGACGTAAAATGGAGGGCGCAGCAGAAGGTGCTTGTTTCTTATTGGACGTGAACGTACGTAAATTGCGGAGCGACGCTTTAGGGGAGGAACTTAAGCTTGCGGCTTGTGCTGTGCTGGGTCTTGCTTTGCTTTGCTCCCTTGTGTGCTGCTGCCTTATTTAAGAATTTCCCGGTGATTCCTTTTTCTGACCACTCTGACTAAATGATCAACACTCCTTATTCCTCGTTTTTTGTCCTTCGCACATACAGCTGCTGTGTTAAATGTACTGATGTTTATTTTCGGTCTATCACCACCTGGACAAAGCCAGGTGCTGCGTTTTGCTGCCTGCTTCACGTCTGGAAAAATGTGGGTGCACAGGAGGGCTGGGCCTCCACTGGGCACACTGGCATAGTGTTCCAGGCTCCCGATAGAAGGCTTGGGGAACTCAGGAAATTTCTAAAAATATTTAATTGAAATTGTGTGCTTATTTGAATGGCCGAAAGGGTTGAAGGCAGGAGCTAGTAGGTTCACTCAGGTCTCTCAGAGCAGTACAGGGGCCCAGGGACATGAGCCGTCTTCTGCTACTTTTTTCAGGCAAGTAGCAGGGAGATGGATGGGAAGTGGAGCAGCAGGACTCGAATCACCTTCCATATGGGATCTCACATGCTCTTGCAAGTGAGGTTTTAGCCAGTTGAGGGAGCCTTCGGGCCACGCCCTAAAATCTTTTTAAAAACATTACTCAAATAGCCAAGTAAATTTGCCCCAACCGTATTATCAATGTATTTATATTAATACTCCAAAATATTCAAACTCATCTAAAGTTAGATTTCATGACACAGGTTACCGGGCTGTGAGTGCTGCCCACACTGTCCGCCCCTAGATCCACTGGGGTCTTCATGCTGCCATGTTAGATCTTTCAAGCTACAAAAACAAACAAAAATAAAATAAAAAACAGGCAGGCTTTGGATGGTTATGATCCAAATAAAGCAGTGGCCATTTGGGTGTGTACATTTAAGACTGTTTGATTTCAGTGAAGCGTGATGAGAGGCATTTTGTGTGTTGGTGGTGCAGACAAGTCCTCTGCCTGCCCAACACAGCACACGGCCTGAAGATACTGGCCCCAGGCAAAGGCCTGCACGGCTTTGTGCACTCTGGGCCTTCACCCAACCTACTCCGTATGAGGTTTATTCACAATCAACATTTGAATTCAGACGTTTTTTTGAACTAAAAGCTCAGAGATGGAGGTTGAACCCAGGAGCACAAATAGAGATATAGACAGCATCGTAACTGTTACGCCAAACACCTACCCCCAAAAATCTTATTTATTAAAAAGAATACGTTATCGGGGTCGGTGTTGTGACACAAAAGGTTAAGCTATGGCCCGCATTGCTGGCATCCCAGTAACTGCTGCTCCATTTGTAATTCAGCTCCATGCTAATGACCTGAATAAGCAGTGCAAGATGGTCTAAGTGCTCAGACCTCTGCACCCATGTGTGAGACCTAGAAGAAGTCCCTTGTTCCTGAATTCTACCTGACCCAACTATGGCTGCTGGCAGCCATCTGGAGAGTGAACCAGGGGATGGAAGATCTATCTGCCTTTCCTTCTCTGTGTGATCTTGTCTTTCAAATAATAAATAATCCGCTTATCAAAAAATGTACTCGAAGGGGCAGTTATTTGGGGAAAGGGCCACAAAATGAGAGTTGTTTCTGCACCCCTGCTTCTCAAACTTATAAAATTCATTAAAGTTAGTCATACAAATATAAAATTCAGTAGACGAGATCAAAAGTTACCTGGAAATGGTCAAAAATGAAGTAGTGTAAACACACAGCTACCAAGAATTCCAGGAGTAATAGAAGGAATGTAGATAAAAGAAGAAAATGAAACAGCTGGGAATTTTCCAGAAATGAAGATAAGTCAGAATGTCCACACGGATGTGTGCTCTGGGGACAGGCATCGTGCCTCCACAGGTGAACACACTGTGGAGGCAGCTGACGGCTCACCTCCTTGAGCTCCTGCTGCCCATGTGGGAGAACTGGAGGGAGTTCCGGGTTTCAGCCCTGGCTGTTGTGGGAATTCGGGCAGCAAACCTGCAGACAGATGACTCTCCCTCTCTGTTGTTCTACTTTTCAAATAATTAAGGTGTGCTCTGAATAATAAGACAATAAATTCAGAGTAATAAAAACTAGAAAACATGAAAGAGAAAGCCTTGTAAGTCAAGAGATTATTTTCACATTCTTATCACTAACAAATGTGCCCAAAGACAATGGTATATTACCTGAACAATAGGGGGAAAAAGTAAGTTTCAGTCTGGAATTCCAAATCTTCTTATCTCTCAAGAATGAGCACCAAGTACTTGATCAGTGAGATTCTAGGTAACTATTTAGGGGGTAGAAAGTCCTTTATTTTTTTTTTCAAAGATTTATTTATTTTTATTTCAAAGTCAGATTTAAAGAGAGAGGCAGACAGAAAGATCTTCGATCCACTGGTTCATCCCTCAAATGGCCTCAACAGCCAGAGCTGAGCTGATCAGAAGCCAGGAGCTTCTTCCAGGTCTCCCATGTGGGTGCAGGGTCCCAAGGCTTTGGGCTACCCTATATTGCTCTCCCAGGCCACAAGCAGGCAGCTGGAAGGGAAGTGCACCAGCGAGGATGCAACCAGTGCCCATATAGGATCCCGGAGCATGCAAAGTGAGGACTATAACAACTCGGCTACAGTGCTGGGCCCCAATTCTTTACTTTTTTTGGAAAAGATTATTTATTTGAAAGGCAGAGTTACAGAGTGACAGGATTGACACAAGGACAGATCTTCCATGTGCAATGGCCAGGACTATACCAGGTCAATGCCAGGAGCTTCTTCCTCATCTCCCACGGGGGTGCAGAGGCCCAAGGAGTTGGACCATCCTCTCCCATTTTCCCAGGTGCATTAGCAGGGAGCTGGATGGGAAGTGGAGCAGCTGGGATTCAAACTAGTATCCACATGGGATGTTGGTATTACAAGCAGCAGCTTCAACCTCTCTACACCATATTTCCAGCCCCAAATAACTTTCAACAATAGTTTTCCATGGACTCCACCTGTACACAAAACAAAGTACTGCTTAGTGAGTGGCAAGTAGTTTGTATTACTTTTAAAAAGCAATCACTGTATATTAGCTCTTTTAATTAACTTTATTGAATAGCCAAATTGATAAGTTAGCACAGATCAAACGATTGCATGGGTAACAAATGACTTTTTTTTCTTTACAGGAATAAAACAGTGAAAATTACAAACTGTAAAAAGGAAGACAAATCTTGTCTCTAACATTTCAGAGAAGCAAGACTTAACACAGCACATGGAAGATCAATACATATTTGAATCTGAGAACAAAAATTTAATGTTACAATATTATACACTACTTTACAAAATTAAAACTTCTATGTCAGGATTACATTTGTAATAATTAACAAAATCTTAAAATCACATTTGGTGGTCCCCTAGATAATAGCTGTTATGCATCTTTGATTAGAAGAAATAAATCTTTTATTCTAATTATTGCAAAACAGTCTATTAGACTCAGTACATTACATTAAATTAAAAACAATGTAAATATACGCAAACTAAAATAAATGGTACTGCTCAAGTGAATATTATTAGTATGTCAGACTTACAGAAATGTCATTTTAAAAATTCTAGAAATTAGAAAAATAGAGTACTTTTTATGGTAGAACTGCCATGCTCAGATTTAAACACCAAGGTCACCCTTGTCTTTTACTTTAGTAGTTGTAGATCTATAGAAAATTCAAGGATCTTTCATAATTTACAACTACAATAAAAAAAATATGGCATAGTGTAAATATTAGTTGTTTTACATCAAAAAGTAATCAGATGATGGAAAGTAGTGCCCTACTAGAAAGAAAAAAATCAAACTAAAAAACACATTCAATATTGCAAAAAATAATTGCTTTATATCAATATCCCCAAAAGACTCATTCATTCTCTCATTATTTGGAGAACAAATATTATGAATCCTAAATTGTTATGTGTCTTATGCTCTGTTATAAAATCATTCTGGACTGCAGATGTTACACAATATCTAAAATAAACTCCCAAAGTAAATTTGTGGGTTATACTAGCAACTCAAGTGGCAATAACAAGTCATCCCCTCTTCGGGATGTAGTGAGGCACAAGGAAGGTGAACCCGAAAAACACACACATTTCCCTCTGGAAAATTCTTTAAAACTGTGCTCAACACTGAAAATTACATGAAGAGCTAAATTGGAGGCAGTTTCAGAAACATCAGTACACAGTGACTCTGTTTCTTTCTTTAGAAGAGGGGAAAACTTAAAAAAAAAAATTATTTCAATTTGCCAGTCTCAAAATTTTGTCTCAATAAATGGAGCGGCTTTCAAGAAAACTTGGGCTCAATGTTACATGTGCACTGAAAACAAAAACAAAAACAAAAACCTCACGGTAGTCTTACAGGGCACACCGACTGTAAGTCAGCCATAAACAGGTGTATTCTTCCGAGAGTCCTGCTTCTTCTGGCCTGACAGCTCAGCCAAAGTCATCCCCGAGAGATAGAAACCTGAAAGTTACTATATCATTGGTGATCACAGAAGATTGTAAACACATTTCTAACCCATTAAAAAAAAAACAAAGGATCTCTTCATCAAGTATCACATATGAACATCTTTAAAGAAGTTCATACGCAATCAGTGAAAATGAGCCGCACTTTTCAGATATCGTATCACAGCACTTTAAATATACAGATGTATAATTTACTTGTAAACAAAAGCAATCAATAGTTTTGACTATTTTTCTAGCCGAATCAAAAATGCAGTCTTAAGAACACGTTCAGAAAACTTAACTTCTTACATATCTGAACATCTGAACATAATGGACTTGTGCACTCTTGTTACTAAATCAGACGGTAGCACTTAATCATTAATATCTTAATATGCAAGAATAAATATGTTTTATAAGTGGCATCCAATTTAACAGTTAAATTCCTTAGACAAAAATGTTACTGATGCAGTTGATATACCACTGATGAAACCTTGAACTTTGTTCACTTCCATTTCACGCAAAATAACACTTCCAATATACAATACAGAACAGATTAAATAAAACCTACTTGAAACATCCAAATGAAGTTTTCATCATCCTGTAATCATTACCAGTCACAAAAACTTATGAAGACAGCTCCAATTCTTTGTACAAGTCTTCTTCAGCCAAAGCAGGAAATTATCTAATTACAGTTTGCAGTTCAAATCAAACTGTCTTTGTTCTTAAGAAACAGAGAATACTGACAGATGTGAAAGCTTGAACGCCTTACTTCACAGTCCTCTAGAGCCACAGTTAGTTTACTTAACATGATCTTTTTTCTTCCTGAAAAAAAGGAAAACCAGCTTCGGGAACAAACTTTCATTTTCTGTATTCTTTTACTTCTGAATTTTATTTTAAAAAGGTTATTTATCGATGAATTTGAAACTTCCCTGCAACACTTAGGTTGTGAGGTCTTAAATGTAGCAGCCAAAAAAAATCAGAAAAATAAAAAATGAGAAATATACATGTGGAACACAGAAGTCTTTATTTTACAAAATGTACTTTGCCTCTGCAATATTGTCTTCTCTTATTTCAATCCATAATAACTCAAACATAACTGGCAAAGGAAAAAAAGGTATCTAATCTTATGTAGATACATTTTGATTTGAAAAATACAGTATTTCAGAGTTGCATTTTGATTCTCTGCTGTGGTCCTTTATTTGCTATAGTTTGTTGAAATCACAGTGAGAACATCTTAATCATCCTATCAGTCTACAAACTCATAGAAAAGGAAGTATTACACATCCCCGGGTATTCTGCGTTATTCTGACTTTCCTTAGAAGTAACTAAATCAAATGTCTTCATCTCTTCACTTGTTCACTTGCTGCTGTATATGCAACAGGAATTCATAATAGGACAGCGCAGATTCTGTCCTGTCTTCGACCATGTTTTGAAGGAAGTTTACTTTCATTGGACTCTCATCCCTGAAGGATTAAAGGCAAAAATAATCATTTACATTCCATACAATTCAATTGTCACCTGGCTTTTGACACAGGATGATAACTATCAATAATAGTCACCACACAGCTGTCTACTTCTAGAAGTCTTTCTCTTGAAATTTTTGTTGATTATGCAAACTGCAAGTTGCTTAGTAGAACATTTAAAGTGGAATGAGGATAAACAGTTAAGCTTTTTAACTAAAAAGTTCATTAAAAGTTAAGTGATTTCAGTCATTGGATATAAAACAGAATGTAGCAGATTTATTTATTGTTTTCACGATTTATTTATTTTTGAAAGTCAGGGAGTCAGAGAAATAACTTTCAAATACTGGTTCACTCCCCACAGGCCCCTAAGGGCAAGGGCTGGACTGAGCCAGAGCCAGAGCCAGGAACAACGTATGGGTGACAAAGGCGCAAGGATGATGCCCATCCTCCGCTGCCCTCCCAGGTACACTGCAGAATCTCAAGCACAACAGCCATGATTCAAATCAACACGACAGTGTGGGATGCAGGCAAAGGAAATCAGTTGTGCCACCACACCAACCCAAGTAACATTTATTGCGAAGGATTTGGTTTCATTTTGGTTTCTATATTCTTATCAAAGATTGCCATAAGCATTGAACACATACAAGGACTCTTCAAAAAGTTCATGAAAAAGTGGATTTTTCTCATTTTTTTTTAAAGGATTTATTTATTTTTATCGGAAAGTCAGATAAGGAAAGACTGAGAAAACGTTCTTCCATCCAATGGTTTATTCTCCAAATAGCCGCAATGGCCAGAGCAGAGCCCATCAGAGGGCAGGAGCCAGGAGCTTCTTCTAGATCTCCCATGTGGGTGCAAGCCCACCCTATACTGCTTTCACAAGCCACAAGCAGGGAGCTTGATGGGAAGAGCAGCTGGGACACGAACTGGCACCCATATGGGATCCTGGGGATTTAACCTTGGCATTATTGTGTTGGATCCAATGTTTAGATTTCAAACATTACTGTATCAAAGTATCTTTTAATTACATGTTTAAAAACCTATTGAAGCCTCTTGTTTTTCTATTGTTCAAATCAAATCCTTGTGATACCAAACCAACTAATAGCAAATGAAAAACACAACTCACCTTATTACATAAAGTATCGGGAAAAATGGTCTCTGTTCTCTAAGCCAAGAGATGAAAGCAATCATTCTGGCAGATTCTGGTGTATCAAGTTCTGGAAGGTCTGTCTGTTAAGAAAAAAAAACAGTTAATACCCGATTTACTATCTCTATAAAATGTACATTATACAAAACCAATAATATCCACCTTACTCTCTATATAACATGTGTGCTCTACAGTACTTTCCCATTTACAACATGTATGTGGTTCACATGGTGATCTGATTGGTCTGCAGTCACATGGAGAGGATACTAAGATTAACAATTTGACCAACTCCCAGTTGATGCTACTATTGCTTGGGTAGGGACCACGATGTCCTAAGAATCTAAAATAGAAGTAAGCAAACTTTTTTGTCTTAACTTTAAATTACTGCTTAGTTTAGAGACAGAGACAGATAGAAGACAAACTACTTCCGCCTGTTGGTTCATCCCCTATACGCTTGCAGCATCCAGGGCTGCAACAAGGCTCAAGCCAGAAGTTTCAACCCAATTCAGGTCTCCCATGTGTGTAGCAGAAACCTAACAGCCTGAATGATCACCAGTACCTCCCTAGGGCCACAGAGCCAGGAGCCAAAAAGGGCATCTGACCCAGGTACTCCAATAAGTGACCCATATATCCTAACCACTAAATAAATGCTAACCTTGCCAAACTACTTTCTTTGTCTTTCTTTTTCTTTCTCCTTCCTTTTTTTTTTTTTCTTTTTAAGATTTGTGTATTTCTATTTGAAAGGCATTTTTACAAAGACATAAGGAGAGGCAGAGAAATCTTCCATCTGCTGGATCACATTTCACCTGGCTGCAATGGCCACAGTTGGGCTAGTCTGAAGCCAGGATACAGGAGCTTCTTCCTGATCTCCTACATGCATACAGCGGCTCTAGCGCTTGGACCATCCTCTGCTGCCCTTCCAGACAAACAGCAGGGACCTGGATTGAAGTGCAGCAGCTGCAGTTCAAAGCAGCACCCATACTGCATGCCAATGGTACAGAGTCTGAGCCTACTATACCATGGTCCCAGTCATGAAATGTTGTTTAAATACGTAAGTCCTTAAATGACTTCCACAAATGCAAAATAAGGTGATTAAATAGAATATAATCCAAGGGCACAAAGCCTTGAGACTCTGCACCCATGTGGGAGACCAGGAAGAAACTCCTGACTCCTGGCTTTGGATCAGCTCAGATGCAGCGATTGCAGTCACTTAGGGAGTGAATCAGTGCATTAAAGATATGTCTCTCTGTCCTTCTCCTTCTCTCTGTAAATCTGCCTTCCAAATAAAAATAAACAAAAAAAATGTTTTTTAATTATTTATTTAAACATAGTTACAGAGATAGAGAGGGAAAGATAAAGAGATTTCCATCTGTCAATTCACTTCCATGGTCAGCTTGAAGCCAGGAGCGTAGATGTCCTCCTTAGTCTCCCATCTAGGTGTAGGGAACCCCCAGCACTTGGGCCAACTTCTGCTGCTTTCTTAGGCGCATGAGCAGAAGCTGGATCAGAAATGGAACAACCTGAATTGGTGTTACAGACCTTGGCTTAACCCATAGCACCACAATTCCCGTACCAAGTATACTTTCGTAACAACCTAAGGTGGCCAGCACTGTGAATCGTGGGTTAAGTACTGCCTACACTTCCACCAGCCAATATGGACACCACTTGGAGGAGCAGCTGCTCCTGTCTAATGTTCCTAAGAAAACAGCAGATGAGGTTCATGTGCTTGGCCTCCTGTCAACCATGATGAGACCAGGTAAGTTCATAGCTCCTAGCTTCAGAATGGCCCAGTCCAGTCATTGCAGCCATTTGAGAAATGAACCAGCATATGGAAGATCCCTTTTTCTCTAACTGCTTTTCAAATTAAAAAAAAAGTAGAAAAAATACAAGAACAGAAAAGTCAATGACACAAAGGCACTTAGACATAAAATGAGTATTTTCAGTTGGAAAAGAAACTATCAGGAAAATTGGTCTTTGGAAAGATTTGTAGCAGTAATTTCTGATTCTAAAATGGAATACTCCTGTATTTACAACCTTTGAAATATGCTTTAAAGCTATTGAGATTTACCATAATCTGTGGAATTGATGCATAGTTTTGAACTCCTAGAACGTGGCTTAGGAAATGCGGAGCACAATTTTTTCCAATCCAAAGCATCAGGACCTAAGGACAGGAATGAAACACTGTGAGACGGCAAGGCGGTGCAGTGCTTAGCAAGCTGACTCAGCTTGACCCAGAGGACACTTCAAAAGTTCAAAAGCACAAGGGCATTCAGTGAGTATACAAGCTTTCAATGGGACATTTTATTTTTGTCATGAAACAAGAAGGTGACCACAAACACAGACCTGGAGGTGAAGAGCCTGCCATCCTGTGAGGAAGAGAGCGGACAGGCAGGCAGCCAGAGGCTGAAAGAGGTGGCACGAGTCAGTCACTCACCGAGCCTGCATCCATGAGGAAAGCCCCGTCTCTGCTCAGCTTTTCCACTGAGAGCTGAAGAAGTGGGGGCTGAGGTATTGTTCTGTCATTGATGTTGAGGGCGCCCTGAGGAATTAAGTCAAAAAAAGAGAGCTATCAGACACAGATGAGGTGGAGTCATAACTAAACAAGATGGGAAAACTAAATGAATGCTACCTTCAAGAGTTCTGATCTGACTTAGGGAAATTATTATATATATATATATATATATATATATATATATATATATATATCTCCTTAAATATATATATATTAATTACATCATATATATATTATATATATATTTATATATAAGCAGGGCTACCGGGATTAGAACTGGCACCCATATGGGATTGTGGCATGTGCAAGGTGAGGACTCTAGCCACTAGGCCATCGCACCAGGCCCTGCTTAACAATATTTAAATTTTAAAAAAGGAAATATTTATCACTTATCTAAACAAAGCCACTCTCAGTCTCAGGAATGTTCTAAACTACTGCTTTAAAAATGACAATACAGGGGTTGGCATGGTCATTAGACTGGCTAACTCTTCCTTGCAACACCAGTGTCACATATGGGCACTGGCTAATGTCCTGAGTACTCCACTTTCAATCCAGCTCCATGCCTGTGGCCTGGGAAAGCAGTAGAGGTTGGCCCAATGCCTTGGGACCTTACAACTACGTGGGAGACCTGGAAGAAGCTTCTGGCTTTGGACTGGTTCAGTTCTGTCTGTTGCAGCCACTTGGGGAGTAAACCAGCTGCCTGAAGATCTTTGCCTCTGTCTCTCCTCTCTGTAAATCTGCTTTTTTAATTAAAAATAAAAACACAAAAATAAAACTTTAAAAAAATGAATTCTTATATATGTGAAAATATACTTTATTATATAAGGTAGTGATGGTAAGAGCTGCTTGGTACATTATAGTTAATTGTCCTAAAAGTCCTACATATAATTATTTCGTATAATGCTTAAAGCTGCAAAACACATTAGGATGCAAATTGCAAAAGCAAAAAAAAACTAGGTAAAAAAAAATATTTTTTTCACTCTGTGCGTTGGCACACTTTCTTCACATTTTTCATGCTGATTTTGGAAAACTGTTCTTTTCCCTACAATAATAAGACTTAGCTCTTTAAGTACTGAGCACCACAGCATGTTAAGACCTCTGGGCTTAGGAATTATAAACAGCCAAGAGACTGTAGCCCCCAAGGAAGGCTTATCAGATCTTGGCCAGAGGCCTGCTAAAATGAAAGAGAAACTAAGAAAGCCCTCTTTCTGGAAATCCAGTAAAGAAGGTTGATAAGAAAGAGTTAAATTTGGGCCCGGCATGATAGTGTATCAGTTAAAGTTCTCACATTCAAGGGATCCCATCTGGGCATGGGTCTAATCCCAGCTATTCCACTTCCCATCCAGCTCCCTGCCTGTGGCCTGGGAAAGCAGTAGAGAATGGCCCAAAGTCTTGGGACCCTGCACCCATGTGGGAGACCTGGATGAAGTTCCAGACTCCTGCCTTTGGATTGGCGCAGCACTGCCTATTGCAGTCAATTAGGGAGTTCATCATCAGACAGAAGATCTACTTCTCTATCTCTCCTTTTCTCTGTATATCTGACTTTCAAGACTTATTTTTATTTTTTATTGGAAAGACAGATCAGATTAATGGGGAGAAGGAGAGACAAAAGATCTTCCATATACTGGTTCACTCCCCAGATGGCCACAGGAGTTGGAGTTAATTCAAAGCCAGGAGCTTCATTTTCAGTCTCCCACGCTGGCTCCTGCTCAAGTTTTACAGCTAATCAAGTTCTGACAACATCACAACCAATGTAAATAGTGCTTCATATTTAAATGATTGTTTTTATTCTCTGAATTAAAGATATACAATGTACTGCATTTGTTATGTTAATTGGTTAGAGTATTTTTTTTTAAGAAACACTTTTATAGTCTAGAGATTCTATTTCCTCCCTACACTGCGGCACGAGCTCATATGCCAGGGGTTCTAGGAGGCCATGCTCCTTCCCGCAGATTCTGACAAAGTGGACTTGTTGGGGTGGAGGCTGGTGCGCACCCGGGAACCTTTCCCTTTGGCTTGCTTTTTTCTCTGCTCATTTTCCTTCATCTGATTAACAAAGCTATCTGGGTTCTTAGTGTGTTTAGCATACTCAATACTCACATTAACATGTTTGTTTACAGCAGTGCCACCAGCATGCTGAGTGACACTACAGACTTCCAGCTTTGCCTTGGCCACATATTGGAGGCATTCCTTTATGAATAGTACCCATTCCCCTCCTGTCCACAATACCACTGCTCTTGTAAATGTGCATGTATGTGGCCAAAGAAACAAACTGATATTTTCTAAAAGGTCTATCAAACATATGTCGGATGCCTTTCCTCTTCTTTCTTTGCCTATCATTTAGAAAAATAACTGGAAGGCAGCAATTCCATTAGAAAGGCTAAATCATGAGTTTTGACTATTTATGAAGAATTACACTACTGTAATAAGATAGGGGAAATGAGTGGTGGGAAGGGTCATGAAGAAAGGGAGAGGGAAATCCCAGAACCTATGGAACTGTATCATAAAATAATAAAATAAAAAAAATTTTTTCTTTTAAAGAAAAGGAAAAGCTACTAAGATAGAAAATCAATCTTACCTCATCTGAGAGATTGTCGACTCTGTACAAACTGGGATGCGTGGTAAGCATAAGGTGAACCAAGGGCTGACTTTTCACTTGACACATAGCAAAAATACGTTCATCTAGACGTGCATTTGTCCCAGTCTGGAATGATTTCTGTAATAATGATAATAAAAAAATTAAAAACACCTCATTTGTCTCCAAAAAGGCATTTAAAGAATGCATATAGAAACCATTAAATCTGAGTTTTTAAAATACAACTACCTGACAGGATTAGCAGTTTCTGTTCATTTTTATTACGCTTTTTCATGTCTGTTCCCTAATCAGTAAAACAGACCTAAATACTGTCTACCATATCATGAAAGTGACCCAGTAATCTAATGACTATCAAAGAAAGGGTAAAAATACACTGCAACAGATAAAACACAAGAGGACAGGAAAGACCAAAGAGATATGAAGGAGCGAAAAGAGCTCAGATTTCTTTTTTAATATATGATTATTCTTTAAAAGATTTATTCATTTAACTTGAAACAGTTACAGAAAGAGAGAGAGCAAGAGACAAGAGAGATCTTTCATCTGCTGGTTCATTCCTCAAATGGTCACGATGGCTGAAGCTGGACTGGTCTAAAGCCAGGAGCCAGGAGCTTCTTCCAGGTTGCCCAAGTTGAGTGCAGAGGCCGAAGGATTTGGGCTATTCTCTGCTGTTTTTCCAAACCATAAGCAGAGTGCTAGATCAGGAAGTTCATCAGCAGGGACATGAACTGTTCTCCATATGAGATTACAGCACTGCAGGCATGAGATTAACCTGTACACCGCTGCACATGTCCCAAGAACTCAGGTTTTTAAACAGTAAAATGTGAAATATTCAAGGCTGCCATGGTTGTATAGCAGGTAAAGCTATGAGCTTGCATTCCAAATAGCTGTTGGTTTGTGTCCTGGCTGCTGCACTTCTAATCCAGTTCCCTGCTACCAGCCAGAAAAAAACATTAAGGAAGATGGCCCAAGTGCTGGAGCCCCTGCCATCCACAAATAAATTCCAAAGAGGCTCCTGTCTACTGCCTATGGCCTGAACCAGTGCTGAACACTGCAGCTGTCTGGGGAGTAAACAACAGATGGAAAAACTCACCCCTCCCCCTCCATACCCATCTCTCTGTAATTCTTTCAAATAAAAAAATGAATAAATCATTTAAAAAAATGTTTGAAACAGTGCTCATATAGCATGCTGGTGCTGCGGATAGAAGTTTAACTTACTTCAAGAGCGATAGCTGCTCCAAATTTAAATATTTATGTTACTTCTAGTCACATAGATTCATAAATGAAAATACACAATTTGAGTTAAGAAACAAGAAATTAAAATTCAAAAGCCTTCAGCCCAGCACAGTGGCCTAGTGGCTAAAAGTCCTTGTCTTGCACACACCAGGATCCCATATGGGTGCTGGTTCTGGTTCTGGCGGCTCCAGTTCTGGCGGCTCCGCTTCTGATCCAGCTCCCTGCTTGTGGCCTCTTCTCTATACATATCTGACTTTGCAATAAAAATAAATAAATCTTTCAAAAAAATTCAAAAGCCTTTTCTATCACGAATGTGAATAATGGGTTGTTCTTCTCCCCAAGAAATCATACCCACTAGAAAGGTAAATCCTGGGGTTCAGAAAAATACAAACATTAACACGCCGTAGCTCATTGTCCGTTCTAGAATCTGGGACATGCTCCCATGTGCTTTATTTATATTAGCATATAAACAAAGGAAAGTTAACTTAAGTTGATGAATTTTTTTTAAAGATTTATTCATTTTATTACAGCCAGATATACACAGAGGAGGAGAGACAGAGAGGAAGATCTTCCATCCGATGATTCACTCCCCAAGTGAGCCGCAACAGGCTGATGCGCGCCAATCCGATGCCGGGAACCTGGAACCTCTTCCGGGTCTCCCACGCGGGTGCAGGGTCCCAATGCATTGGGCCATCCTCAACTGCTTTCCCAGGCCACAAGCAGGGAGCTGGATGGGAAGCGGAGCTGCTGGGATTAGAACCGGCGTCCATATGGGATCCCGGGGCTTTCAAGGCGAGGACTTTAGCCGCTAGGCCATGCCGCCGGGCCCAGTCGATGAATTTTGATATTAAATATCAGACACTGATAAAACAGCTTATTCTATCAGGCAAAGTTTTCTTTCTTTTTGGGAGGTAGAGGTAGGGCCAATGACCAGGCAAGGAACACCAAGAAGTATTAAAGCAAAAGCCCTCTCACCTTAGCTATACACAAGGAACTAGAGGGACAGAGAAGGAAAAGCTACTGCCAGAGAGAACATTTGAACCCAAAGACAAGACATGGCATGTGTGTGGACTGGATAGTGGAGCTGGTTGATTTAAAGTAGGCTTCAATGCCCAATGACATGTATAAGAGCTGAATGGGATGTGGGACAGACTGGACTAATCTGCTACACATACTGGCAAGCACAGGAACTAGGGCAGGGGACAGGTCTGGTGGAGGTTATTGTGGGTTGCTCTGACTAGGCTACAGCTCCCACTGGTTTATGTGAGAGTCAAGTGTGTGCTGGGTAGAATCAGGCTGGACTGCAACACCCATTGGTTCCAGTGGAAGACAGGGCTAGAAACAGAACCAACCCAGCAATTGCAACCACCAGCTGATTGGGGTAATGGACTGTGCCAGGCCCTGTACTTGCAATTAAACACAACAATCTGGTCTGGGACCATCTCAGACAAAGTTTCTTTTGGGATCTCCCCAGTTGAACTGTCGGACTCAAAACTCTAACCATGAAGAGAAGTGCAGGTTCCATGGTCTATATGGAGTGCAAATGCCAGAGCCAAGCCTCCTCAGAGGCTCAGACAGAGCAGTGGACAGCACATTCAGGTGCATATGGAGGATAGGGCAGTCTATCGGAAACTGCAGGGGATACCTGGCATCACAACACAGGTCAGAACAAATCAATCAACTACTCCAGCCATATGTTGGCAACGAAAAACTGAGCAAACGGAGACTCTAAGATGGACTATGTCAATCAGTGGATTCTGCAGCGACTTCATCGTGCTTAGAATGGCAGGATTGGCAGCAATTCCTAACTGCTGAACTATCAAAACCACTTGAGCAAGACCCTTGGAGCATACCCCACATGGGGGACTTGGGACGGGTGGGAGGCTGGGTGGGGCTTCTCCCTTTATTTCCCCCTTTGCCCCAGATACAGAAAAAAAAAAGAGAAATAATAGTCTTACCCACCTTCCTGTAGCCCTTAAACCTTTGTGCCCTAAGTAACCATGTAAAGATTGTCAAAAATAAAGAAAAAAAAAGAAAGAAAAAGAAAGAGAAAGAGCCTGAAAAAAACTGTAGGTATGTCTCTAGCTTAAAAAAATTTTTTTAATAATTTTTACTGATGGAAAACTATAGCTGAATGTATTTTTGGTGTGCAAGTTGATACCATAAAATGGGAGAACAAGGAATGATTGAATCAAATGAGCTTGCATGTCCATCTCCTCAAATGCTTCCCATTTGTGATGTGTTTCTCCTCTGTAACTGAAACACTGTATCCCCTGACCAATGCCTCTACATTGCTTCCCACTCCCTTGCCTCTGGGGACCATCATAATGTCCTCTGCTTCTCTGTTAATCTTTTAAATTTCTCATGTAAATGAGAATATGTACTATACTTGGGTATGTGCCTTCTGGACCAAGAATAAAATACACAATCAGCTCTACAACCTCAGATTCAAACTGAACAGAATTTGTATTCCTTATCAATACAGACACTCAGTATAAAAGCTATGTGCATAACACCCACACTCTATTAGGAATTTCGAGTCATCCAGAAGTGATCTACACATGAGGGTGTGTATGTGTGGGCGATACACATCCTTGCATTTTACACCAGGGCCAAGAGCATCAGACTTTGGTGTGTAAGGTGCTGTCCTGGGACTCAATATCCTGCAGACTGCAAGGCATGAGTGAGGAATTCTCGCTAGGGAAAATTCATTATTACAACTTTGTGTAATATCCCCAAATATTTTATCTGGCAAGCATCTCATGCACAAGACATTTGCTGTAAACCACTTATTTGGAACTTTCTTGTTAATAATCTTTTTAAGAGTCAAATAAGAGAAAACGTTCCCATCTTTGGGAAGTTGCATAAAGTTTTATCTCCAGTGTTTAGTCGTTCACAGAATAGACATTTTGCCTTTTGATATTTCACCATATCAGTTTCCCTCTGAATTACCTGTTTAAGGAGAGCCAGCACAAAAAGTGGGAAGAGTCGCAAAGAAAAAGGAACCATGAGGCCGGGCTGCTGGTTACTGAGGACCGAGGCTCGGTAAGCGGAAAGCGAGTCAATGACGGCATTCACCAGAGCATCTCGAGCGTCGCTCAGACTTGCAGTCATGGATCTGTCAACAGCTAATCAAGGCGGGGAAGGGACAAAAGAAGTAAGACAGGAGTCTATCAATCCACTGTAAAGAGTCAAGATGACAGTGTATAACTACACCAAATCTTTCTTAGAGTTATTACTGCACAATGAGCCAAAACACACAGCAGTTAATTGCGTGCAATAGAGAACCAAGTCAACCTCTGTTAAATGCTGTTCTTTCATCACCAGAAGCCAGACTGGAAGTGCAGGAGCTGGGACTCCAAAAGGCATTCCCGCACGAGATGTGGCCACTCAGCCTCAGGGCCACCCCCGTCCTGCAGATTATTTTAAAAATCAACAGTGCCTGAGAGGCAGTTAATATTTTCTACCATAATAATGATAACCATGAGCACACTGTTACAACAACCATTTGAAAGAAAAACAAAGAAGGCAGTGACCCTCACATCCCTTAGGCCTTGGGCACCAACTTCCAGCAACACGGAACACTAGCTGCTGCTGGTGGATCCTTCACAGGATCATTACCACAAAAAGGTTCCAAGTAGTAAATTCAAGAGAATGGCCAGCTCTCCCTGCTTCAGCCTGTTTGTATGTGAAGCAAGTGGACCATTTGAAAGTCCTCCTTGATAGAGAGCTGGAACAAGAATCCAACGAAGGAACCTAGGGAAGGTGTCTGGTGAAGCAATGGAATGCCTGGATCCCATAGTGTAGTGCTCGGGTACAAGTCGTGGATCTGCTCCCAAATCCAACCTTCTGTTAATGTGTAACTGGGAAGCAGAGGCGATCACTCAAGTACCTGGGGAACTGCCACCCACATGAGAGACCTAGAACGAGTTCCTAAATGCTGCCTGTGGCCTGGCCATTCTCAGCCCAGCATCTGAGTAGTGAAAGAGTAGATGAAAGCTTTGTCTCTGTCATCCACATAGACAAAGAATTTGAAAACAAGATACAAATCAAAAAGCTAACTATACTTGAGATGAACGTAATTAAGTAAAGATATTAGTAAATCTTCCATTAGCTCACATGATCTGGCCAATGGTACAAACAAAATAAGATTGAAAGGTACTTCCAAAAGTTCATGAAAAAGGAATATTATAAAAAAATTTATTAATGAATTTTAAAATGTTTTTGTACCAAAATAAACTCATTCTTAAATTTCATTTTTAAAAAGGTTTTATTTATTTTAAGGGTAGAATTACAGAGAAAAAGTTAGCAATAGGGGAAGAGACCTTCCTTCCACTGGTTCACTCCCCAAATGGCTGCAAAGGCTAGGGCTGGGTCAGGTTGAAGTCAGGAAACAGGAGCTTCCTCCAGGTCTCCAACATGGGTGCTGAGGCCCAAATAGTTACACCACAGTTTGCTCTCTTTTCCCCAGGCCATTAGGAGGGAGCTAGATCCAGAGTGGTGTATTCAGGACAGGACTTAGGTCCACATGGATGCTGATGCTGCAGCTTTACCTGCTATACTACAACAATGGCCTCTCAAATAGCCACTTACCAGCCAAGCACAAGGACCCAAAATCATCAAACATGTGAAACCAAGTATACACAAAAAACATATATTTATCTAATGTTATTGCTTAAAAACTATTTGAACTAGGTGTTGACACCTCTTACCCATATTGGCCAGCAAGCCTGCAATTGCTTGAACATCAGCTCCAAGAAAGACTTCATTCAAGGTGGAGACCACAGGCAAGCACAAAGTATGCACACGGATTCTTCTTTCACCTTTGCAGAAAATATGCAAATGATGTGAAGGGACAGCATGTTTCAAAAGGTTATTTTAAAGAAACTTGAACAAAAATATACTTACTTCCAATTTACAAAAATGTGGGTTAAGCAGAGGTAACATTAAAAAGAAATTAATAGTCACAATATTGTTTCTTCAGTAATTACCCAATGACCATAATAATTATAAGAAACAAAATGAAAACCTTTGAGAATCGTACTTTATACACTTATCTTAGAAAATTTCCCAAGCAGCAAGATTTTTACATTTTAGCTAAAATGCTAAATTACAAAAGGTAATTACTGATTACCAAACTATTAAAATGATTAAACAAATTTCTAAAGATAATGCCCATGATACAAACTAAAGTGGTAAATGAGTGGCAAAAAGTAGCAAAAACATATATATAATATATATGTGCATGTATATGGAATTCACATCAAATAAGTATAAAGACAAGAAATCTTTTTGTGAAAATGGCTAACATGATTTAGAATTTTTATTAAAACACTGATAAAAAAGAAGAAAGATAATGTTTAGCATTTTATATTTACAACCGTTGCACTCATAAAAAATTAAAGGCTAAAATGAAACAGGCAACTTGATGGGAATAAAAATTAGCATTTTTTTTTTGATGCTATATGTCGCCAACTAAGATTTTTCAGGGTTGGTACTGTGGTCTAGAGGGTTAAGCCACCACCTGCAGGATTGGCATCGAGTGGGTATTGATATAAGTCCTAGCTACTCTACTACTGATCCAACTCACTGCTAGTATGCCTGGTGGGCAGGGGAGAATGGGCCAGGTGCTTAGACCCACTGCCCACATGGTAGACATGGATGGAGTTCCAGGCCCTTCTTTTGGCCTGGGCCAGACAATGCAGAATTTCTCCCCCAGCAACCTCTTCCCTGTCAATATATAAGCAAAAGTCTTTCAAAAAACAAAATTTAGATTGGTGTATGGGGTAGCAGAGAGCTGCTGCCTGTAATACCAACATTCCATCATGGTCCCTTTCAAATAAAATGAAACATATAGTTAGGTGCTGGAGCACTGCCTGTTGATCCTCTGCCTGTAGGAGGTGCAGGCACCCCACACGGGCACTGGTAGTGGTACCTGTTCCAGCTGCTCTGATTGTCATTTAACTTTATGCTTGTGGCCCGAGAAAGTAGCAGAGAGTGGCTCAAGTACGTGGACCCCTGAACCCATGTGGGAGGCCTGAAAGACACTCCTTAGTTAGAATCAGCTCAGTCATAAATGCCATGGCCATTGTGGTGTGAAAGTGTCTCCTCTCTGTAAATCTCTCTTTCAAGTAAATAAATCTTAAAAAAAAAAACGGGCCCGGCAGCATGGCCTAGCAGCTAAAGTCCTCGCCTTGAACGCGCCGGGATCCCATATGGGCACTGGTTCTAATTCCAGCAGCTCCACTTCCCATCCTGCTCCCTGCTTGTGGCCTGGGCAGTCGAGCATGGCCCAAGGCTTTGGGACACTGCACCCGCGCGGGAGACCCGGAAGAGGTTCCAGGTTCCCGGCTTTGGATTGGCGCAGCACCGACCGTTGCACTCACTTGGGGAGTGAAACATCGGACGGAAGATCTTCCTCTCTGTCTCTCCTCCTCTCTGTATATCTGACTTTGCAATAAAAATAAATAAATCTTTAAAAAAGAAACAAAAAAGGGCCTGGCGCAATAGGCTAGCGGCTAAAGTCCTTGCCTTGTGCATGCTGGGATCCCACACGGCCATGGGTTCTAATCCCAGCAGTCCTGCTTCCCATCCAGCTCCCTGCTTGTGGCCTGGGAAAGCAGCGGAGGATGGCCCAAAGCCTTCAAACCCTGCACCTGTGTGGGAGACTTGGTGGAGATTCCTGGCTCTTGGCTCCAAAACAGCGCAGCACCAGCCGTTGCACTCACTTGGGGAGTGCATTATCGAACAGAAGATCTTCCTCTCTGTCTCTCCTCCTCTATATATATCTGACTTTGCAATAAAAAAATAAATAAATTTTTAAAAAAAAGAAACAAAAAAAACTTTAAGAGAAAAAAGAA
This sequence comes from Ochotona princeps, assembly GCF_030435755.1. Lineage (NCBI taxonomy): Eukaryota > Metazoa > Chordata > Mammalia > Lagomorpha > Ochotonidae > Ochotona > Ochotona princeps. The sequence continues at coordinate 35,202,846 of NC_080850.1, forward strand.
AAGCCTAACTAGCCTTCACATCAATTAAGATAAAATATAAATTATAAGTATTAAGAGTAATACACCACACTGCTTTTAAATATCTATTTACTATTTACTCATTTATTTGAAAGACAAAAGTACAGACAGAGTAGAGACAATCAGTGAGTTCCTCTCCATCTGGTTTGCTCTCCAGATGGCTACAATGTCTGGGGACCAGCCAAGCTACAGCCAGGAGCTTCTTGCAGGTCTCCCATATGGGTGCAGAGGCTCGGGCACCTGCACTGCTTTCCCAAGCATATTAGCAGCAAGCTGGCTTGGAAGTGGAGCAGCTGGGTCTTGCATCAGTACCCATATGGGATACCAACATTGCAGGCACAGGCTTAACTTACTACATCACAATGCCGGTGCTACATCTCATTCATAAAATGTGCTTTCTATATTATAAGCTCCTTTAAAACTTAACTCAAGGAGCATGGGATGTTTAAACCTCTATCTGTGGCACTGGTATCCCATAAGGGAAGTAGTGTAAGTTTCAGCTGCTCCATTTCCAATCCAGCTTCCTACTGATGTGCATGGGAAAGTAGCAGAAGGCAGCTCGAGTCTGTGGGTCCCTACACCCACATGAAAGACCCTAAAGAAGCTCGTGGCTTCAGACCAGACCAGCTCCAGATGCTGTGGTCATCTTTTGGAGTTAACTAGCAGATGAAAGATCCCTGCTCCCTGACTCAGTAATTCTGCCCTTCAAACAAATAAATAAATAAACCTTTAAAACTTAAGTTTATCATTTCCCTGAGGAAATTCCTGTGGAACATAGTTTTTTTTTTTTTTTTAAGATTTACTTATTTTATTACAAAGTCAGATATACAGAGAGGAGGAGAGACAGAGAGGAAGATCTTCCATCCGATGATTCACTCCCCAAGTGAGTGCAACGGCCGGTGCTGTGCCGATCCGAAGCCAGGAACCTGGAACCTCTTCCGGGTCTCTCACGCGGGTGCAGGGTCCCAAAGCTTTGGGCCGTCCTCGACTGCTTTCCCCAGGCCACTAGCAGGGAGCAGGACGGGAAGTGGAGCTGCCGGGACTAGAACCGGCGCCCATATGGGATCCCGGCGCGTTCAAGGCAAGGACTTTAGCTGCTAGGCCATGCTGCCAGGCCCGAACATAGTTTTTTAAAAAAAGACTTATTTGAAAGGCGGAGAGACAGAGAGGCAGCGAGACAGACACATAGGGAGGCAAGAGAGACAGTTCTTCCATTTGCTGGCTCACTGCCCAGATAACTACAAGAGTTGATCCATGCACAAGCCAGTAGCATGGAACTCCATCTGGGTATCCCATGTGGGTGGCAGGGACACTTGTACGTAAGCCATCAACTGCTGCCTCCCTGGGTGCACATCAGCAGGAAGCTGGATTGCAAGCAAAGGCAGGACTTGACCCCAGGCATAAGGGATGCGAGCCTATCAGCAGCTGAACTGCTGTGCCACAATACTGCTCCTGAGGAAGGAGTTGCACAATTCAGATTTATTAAAGAATGTGTCAGTTATTTATTAGCTGATGTCCTATGCACAGTGAACTCTCAATAAATCTGTTAAAGAAATGAATAAGCACAACAGCTTAGAAAAATGAATGCCACACATTATTGTTCTACCAAGAATAGCAACAAAGCTCTTATGAATTAGACACCAGTTACAGGGATTCCCTGACCATACCAAAACCCATAAACGCTCAAGCCCCTTTTATGAGACATCTTATCAAATTTCTATATCTCCTAAAATAATACGAGACCATTATGAAAACAGCTGTTGTATTTTATGATTGAGGGAATAATGAGAAGGGAGAAAACCTGTCCACGCTGATCATGAACATGATTTTTTTTTTCTGAGTATTTTCCCTTTGTGGTGGGTTGAATGTGAGGATGTAGAACCCACGGACACAGCAAGCTAAGCGAACTCTTTCAGCTTACTGAAAGTGAGAAGTCATCTTCAAAGAACAGAGAGTTTGTCATAGGCCACAGGGTATGTAACCACATCAGCAAGGTTACCTTTTTAAGCTCCCAATTAGAGTGCCAGGGCCCCACATCAGAGCACCTGGATAATTCTAGGCTTCAGCTCATTTTTCCACCACTGTGCCAAAGCACATGCTGAGAGGCAGTAACTGAGTTCTTGTCACCCACGTACAACTCCTAAATTCACCCCTGTCTCCTCCATGCAGTGAACTTTACGCATTTAGAAGTAAATCTTTGTATGGGAGCTCCCTGTGTGTGTGTCTCTCTCCTCTCAAGTAAAAAATTTTAGGGGTGGGGCTTTATGCTGCTACCACTGCCACCAGGTCACAGGCCAGTGGATTACCTGGGGAAGGGAGTTTGGCAATGTGTGGGAGTGAGGGCTGCTGAGAGAGTACTTTACAAGTTTGAGATGATGTTGGGGCCTTTGGTCACTACACTCACAGATAAATTAGGGGGCTGAGACTGGTTGGTATAGGGAGGGGTATCAGAGGGCATGTCTAGGTCAGACGAATACACCTGCCTGAGCGGGAGTCCTAGGCCAGACTAAATGGCTTCATCTGGCATCCACAGGCACACATGAAAGCTAGGACTGTGTCACAGTACCTGCCAGTGAGTGTCAGAGCGTGCATAAGGGCCATGCAAGCCTCAGCCACAACACCAACCAGCACATGAGAGAACCAGTTCTGGGGATAAGATTCTGTAGGGGATTTGTGGGCTTACCCCTGGGACTGTAGTACTCACTGGTTTTCATGACATGCTGAACTAGGCATGACCATGGAACTCATCAACACTCATAGGAACTGGGATGGCCCAGGGAGTGGCACCTGCAAGTGCACTAGAGAATTGGGTCCACAGGAGACCTGGGCCTAAGTACCTGCCAGCAAAGTTCACATCTGGTTCTGGGAGCATGCATTGTGGGGAAACTTGGGGAGCTCCCCTACTAGCCCACAGCTCCTACTGGGGAATGCAAGAGCCAGGATTAGTGGTGGGCAGGCCTGAGAGGCTACACCACTCATTGGCATGTGGGTGGGCTGGCTCAGGGGGTAGGCTAAGCAGAGATGAGCCAAGCCAAAGCACCCACTGGAATGCCTGCAAGTTAGGACAGAGTGTTGGCTGCACTATGCTAGGCTAATGTATCCATTGGTTCATGAGAGCCAAGGATGGCAGCAGACTGGACACAGCTAGGAACAAGCCTGGTAGGGAAACTAAGGAGATTCAAGGCAGCAGTTCCCACTGGTAAGTGTGAGATCCAGGACTGGGAATGAACCAGCCTCAAAATGGCTACAACATTCCTCGACATGCATGTGGGCAGGGTCCAGGGGAATGTCACATTGGGCTAGGCCCCAGCACCTGCTGGTGCTCCCATAGTGTGGGACAAACTGGGCAAGGTCATGGTAATTGCAAGTCCACATCACAGCTGGGTCTGGAGGTAGACCAGGCAGGGCTGGGCCATAGTATCCACCGATGAGAGCTAGAATTGGGTGTGGGTCAGTAGTGCAAGGTTACAGTACCCACCAGTGAATACTGGGACTGGAGGTGCGCCATGTCAGACTGGACCAACCACCAACCTGTGTGCATGAGATCCACGACTGGGAGCTGGTCTGACAGGGAAACTCCCCTATTAAGATGCAGCTCCCACTGGTGAGCACGAGAGCCAAGACTGAGGGCAGCTCAGGCCAGGTCAGCCCATAGTACTCATTGGCAAATATATGGGCCAGATCTGAGGGCAGGTTGGGCTGAGTCAGTTCACAACACCTGCTGGTAAGTGAGAGAGCCAGGACAGGGTACAGGCCAGGACAAGCTGGGATGCAACACCCACCAGTTCACATTAGGGCTAGTACTGGGGACTGGCTGGGCTAGGCTAGGCTGCAGTATCTGCCAGCATGACTTAGGACTGGGGCAGGCTGGTCAGAGTCAGGTTGTAGCACCTGTCAGCGAATATCAAGGCAAGGTGGGTGATGCCAGACTGGGCCACAGCACCCATCAATCCTGGGCCTGAGGAAGAGCTTGACAGGGGAGCTTCAGGGATTCCCCTGTTAGGCCACTATTCTCTATGGTGAGCATGAGGCTGGGACTGGGGGCAGACAAAGCTGGGCAGGCTGTAACATCCATTAGTGTGCACATTAGCTGGGTTTGGGGGAATGCTAGGCTAAGCTAGTCCACCACATTTACTGGCACATGGAAGAACCAGATCAAGTGCAGGCCACCCAGCCTTTGCCACAGCATCTGCTGATAAGTGTTGGGACTGGGTACAAATCATGTCAGGCTAGACCTCAGTACTCCACGGAAAATGCAAGATCCGGAGCTGGGAGTGGGCCCAGCAGGGAAAACTGTGGGCACTCCTCTGCTAGGCTTCAGCTCCCGCTGGTGAGCACAAGAGTCAGGACTGTAGGTGGGCCAGGCTGGACAAGGTGGCAGCACCCATCAGCATCTATGGGCTGGCTCCAGGGTAGGCAACAGCAACCATGGGTACAAGAGCTGCATGGGATGTGGGACGGGCCTGGTAGGGGTTATTGGGGGTTGTCCCAACTAGGTTGCAATTCCCAACAGCGTGTATAAGGTCCAAGTTTGTGGTGAGTTGGGTTGGGCTAGGCCGCAGTACCTGTCAGTTGCGAAGGAGATGGGACTGGGGGCAGGACTGACCAGGTAACTTCATTCAACAGAGTGTGCACAAGCTAATGTGGGTGACAGATTGAACCAGACCCCGCACTAGCTGGCACACACTAGAGTCAAGACTGGGGTCACCTAAGGTGAGAAAATCAACCAGACTGCTGGACTCAACTCTGTCCACAGGTAATATCACATAATACGTGGTCTGAACTTGCGGTATACATACTGGGACTGGGCCTCCTCAGTTGCTGATGCCCAGCAGTGAACAGCATGCCCAGATGCACATGGGGGACACAACAACCAGCTCATCTAGGCTATCAGAGGATGATGAATGTCACATCAGAGGATGGAAAGCAGAACAGGTTGGAAAACTCTCCTGGCCAAGCTCTTACACCAAGTGCCTGGGTGGGTGTGTGGATGCATTAAGGTAGACTTTGTCAACCAACAGTCCTTGGAAAATTTTTCTCAACACTGGAGTAACAAAACCAACAAAGTCTCAGAAATAATAAACCACTAACATAACACTTTTGGAGCATTCTTTCCCTACATCAGGGTCTCTAAAATGACATCAGATGACGAAGGAGCAAGTCCTATCCCTCTTTTCCACACCAATGTATATACAGGAGAAAAAGATTGAAAACATTTCTTGGGCCCAGCGGCATGGCCTAGCAGCTAAAGTCCTCGCCTTGAGTGCGCCGGGATCCCATTTGGGCGCCGGTTCTAATCCCGGCAGCTCCACGTCCCATCCCGGCAAAGCAACTGAGGATGGACCAAAGCCTTGGGACCCTGCACCCAAGTGGGAGACCTGGAGGAAGAGGTTCCAGGTTCCTGGCTTCGGATCGGCACAGCACCGGCCGTTTCGCTCACCTGGGGAGTGAATCATCGGATGGAAGATCAAACAGTTTAAAAACTTACTGTTATCACAACACTGTGCTTTTGGCTAATAATACTATTATGTCACTGAAAATATTGTGTATTTATCATCACAATAAAAGTAAATAAACAAAAACTTACCTTTGCTGGATGTATATAAGAGCGCTGACTGAAAAGAAACTAGCTGGGTGTCAGTGAGACTCTCTTCCACAGACATCTGTACTGCATAGCCAGCATCTGGGTTGACATTAGGCAAAGACAGAAGGTCTGTGGACCGAACAAAGAAGTTCCCATGGAAAGTATGGATGGAAAGACCTAAAGAAGAAAAAAAGAACAATTCAAATAGATCTATATGCTGGTATTTACTTTTTGTTCTAGTCACTCATCAGAAAAGTAGAAAGTAAGTTTATATAAGACAAAATACTTGATGAAGGCAAAAAGTAATAGGTGTCGTCTTCAATGAACATGTTCTAAATTATCAAACAACTTTCTAAAAATGGCACATTGGTAAGATCTTTCACTTGCAGTGCCAGCATCCCATATGGGTGCTGGTTCAACACCCAGCTGTTTCACTTCCAATGATTCAGCTGTCTGATAACACACTTGGGATAGCAGCAGAAGATACCCTCCGTGCTTGGACACCTGCTACCACATGGGAGGCCCAGAAGAAGCTTCAGGCTCATGGCTTCAGATCAGCCCAACTTTGGCCATCTCAGCTATTTGGGGAGTGATTCATCATATGGCAATCTCTCTTTTCTCTCTGCAGCTCTGCCTTTCCCATAAACAAATAAAACATTTAAATAGAAACCATTAAGACAGCAATGACAGGTCCAGCATGATGGCTCAACTGGATAATCTTCCCCTAGCAAGCACCATAATTCCATATGGGTGCTGCTTCGTATCCTGGCTGCTCCACTTCCCACCCAGCTCCCTGTTTGTGGCCTCGGAAAGCAGAGGACGGGCCAAAGCCTGGGGACCCTGCAGCCATGTGGGAGACCCAGAAGAAGCTCCTGGCTTCTAGCTTTGGATCAGCTCAGCTCCAGCCATTGCAGCCATCTGGGAAGTGAACCAGTAAATGGAAGATCTGTCTCGTTCTTTCTGTACATCTGCCTTTCCAATATAAATAAATAAATACATAAAGAAATCATTTTAGTCCCACCAATTCTCAGTTTTCTAGTTTCCTGGTAATGCACCTCTGAGGAGGCAGCAGGTGACACCAGCAGTGATTGGGTCCCTATCATACATGAGACACCAGGATGGAGTTCTGGGCTCCTAGCATCACCTCTGCCTGAGGAGAGATTTGAAAAGCCAACCAATGGATGGAAACTCCCTCTCTACCCACCTTTAAAACAGTTATTTAAAAAAATGTTTTAATGTCCATCTGGGTGGGCCTGGTGCCATGACATATTAAGTTAAGCCTCTAGCTGTTGAAAAAGCATCCCATATGGGTACCAGCTCCACTTGCAGCTGCGCCACTCCAAATCCATTTCCCCACTTATGGCCTAGGAAAGCAAAAGAGAATGGCCCAAAGCCTTGGGCCCCTGAACCCACATGGCAGACTTGGAAAAAGTTCCTGGCACCAAGCTTTGGGTCAGCTCAGATCCAGCCATTGCAGCAATTTGAGAAATGAATCAGCAGATGGAAGATCTTTCTCTTTGTCCCTCCTCTTTGTAAATCTGGCTTTCCAATGAAAATAAATAAATCTTTAAAAAAAAAAAAGCTTCAAAATATCTGACACAATGGTTCATCTGCCTCCTTTGTGGGGCCCATAGCAAACACCTCATCTCCACCGAGTGCATCATCTGGCAGGCCATTCCCCTCCCTGCAAACCTGAGCCTTTCACTGGCCTGTGCTGCCCTCTCAGCACTGCTGGGCAGTAAAGTCTGCATTTTCTGTGAGAGTCCCATGCAGGCTCCTCACCCTGGGCAGCACTCCCACTCTCAGGATGCCTCCCATCCACAGATTGGCTCTAGGTGATCAGTCCATTCCTGCATCTCAACGACAGGCCTGGCTCGTGGGACCAACTGGCAGGTAAGGCCTGCTGGGAGGTAACTTCAGCAGTGAGGATGCTGGGGGATAGATCATCTCTCTGCCTCTCTCTGTGTCTTACACACTCACACACACACCATGCACACACACAGACCACTCTAAAGTGATGGTACAGTGCAGGATCTCCCAGACAGGGCAGCTAGCACCCAGGGAGATACTCAAGAAATCCTTGTCAAATGTATGTCGGGAGTTTGATGCTCTTTCTTTCCCAGGATTCTCACTTGTCTCCCACACAGACACTTGTGGCCAAATTCCCTGCTGACAGATGTGGGCATGGCATAGGAAATATGCTCAGGAATGAGGGGGGGTGCGGGCAGCACCATGGCATAGCAGGCTACTGGCATCTCATATGGGTTCCACCAATTCCCATCCAGCTGCATGCTATTATCTGGGAAAGTAGCAGAAGATGGGCCAAAGCCTTGAGGCCCTACACCCACACTGGAGACCAAGAAGCTGTTTTGGGCACCCTGGCTTCAGACCGGCCCACCTCACACCATTGTGGCCATTTGGGGACTAAACCACTGGATGGAAGATACCTCTCTTTGAATCTTTAAAAATAATCCATCAGTGATATTCTTATATTCTTCAGGGACATGGTCTCTTCGCAATTGGTAGCTCACACATCAGACTATCCATCATTTTACACTGCGCAGCTGCAATAGTTGGAAGCACATCAACAGTAGGCTCTATTATTAATAGTACATTCCACCATACTCAGGAAACTATTTTAGGAAGGAAAACCTTAAAGTAAAAACATCTGTGTTTGTTAGTATCTAAACAGTTAGGGGTGGCAGGCACTTAATCTAGAAGCTGAAATGCCTGTATCCAATAGCAGCACTCCTGGTTTCATTACTTTGCTCTACTTATTGATTCTAGTCTCCTGCTAATGCACTTGATGGGAAGCGGTGATGACTAGATTCCTGCCACCAACACTAGAGATCTGGTTTGAGCTCCTGGTTTCTGATTTCAGCCTGGCTAAATCTCAGCTACTGTAGGGATTTGGGGACTGAACAGTAGATAGGGGTGCTGGCTTTTGTGTTTTCTTTGCTACTCAAAATTTTAAAATAAAATAAATAAATATATAAGCAATACTTGCTCCTACATTAAAAAAAAAAAAAACAAAAAACAAAAAACAAAAAACAAACCCTTTCCCACCTTTGGTGCACCGAATTCGCATGACGGCTTCAAAGCCAATTTTCCGCGTGAGGTATCTCTGTAGTTCCTTCTGGAATTTTTGTACTTGTACTGGGTTGTGCTGATGATGGTAGGAGGGATAGTAATACACACTACCTGCTGAATATCGAGAAATACAACCTGAAAAAGAATACATACTCCTTTTAAATTGTGTCATTAATGTCTATTAGCTCAAAAAAGTAACAGCAGGCATTGAGTCGATATTGGCCTAAATTCTCAAAGGTCTATCAGAAAAGAATATTTCACTTCATTAAAACAAACTGTATGAAATTATTCTATTAATACTTACAGATATGTTTTTTTCTTACTTAGAATATCATCCTATAAATACAACTCAAATAATCATTTAAGAGAAAAAAGTTACGAAGAACTTACCCAGAGAAGCCAAATCAGAATACTGTCCACTGAGAAGGAATAAGTCAACAGCTACCTGTTGACCAGAACAGTCCAAGGCTAATTTCTTATAGAAATCAGTGGATGGAGTCAAGTGTATTTCCTATTAATAAGAAATCATAAAGGGAAAATATTAGTATATTAGTAAATTTTCCAGAATTTAACTTCTATATTTACAAAGTTATTAAAATTTATTTTTCCTGGGAAATTTTCAAAACTAATTACTTATTTATTCAAGATACATTTGAGAGGCAGAGTTCCAGAGAGACAGAGATCTTACATCTCTTGGGTCACTAACCAAATGGCTACAATGGCCAGGGATGTGTAAGGCCAAAGCCAGAAGGCAGGAACTCCCACCAGGTCTCCCATATGAGTGCAGGCATACAATGACTCGGGCCATCTTCAGCTGCTTTCCAGGCTCATTGGCATGGAGCTGGATGGAAAGTACAGCAGTTCAGACATGAACTGTTATTCATATGAGATGTCAGTATTTCAGATGACAGCTAGCTAACTACACCTGAAGGTCAGACACTCTTTGTTTTCTTTTTGCTTCATTTAAAAATATTCATAATTTTTTTTCACTTATTTGAAAGGCAGAGCATTAGGGGTCAGGGAAGATATTCAATTAACTGGTTCACTCCCTCAAACAGCCACAATAGTCAGGGCTGCATGAGGTTGAGGCCAGGAACATGGAACTCCATCTGGGTCTGTCGATGGACAGCTTATTCACTAGCAGGAAGCAAGAAAAAAAAAACAAAGAATCCAGAATTTGAACCAGGAACTGATACTGAATGCAGATATCCCGTGTTGAAGATGAATCAGTCAGCTACACCACAAAATCTACCCTACATCCTTTTGATTTGATACATTATTAGGTTTTTCTATAAGAACCATGTATTACACAAGAATATTCTAAAATATTTCTTACTTTTAGAAATAAGAAATGCATATATTATATTAATGTTGCAACTGATACAATTTTAAAAATCTACTAAATGTTCAGTATGCATGGAAAATTTTTTTTTAAGATTTATTTATTTTTATTGGAAAGGCAGATATACAGCAAGGAAGATCATCCGTCCGATGGTTCACTCCCCAAGTGGCTGCAACAGCTGCAGCTGAGTTACTCCGAAGCCAGGAGCCTGGAGCTCTTCCGGGTCTCCCATGAGTGTGCATGGTCCCAAGGCCTTGGGCCATCCTCGATTGCTTTCCCAGGCCACAAGCAGAGAGCAGGATGGAAAATGGGGCCACCAAGATTAGAACCGGCGCCCACATGGGATCCTGGGTGTGCAAGGCGAGGACTTTAACCACTTTGCGATCGCGCCAGGCCTGGAAATTGTTTTAAACAAGGCATTATAATACCTACTAAGTTTTTTCAATTACCTTAAGTGGTGGATACTATCATTACTCTTACTTCTCATATAAGGAAACAAAATGGCAAAGAAATAAAGTAGCTGCTCAAGTTCACTTAACTATCAAGCAGTAAAACTTACATATTCTGAATCAAGAAGTGACATGATAACTAGTACAGAATAATGGCCTCCGTATTACAAAATTCTAGAAAATGTAGGGCTGAAAATCTGGGCCTGAAATCATAGCCTAGTGGCTAAATTCTCGCCTTGGATCTGCCAGGATTCCATATGGGTATGGTTTGTGTCCTGGCTGCTCTACTTCTCATCCAGCTCCCTGCTTGTGGTCTGGAAAAGCAGTCGAGGATGGCCCAAAGCCTTGGGACCCTACATCTATGTGGGAGACCCGGAGGAGGCTCCTGGCTCCCGGCTTTGGATCGACAAAGCTCTGGCTGTTGAACTAGTGGACAGAAGATCTTTCTCTGTTGCTCCTTCCCTCCATAAATCTGCATTTCCAAATAAAATAATCTTTTAAGACTGAAAGTCTAAGGTTTTAAATACAAGATACTCCAAAGCAGTTTGTGGTCGTCAATATACCAAACCATGACTCCTGGTATTGGCCATCCAGGTTCTACTTTGTCCTTTGCAAACATAATTTCTACAGTCTCCCAGACTGTCTCAACAAAGCTGTGTTGAACTGATAGTGGGCTGCTGCAGACATTAAAACTAAGGTGGCACAGGTACTGTGGTGCAGCAAGTTAAGCCACTTCCAGGGATTGGCCACATCCTCAAACAGGGTGTCTGAGATCAAGTCCCAATTTCCTGCTAATGTGCTCAGAGGCATTAGATGATGGCTCAACTGCTTGGATACAGGAGTTCCTGGCTCATTAAATCAGTATGACCCAGTTCAGCTGTTAATGGGATTTGGGGAATAATCCAGAAGATGAAGATACCTCTCTCTCAGTTACTGTGTTGTTCAAGTAAGTAAACAAAGAAATCCGTAAGTAAATAAAATAGGAGTCAGTGCTATAGCACAGTGAACTAAGCTGACACTTGCAATACTGGAATCCCACAATGCAGTGTTGCTTTTTTTTTTAAGACTTAGTTATTTGATGAGAAAGTCAAATTTAGCGATGTTTGCTTCTTTCGATTTTTAATTAAAAATTTTTTTAATTTTTCCTTTTTAAAAATTTACTTATTTTTATTGGAAAGACAGATACACAGAGAGGAGGAGAGACAAAGATCCTTCATCCAATGGTTCACTCCTCAAGTGGCCACAATAGCTGGAACTGAGCCAGTCCGAAGCCAGAAGCCAGGAGCCAGAAGCTTCTTCTGGGTCTTCCACATAGGTGCAGGGTCCCACGGCTTTGGGTTGTCCTCGACTGCTTTCCCAGGCCACAAGCAGGGAGCTGGATGGGAAGCAGGGCCACCGGGATTAGAACCGGTGACTATATGGGACCCTGGCAGTGCATTCAAGGTGAGGACTTTAACTGCTAAGCTATCACGCCAAGGCCTTAAAAAATTATTTATGTTTATTGGAAAGACAGATTTACAGAGAGAAGGAGAGACAGAAAGATCTTGCATCTGCTGGTTCACTCTCCAAGTGACTACAGCAGCCTAAGCAGAGCCAATCCAAAGGCAGAAGCTTCTAAGTCTCCCACGTGGGCACAGGTTCCCAAGGCCTTGACCCATTCTCCACTGCTTTCCCAGGCCACAATCAGGGAACTGGATGGGAACTGGAGCAGGAGCAGCTGGGATACGAACAGGTGCCAACATGAGATCCCGTGAGTGCAAGGCAAGGATTTAGCCACTAGGCTACTGCACCCAGCCCTGGACTGCTGATTTGAGTGCTACCCATTCCACTTCTGACTCAGCTCCCTAATAAAGTGCCTGGGAAGGCAGAGTAGGATGACCAAAGGGCATCCCTGACACCGACATGAAAGACCTGAAGTAAGTTCTAGGCTCCTAGCTTGAGTTTAGACAGCCTGGGGTCATCTGGGAAGTAAATAAAAAAAAATACAAAGATCTCTGTTCACCCTCACTCTCTCTCTCCTTTTTGTTACCTCCTCTTCTCTCTGCCTTTAAAATAGAAACAAATCTTTAAACAATAAAACAAAATGGGGGAATGCAAAGAAAGAGGAAAAAAATAAGGCAAAGATGAGTTAGTTAAAAAAATATAATAAAACAAGAAATATCTACATAAGAATGAAATATTTTAGATCCATTTCCTTACATATTCTCCTCCCCACAACTGGGCAAAAAAACAAAGAAACAAACAAAAAACCCCTGTGATCAAAGGAACTTAGCAGCAGCATAAACCTTATCATCTCACTGTTGCTGACTTCTGACCTTAGCAGATGACCTTTGGTTGGGTTCCTCGCGTGGTTTCAGGGCTCCCGCCCCAAGAGTTGGGAGTTGTGTTTGGAAAACAGACATTCGGCCTCCAGTTGGGGACATCAGCTTAAAGGCAGCTTGAAGTGCAGGACCCAGGGCACTCTGGGTCTCTAGTGTCTTGGTGAACATTTGCGGCAAAGTCTTCAGTAAGTCTTGGACAAGCTTGTGAAACAAAGTGAAAAAAGGAAGAATGTTATCAATTTTCTCCGCAATATCTCCACATTTAATACGACAGACAAGACAATGAGTCACGGTGATGGTCAGAGGACCTACAAGCACTACAATAAACAATGAAGTAGGTCAAATGACGAGACAGCCATTTTAGGTGAACATTATAAATTGGCAAGCAAGACAAACCAAAATTGGGGCCTTACATGCAATAGTCCAGCAAGACCTTAGGTTTAAAATGTATCCGAAAGAACTATCACAGTTTATAGATTTGCTCTACATTAATGCCATTAAAGATGGCCTCCATTACCTCTAACACTTCCTTGTTGTACAATCTAAGATAACAAATAACTTTGCCAGCTAGTAATATCACTACACAAGAAAAACAAAATCAAAATCTACCTATTCAGGTTAGGATGTACAAATAAAGTTAATGGGGAAGAAAGTATTTCGCACTATGGCACAGTCATCATTGTCAACAGCAGAGACCATAGACTTGGCTAGTTAAAATGTTACCCTATGGCATGTATGCATGTACAGGGTAGACAACATCCCCCTTCAGACACGTTCTGTTCACCTCTCACTGTATTATGTCATGGCAATTTCCAGGCAGGTAATAACAGTTTCTTCTGAACTGACCCCAATGACACTCTGTGAATCAGAAAAGCAAAGGGCACTGAAAGCAGCCTAGCTAATGTGCTTCTACGCTGTGACCAGAAGCTTTCGCTTAGCAACCCTCCCAGACTCCCAGACGGCCGCCAAGGCAGGCTTCCTGCAGTACACCTGCTTTATGGAATACTCTTATCTTCTATCCTTAGACTTGCAAAAGGTCAGCACAGGGTTGAACTCAAGAGTTGTTCAGCTAACACACTTTAAGATCAAATACAAAGTATGAATGGATCTTAGAAACATTACAGGAAGAAGCAAACTTTTATCTAAACTTCATTTCAAAACTATATAAACATTTCAGTTAAACACGTCCAGTATAGCAATGTGCCTTACCTCTTTACTTTCATTTAAATTAACTAGCAAGTTCTCTGGCATAGGTATGAAAACATCTGAAAGAACAAATAATATTTTTTAAAATTCCAATTGTAAAAGATCTAAATCTAAAATGATGATACAACCAATCAAGTCAGTGAAAAGCCACCTCCCCCTCCACTATGAATACACTCTACACATGCCGTCCTAAGAGCCATAGAAGGAACACTGCGTGAGGTTCATCACAACTTGTCTTTTTCTGGAAAGGGTGCTCAATTCAGAGATACTGATCTGCAAACTCTAAGATTTTATGCATTCACTTTGCCTCATAGGTTAAAGATGACAACTAGGACTCCTGTTTTAGCTTCTTTTTTTCCTTTTTGAATGGAAGTATTTGCAAACTAGCCAGAGACACAATGTTGTCACTGCAAAAAAGAAAAAAAAGAAAAAAAAAAAAAAGGAATCCTCTATCTTTAAAAAGAAGTAATACAGCTTCAGCATTAGCTGTTATCCCAAAAACTCACCCTTATTCACAAAGGAGAGCCACACCAGTGCCTCTACACATGGGATGAGACAATCGGGTGTGTCAGCAGGTATTCCAACTGACCTCCTCATATGGGACTCTCAGAATCCATATTCATTCATATTTAGCAGTTAGAAGGATTTATACTTATTTAGGATTTAGGAAGATGATTAAAAAGTAACTTTCCATATAAAAGATGTAAAAATAATATCAACAAATAATTTGAAACATGAAATGTTTATCTCAGCTACCATATAAAAATCTCCAATTTAGGGCCCGGCGGCGTGGCCTAGTGGCTAAAGTCCTCCCCTTGAAAGCCCCGGGATCCCATATGGGCGCCGGTTCTAATCCCGGCAGCTCCACTTCCCATCCAGCTCCCTGCTTGTGGCCTGGGAAAGCAGTCGAGGACGGCCCAAGGCATTGGGACACTGCACCCGTGTGGGAGACCCGGAAGAGGTTCCAGGTTCCCGGCATCGGATCGGCGCAGCACCGGCCCGTTGCGGCTCACTTGGGGAGTGAATCATCGGACAGAAGATCTTCCTCTCTGTCTCTCCTCCTCTCTGTATATCTGGCTGTAATAAAAAATGAATAAATCTTTAAAAAAAAAAAAATCTCCAATTTATTCCTTTAGGTTCCTTTCCTTTTTTCCTTCTATAAAGAACTTTATTACAGCGGTGGTATAAAAACATAATTTACATACTGTCAATTTGATGACTATAAAGACTACAGTTAAATACTTTTTTAAAAAGTCATTTTATTTAAAGCTGTTGATTAACATTTAATACTTTGAGGGCTGGCATTGTGGTGCCAGCTGTGATTCAACTGTGACAATGTGCCTGGGAAAGCAACAGGAAATGGTCCAAGAGTTTGAGCCACTGTTACCCATATGTGAGATCAGAGGAAACTCCAGGCTCTTGGCTTTAGCCTGCTTTATACCTGGCTACTGCAGCCATTTTGGGGTGGACCAGCAAATGAAGAACTTTCCCTGTACCTCTGCTTTTCAAAAACAAATTTAGTAATGCACAATTTTATTACATACATTGCAGCACTTCAGCATATATAGCTGTTATTTTTTTAAGATTTAATTATTTTTATTAGAAAGGCAGGTTTACAGAGAAAAGGAGAGACACAGAGAAAGACGTAACATCTGCTAGATCACTTCCCCCAAGTAGCTGCAATGGACAAAACTGAGCCTATCCAAAGCAGGAAACAGGAGCTTCTTCTGGGTCTTCCACATTGAGTGCAGGATTTTGAGACTTTGGGCTGTCCTCGACTGCTTTCCCAGGCCACAAGCAGAAGAGGTGAAAGGGAAGTACAGTAACTGGGACACAAACCGGTGCCCATATGAATCCCAGTAGTTGTGAGGCGAGGCATGGATTTAGCTGCTAGGCTATTGCACCAGGTCCAGTTCAGTTATTTCTAACGTATTCATAGAGTTGTACACTCATTGTCACAATCCAATACCCATCCTTATCAGTCATTATCTCAAAAAAATTTAAAAAGGCCCTTTGGAGCTGGCACTGTGGCACAACACGTTAAGTTGCTAATTGTAACAGCAGCATTCCTTGTTGTAATAATGGTTCAAGCACTGGCGACTCTGCTTCCAATCCAGCTTCCCACTAAAGCATCGGAGAAAGCAGAGAGGCATTACTCAAGTACTCAAGGTCGTACTCCCAGGGAGATCCATGGGGCTTCTGGCCCCTAAATTCAATTTGGCCCCACACTGGTCATTCTATTTGGAAAGTGAACAGCAGATTGAAGATCATTCTTCTTCTTTTTTTTTTTTTTTTTAATTTCTTTATTTTTACAACAAAGTCAGATATACAGAGAGGAGGAGAGACAGAAAGGAAGATCTTCCGTCCAACGATTCACTCCCCAAGTGAGTGTAACAGCCAGTGCTTTGCCGACCCAGAGCCAGGAGCCAAAAACTTTCTACAGGTCTCCTACTCGGTTGCAGGGTCCCAAAGCCCTGGACCGTCCTCCACTGCTTTCCCAGGCCACAAGCAGGGAGCTGCATGGGAAGTGGAGATGCCGGGACTAGAACTGGCGCCCATATGGGATCCCAGCATGTTCAAGGCAAGGACTTTAGCTGCTAGGTCACTGTGCCGGGAACCCCCCCTTTTTTTTTAATTGCGAAGTTAAATATACAGAGAGGAGGACAGACAGAGAGCAAGATGTTCCATCTGTTGATTCACTCTCCAAGCGGCCGCAATGGCCACAGCTGCACTGATCTATCCGAAGCCAGAAGCCCGAAGCCTCTTCCAGGTCTCCCACACGGGTGGAGGGTCCAAAGACTTAGGGCTGTCCTTCACTGCTTTCCCAGGCCACAAACAGAAAGCTGGATAGGAAGCAGGGCCACCAGGACATGAACTGGTGCCCATATGGGATCCCAGTGCATGCAATGCAAAGACTTTAGCCATTAGGCTACTGTGCCAGACCTACTTACTCATATTTTAAATGTATTTGTTGTTGTTATTGTTGGCTTACCGGAGTTCTTTATATATATTGTGGATAGTTTACCCCACTCAGTAGACTATCCTTTCACTGTCTGGATGATATTCTTTTACATACAGAAGTTTTTAATACTGATAATATCCAATTATTTATTTTCCTCTTTTGACGCCTATGCTTTAGTCTCATATCTCAAGTAATGAATGCCAAATTCAATGTCACAAAAATTTCCTTCTGTTTTATACTTTTAGTATTTTAGTTCAGGCTTTTGATTCACTCTGAATTAACTTTCTATGCTATATGGTAAGGCACCAACTTCACTATTTTTCATATTTCAATTTCCTACAACCATTTGTTAAAAATTGCCTTTTCTGGCCCTGGCACTACAGGTCAGTGGCCAAACTCCTCACTCTCCATGTGCTAGGAACCCATCTGGGGGCAGTTTTTATTCTAGCTGCTCCACTTCCCTTCCAGGTCCCTGCTTGTGGCCTGGGAAAGCAGCCAAGGACAACCTAAAGCCTTGGGACCCTGTGCCCAAGTAGGAGACCCAGAGAAGCTACTGGTTCCTGGATTCAGATCGGCTCAGCACCTGCCACTGCAGTCACTTGAGGAGTGAACCAGTGAATGGAAGATCTTTGTTTCTGTATCTTCTTCTCTCTGTAAATCTGTCTTTCCAATAAAAATAAGTAAACATTAAAAAAAATCTTTTACCCCACTGGATGGTCTTGGCACCCTTGTCACGTATGAATAGATCATATATGTTAAGGTCTGTATCTGAGTTTTCTATGCTATTTCTTAGGGCAATGTCTGTCTGCAAGTACTTTTGGAAGGAATAGAAAGAAGACAAAAAGAAACCTAACTTAATGTCAATTACTTCTGTTACCTTGTTTAGAATTCACTCTACTTACAGTGTATTATTTCCTCTTATTATAAAGAGATAGAACTCTTACAACACCAACAATTTCATGATGATTTTATATCCAAGATTTTCTTTGATAAAACAGAATCATTCCAAACACTCCTAACCTCTTCAACAAGTCTGAATTATCTCTAAAACTGAACATCTCTAAGGCAGTTTAATACATGTAATTGCATAACATATACCTTCAATATCTGAGACTATTAGCATCTGCGGCTGGGAGAGACCTTCTTGAAGACTATAGAAATGGATTGTACTGTCAAATGTTATGAAGCCAATTTTTGTTCTAGTGTTGCCAGGAAGCCTAAAAATAAATTCAGAAGATTATTTTATCAAGTTTTTCCATAGTCATACTCTCATAAGATAGCTGCTAAGTATTAGATGCAAATATCTAATTTGGTATTATGAATATTGACCCATGGTAATCAAGTGTTTACATCACCCAATATTTAACTACCATGAAAAATGTATCTAATTCAAAGGAAAACTCTACCCATTAGCCAGAAGAATAAATTAAGAGCAAAATAGCCTTAGAAACTATATATAATTATGTACGAAGCAGTATACAAAAATAGTAGTAAGTATACATAAAATCATGCAGATGTTTTCAAGTTATTTTACTAAAAATGATTCAAAAAATTGCCAATGTAGAACTCTAAAATGTTAGATAAAAAAGTCTTGCCTATATCTCATATTCTTTACTGTATTTATTTAAGAATAAAAGTGTCTGGTTTGAAGATCTCATGGGGCCAGGGTTGTAATTAATTATGTCAAGCTGAAGCTCACTCCTTATTGGAACATTGGTTTGAGTCCTAGCTCCTTCACTTATCATCCAGCTTCCTGCTAAGGTGCATGGGAAGGCAGCTGAAGATGGCCCAAGTGCATGGGTTCTCCGCCATCCATGTGAGAAACAGAAAGGAGATCTTGTCTTCTGGCTTTAGATTGGCCCAGATGCTGACACAGAGGCCATTCAGGGAGTGAACAGCAGATAGAAGATAGCTCTCTCTCTGTTACTCTCTCTGTCCCTGTCACTTAACCTTTCAAATAAATAAATAAACCAATTAAAAAAAGAAAAACACTGGCAATAACACACTTTCACCAAGGTGAGGGAGTTAACTTTTCTCGTGATGAGATTTGGTATTTCACAGTCCTCCATACCACACAGGCACATTACACTTTCATCATTCACCACAATGAAAGGATGCACTAGCTTTGATGGATTACATTAAGTATTTAGGGATTAGTTTAGCCACCACCTGAAAAGCCAATATTACATGAGTGCCAGTTCAATTCCTGGCTGCCCCACTTATAACCCAGGTTACTACTAATGCGTCTAGGCAGGCAGCATAGGATGGCCCAAGTAATGGCTCCTGATCATCAATGTGGGAGATCCACATGGAGTCCTGGGCTCTTGCCTTTGATCTGACACAGCCCTAAGTGGCCATTTGGGGAGTGAACCAGAAGATGAAAATATTCTCTCTCTCATTTGCTTCATTGGAGGAGCCACCAGGGAGAGAGCTCCCATTTGCTGATTTACTGCTCCAATGTTTTTCCTGGGGGCCAAGAGCCAGGAACTCTTAAATAGGTGTCAGGAATCTAATCACTTCAGCCATCAATGCTAAAATAAGAATGTTGGAATCAGGATCCAAAGCCAGGTATCAAATTGACACAGGCATCTAAATCACATTTTTAGCTACTAAGTGGAATGCTTAGTCCCAAAATAATTACTTTAAGAAACTTGAGAGACTTGATAATAGAATACAATGTATGAATACTGCCTGAATTCTCATTCCAACAAACGTCCTGCAAATAGAAATTGATTTTGAGTCAATTAGCAACAAAAAGGGAACTGATTATTGAACTACAGCATGGAATTAAGGGAACTGACTATTACACTATAGTATGGAATTATTGCTATTGGCTTAGTGTGATAGTAGTATAAAAGGTTAAATTACCCCTGAAGGCCTCTGGTTCAAGTTCCCTGCTGATGAGCCCGGGAAAGTAAAAGGCGCCCTTGCTTTGGATCCTGCCACTTACAGGGGAGACCTGGAGGGGGTTTCCAGCTCCTGGCTTCAGTCTACCTAGTCACAGCTATCACGCCTGGTGAGCGAACCAGCCGGTGACAGATCCTTTTTTTATACTTTTACCTTTCAAAAAATAACTTTAAAAAAATAATCTTGAAATATTTACAGATTAAGAACTACACGCCTGCTGAGGTCTGTGCTTTTTATACTCAAAGGCAAAATGAACTGTGTGAGTCCAGAGGAAGCTAAGCATGATGCTGAAAACGCTGACCTTAGAGGAGATGTATAAGGACGTTACTCTTCCTAGTTACTAAAGGTTCAAGAATAAGAATTCACTGTGTAGCCAAAGTTAACAATAGATTTTCATGATATATTAGACCATAATTACATAGATTTTTTTTCAGTTTCAAAAACTACTTACTTTTTTTGCAAGCATAGTTTCAAATTTAAATCAAACTGAAACACTTACAAGTCCAGATTATCTAACAGACTCTGGCAAACTGAATTCAAGTATCCAGTCTCAACTGCATTATGAGATACATCAAATACAAAAAGGTACACCGGAGGCTGAGGTGGCCGCAGCTGAAGGAAAAAGGAAAAAAGAAAATTTTGTTAAATACATGTAATAGGAATTAATTTCAACTTATCATTTGTGGGAACAACATGCAGAACAATGAAAGAAACACCGTTTATAGACGGCAAAGAAATTCTAACAGGTAAATCTATACTTCAGAAAGCACACACAAAACACTTATTTTGGAAGATCACATAATGCATGGATTTCAAAACAATTTTTGCACCCAATAAACTCATCTTTTAATACTACTAGTTTCTGTGAACTCTTTGCAGTATTCCTGCACTGTTGAAAGCTTTATCCTTAAAAAAAAAAATGAGATTGTGAGTTGCCTGTTCCACAGTTGAGAAGAATATCTTCCCAAGGACAGGAAGGGAAGGAAGGCTGATTAGAAGAGCTTCTGACACGGTGCATGACCTCAGCCGGAAACTCTGCAGGCAGTTGCTCAGCGCCCTGGCTCCTCCGGTGAAGGAGAGACAGCCGACCGTGGCCCAGCCCCTCTCCCTAGGCCACCTAATTAAATTAATAAATAATTAAATAAATAAATGAGAAGAGCCTCTGATAACATCAGAAACATCATTTCTGAAGCTGGATAATGCTAACAAAAGATTTTACTTTACGATTATTTGGTGAACCTATGTTTTGTTTTGTTTTGTTTTTGAAACTGTATTTTTTTTACATGTGTGTTTTATTTTTTTATAATTTGGGGAAATTATAGTTGTAAATGTGACAAATGAAATAAGCCCTACCTGGTTATTTAATCAACACATTTCAGCCAATTCCCATTGAGAGAGAAAAAAACAAAAACAAAAACAAAACTCAGACTCAGTTTCTCCTGTTATCAATGCAAACTGAGCACTTCTGTGACAGCAACAGGTGTTGAAATTTCTTTACACCCGCAGGCAAGTGACCAGTCCCACTGCTGCCACCAGCAGTGTCCTCTGATTCACCCTGCTCTAACACTGTCTGGAATTAGCATCAGACTGCAGACGCTGATTAAGCAAATCATTCATTATTCTTGATAGAGACAAAATGGACATGACTAAAATACAATCATATTACTACACTGCAAAATGCGGGAGACACACAGGAAACCCAGGTAGAACTTTAAATCCTTTTACTTTTCATATACACTCGTAAAGTATAATTAACTGCATTTACAATAAACAAGCATTAAAATCTTATAAATTTTTAAAAAATCAAAGTTTATTATAGGATGAGTATACTGTTTTCCTTAAACTTAGTATCATGACATTAGCTTGTAAAAAGCTGTGAAGACTAACCATGTATTCTGAAGGAGCCATAAACTCAATAGTAGCATTCTGAACTTCAGGTCTTCTATGAGGTTCTCCATAAACTCTGGTCAAAGGATTGTACATGAATTCTTCTGGAACTACAAAATGAAAGGATTTCATATGTCTTAACATTTCATCATTTTCTTAATTAAGGAGTTCACAATTTGATATAGGCTCAACCCTTAAGGGTAAAAGTGATTTTCTCATTGAAGTTCCATTCACATTCCCCAACTGCTGATTTTTTAAAAAATATATTTGTTGGGGCCTGGCGGCGTGGCCTAGCGATGAACGCGCCAGGATCCCATATGGGCGCCGGTTCTAATCCCGACAGCTACACTTCCCATCCAGCTCCCTGCTTGTGGCCTGGGAAAGCAGTTGAGGACGGCCCAATGCATTGGGACCCTGCACCCGTGTGGGAGACCCAGAAGAGTTCCTGGCTCCTGGCTTCGGATCGGCGTAGCACCAGCCGTTGCGGCTCACATGGGGAGTGAATCATTGGACAGCAGATCTTCCTCTCTGTCTCTCCTTCTCTCTGTATATCTGACTTTATAATAAAAATAAAATAAATCTCTAAAAAAGAAACCAAAACACACACAAAAAAAATTGTTTATTTTTTATTGAAAATCACAATTACAGACAGTAGGAGCGACAGAGAAAAGGATCTTCTGTCCGCTATTCACTCCCTAAGTGGCTACAACAGCCAGAGCTGAAGCGAAAAGCTTCCTCCGGATCTCCCACATAGGTGCAGGGTCCCAACGCTTTGGGCCATCCTCTACTGCTTTCCCAGGCCACAAGGAGGAAGCTGAAAAGGAACTGAAATAGCTGGAATACGAACCAGTGCCCCAATGAGATCCCACCGTGTGCAAGGTGAGGACTTTAGCCACTAGGCTACTGCACTGGGACTCACATTCCCCATATACTAAAGGGTACTACAAATATCTGGCTACTACAACCATAATTATTGTGATTTGTCTTTTCCAATTTCCAAATACCCTTTTTGCATTAATTCTTATTAAAGCTGTATTTCAAAAAACAGCTTAAACTGTGGTGAAAAACTCTTTAGCCAAAGACATTAAAACTGGACATAGTAAATGTACGGGATTTGGCTGGATCTACAAAGCTCTGAAGATTTCAGTTTATGGTTTAGTGAATGTCATTATTTAATGAGACATTTATGGAAATCCACTGTCTCACCACATACAATCTACCAGTGCTCAAGGAGTATTTCCCAAATCATTACCACACTTCTAGTCCTTATTTATCATTTGAAACTTATTCAAATGTCTGCACACTCTAAAACATAAACTGTAATTCATGAAATGGGCTGAACTACATATGAAAGGAAGCCCAACCTTAATTCAATTACATTTCTTATACCGAAGTACACACACATAAGACTTCTGAGGTACTAAATAGCATATTTATACATTTCCTGAATTTAATCAGAATTAAAGAACAGTTTAATCCTAGCCTCAATTTTCTCTACTCTTAAAAAAACAAACATACAAACAAGGCTTTTAAAAAGATCTATTTATTTTCATTAGAAAGATTTACAGAGAGGAGAGACAGAGAAAAACCTTCTATCCATTGGTACACTCCCTAAACGGCTGCAATGGTCAGAGCTGAGCCAATCTGAAGCCAGGAGGCAGAAGCCTCTAATGGGTCTCCCATATGGGTGCAGGGTCTCAAGGACTTGGGTCATCCTGCACTACTTTTCCAGTCCACAAGCAGAGAGCTGGGTGGAAAGTGAAACAGCCAAGACATGAACCAGCGCCCAAATGGGATCCTGGCATTTGAAGATGGAGAATTAGCTAAGCCACCGTGCTTCCCAAGATATGTTTTGAAAAATGTCCTTTGGGGGCCAGTGTACTAGTCCACCATGCTAATCCTCTGCCTGCTAACACCCACATCCCATATGGGCACTGGTTCTAGTCCTGGCTGCTTCACTTCCAATCCTGCTACCTGCCTATGGCCTGGAAAAGCAGCAGAGGATATCCCAACTCCTTGAGCCTCTGCACCCATGTGGGAGACCCAAAAGAAGCTCTTAGTTTCTCACTTCAGATGGGCTCAGCTCCAGCTGTTGCAGCCAACTGGGGGGTGAAACAGTGGCTGGAAGACTTACCTCTCTGTCTCTGTCTGTTAACACACCTTCTAAATAAAAATAAATCTTTAAAAACATCTCATGTCCACCTTCCAACTCCTGATGGAATCTCCTTCCTACCAGTCACTTAGTTTTTAAAGTAAATATTGGCATATTACTTTCTTTACAAATGCTGTCAGTATATTGCGGATTATATAGGATTCCTCAAAAGTAAACAGAGAAATAGTCTCTGAGATTCTTTCCTCAATTGCTTACAAAAATACATTCAACTAACATTTTAGCAACAGCCACCTCCCTTCCGTAGCAGTGAATCAACTGAGCAGTTATTCCATGGACTTGGGCCCCTGTACCCACAGAAGAGACTCAGAAAAGCTAATGGCTCCAGCCTTGCCAAGCCCAATGGAGGTGGCCATGAATAAATCTGCAGATGGCAGATCTCTCTGTTTCTCTCTGTCTCTCTGTAACTGAGCTTTTTTATTAAAAATAAATAAATCTTTAAATAAACAAATATTACTGAGTTAAATAATATCATCAAATTTACTACATAATAAAATAAATGTAAAAAGTGGCATCAGCATAGATCAAATTTTTTTCATTTTAACATATACAATTATTTATTTAAAATAAAAAGCACAGTAAAAAGTTCACAGCTGTTTTTTCAGTGAAAGAATTGACTACAGGTAAATGAGAAGGCCTGTTTCTTGTTTTTCCTTTTCAAATATCAGATTTGTTATCCAATATCCCCACAATAGAAGTAGAAATTACAAGATGTTTCAAAAAGGCATACCATCATTGACTCGGTAACATAAGTTACACTTCCACCTCCTGTGATCCAGAAAGCTGACAAATGGGTTGATGTATGTCCTGCACGAACGGCATCTCACAATTGTACTGGAGGTAACCACAGGCAACTGCTACAAAAAGAACAAAAATTTTACATGCAATAGTAATCCACATTTTTAAATAATTACTGACTTATTATAATTTTATGGAGAAAAAAAAGTAAAACCACTAGAGTAAAAGATGTATCCAAACAAGAAAAAAATGGGTCCCCAAGGCCAGCATGATGGTGCAGTGAATAAAGCTGCCACCTGGGGCACTAGTTCAGAACCCCACTGCTCTACTTCCAATCTAGCTCCCTGCTAATGCCTTGGGAAAGAGTAGAAGATGACCCAAGTCCGCGATCCCATCACAACATGGGAGATCCAGAAGAAGCTCTTGGCTCCTGGCTTTGGCCTAACACAGTCAACAGCTGTTGTGGAGTGAACCAGCAGATGGACGATCTCAAACTCTGAATCTCCTTCTTTAATTCTGCCTTTCAAATAAATAAACCCTAAAAAAGCAAACAGGGCCCGGCGCAGCAGTCTAGTGGCTGAAGTCCTCGCCTTGCATGCAACGGGATCCCATATGGGTCACCGGTTCTAATCCTGGCAACCCCACTTCCCATCCAGCTCCCTGCTTGTGGCCTGGGAAAATAGTCAGGAAGCCCCAAGGCCTTGGGACCCTTCACACACATGGGAGACTCAGAAGAGGTTCCTGACTCCTGGCTCCGGACTGGCTCATCTACAGCTGTTGTGGCCACTTAGGAAGTGAGTCAGCGAATGGAAGATCTTCCTCTCTGTCTCTCTTCCCCTCTGTATATCTGCCTTTCCAATAAAAATAAATAAAACTTTAAAAAAAAAAAAAAAGCAACTGTATCCAAAATGCATGGATTTTAAACTCTGCAGTCTTTATACAGGAACATTCTCATTAACAAATTCCTTTTTCAGTGTTCAGCATGAAGGCACAGTGGATAAATCCTGGCCTTGTACCTGCCGGCATCCCATATGGGCGCTGGTTCCTGTGCTCGAATGCTCCACTTCCCATCCAGCTCCCTACTTGTAGCCTGCGAAAGCAGTCGAGGATAGCTCAAAGCCTTGGGACCCTACACCCGTGAGGGAGACCCAGGAAAGGCTCCTGGCTCCTGGCTTTGTATTGGCTTAGCTCCAGCTGTTACAGCTACTTGGGGAGTGAACCAGCAGAGAAAAGATATTTTTCTCCCCTTTTCTCTAAATTTGCCTTTGCAAAAATAAAAATAAATAAATAAATAAATCTTTCTTAAAAATTATTTTTTAAGGAATATTTTTTCATTAAACGCTGCACTCAAAAACAAAATAGAAAACTGACACCGTGGGGAAGGTGAGACACCTACATCCTAGAGTGAACCACTTGAGTCACCCCCTAGAGCCACCCCCCTGCCCCCCTCAGATCTACTTCCTGCTGATGCTCAATGGCAGACAGCACTGCTGGCTCTGACACTTCAGTCCCTGATACCCACATAGTAAACCTGGACTGAGTTCTGGGCTCCCGACTCTGGGCCTGGTCCAGTGCTGCATCCTTCTTTCTCTGCCTTTAAAATAAATACACTTAAAAAAAATTCTAGGGCCCAGCCGCGTGGCCTAGCGGCTAAAAGTCCTCTCCTTGAAAGCCCCGGGATCCCATATGGGAGCAGGGTCTAATCCTGGCAGCTCCACTTCCCATCCAGCTCCCTGCTTGTGGCCTGGGAAAGCAGTCAAGGACGGCCCAAAGCTTTGGGACCCTGCACCCACGTGGGAGACCTGGAAGAGGTTCCTGGTCCCGGCTTCGGATCAGCGCGTACCGGCCCGTTGCGGCTCACTTGGGGAGTAAAACATCGGATGGAAGATCTTCCTCTCTGTCTCTCCTCCTCTCTGTATATCCGGCTTTCCAATAATAATAAAATCTTTAAAAAAAAAATTCTAATTCTAAAAATGAATAGATACATATCACACAGCCAAAAAAATACTAAAAGTAAACTTGTGTGTTATGATGGATGACAAAGGGTAAAGAACTAGGGAAAATACCTTAAAACTTGTTGAAAAAGTACGGTTCACACACCTATGATCTTTGTAGTACCTCTATTCAGTTGAACAGCTACTGGATTTATGTTTTTTTGATCTCATGTTGAAAGTGTGTGGGAATAACATTTTTAGCTCAATTACAAACAAGGAAACCTGAAGATAGCTCAAATAATTTCTGTATTTCCAGCACAAAAGGCATTTCTTGACACCAGAGAAACATACCACTAGGTCCTTGAAAGGATGAAGCAGCAGCCCCAAAGGAAGCTTGGCTTTATTCAGTAAGGCCTGAGTCTGAGGAATACCAGTCAGCGTGCATCGGAACAGCCTGTACCAAAGCAAAACACATGGGTTGGTTGCCACTGGGGTTATTTTTGAATGTAAACAAACTTTTTAATTGAAAAAAAAAACACACATTTGATATCTGACCAATTACAAATGAAATATTCCAACAGGCCCTCTCAAATATTAAGTCCTAGATTGTTTAAGTCCTACTGAGAAAAACTGAGCAGACATTTATCCCCACATTGTATCTTTAACAAAATATCATTTCTCTTGGACTGTATGTAAGACTAGACTACTAGTCTACTAGATTAATAGATGGCTGGGTTTCTTGATATAGGTCTAAATTTCGTGACTCAATTTGCAAATGCAAAGCCTATTATTTAAAGGCTTAGTTTCGCTGAAGATTTTTAAAAACACTTTAAAATCTTGACCATATTTAAACATTTGCAAACTTTTAGGGAGAAAATACTGCTCTTTGTTATAAAACTAACCTGAAACAAAAACAAAACAAAAATGATAGCAGCCCAAATCCTTGTATTGTTAATTTTTTGAAAATGTATTTATGTATCTCAGATGCAAAGAGAAAGATAGAGTACGCTGGGAATCACTCTTGTTCACTCCCCAAGTGCTCACAATGTTTAGGGGTTTGGAGTCAGAAACCCAATCTAGATCTCTCATGTGGGAACAAGAAACCCCAACAAGTGATCCGTCACTACTGACTGCCCGGCTCTGCACTGGTAGGAAGCTGGGATCAGGATCCAGAGCCTGCAGTCAGGCCAAGGCACTCCACTGCGGCACAGGGCTATGTTCACTACTATGTCTCAATGCCCGTACCTGCACCTTGGATTCTGACGAAAGTGAGTGGATATCGTAATGTCTATGAATCCCACTGCAACTCATAAAAGCAGCAGTAAGTTCAGGAATCACAACATTTTTCTTTCTTTCTTTCTTTTTTTTTTTTTTAAGACTTATCTATTTTATTTCAAAGTCAAAATTACAGAGTGGAATTGAAGCAGAGAGATAAAAAGAAGTAGAGAGAGAGACAGTCAGCGATCTTCCATCTGCTGGAGCCTCATCCATGTCTCCCACATCAAGCACAAGTGCCATTTCCCAGCCATCCATCAGGGAGTTGGATCAGAAGTGGAGCAGCAGGGACTTGAACATTTGTACATACGGGATGCAGCTATCACGGAAGGCAGCTTAGCTCACCGTGACACAAGACCACCCCCAACAACACTATTTCTTAACCTAGAACACTTCCAATCTCAAGTATATAACAGAGTTCTACATTCTGCATTCAAAACATGGTTCATAAGTTAATGCACTTAAATGACTTATTCATTACACCTGTAGCTACAAAAAGGAAAAAAAAACTAGAAAACTTTTGGAACATACACAATATCACATTTAACAAGTGCTATTTGAATCTTACTCTGGGCTACAGT
The DNA here is from genome assembly GCF_030435755.1 of Ochotona princeps. Lineage (NCBI taxonomy): Eukaryota > Metazoa > Chordata > Mammalia > Lagomorpha > Ochotonidae > Ochotona > Ochotona princeps. The sequence goes on from NC_080850.1 coordinate 35,231,310, forward strand.
TGAGTTTCTGGATGTCTTCATGCAGATTTGGAATCGGAGGCTGCAAAGGTGTTGAGGGAAGCATGTTTCTTTCTTGAAGAAGATTGACAACTCTTAGACCCTCTGGATGTAGACTTAATCCACTCATACTTGCAGTTAAATGATTAGCACCTAAGGGAGTCTACAGACACAAAACATGAAAGTAACTCTTTTAAATATGTAGAAACTGTTAATTTCCCCTCTAACATAAGTATAATCTAGATTTTGTGGACAATCTCTTGGTTCTGAAGGAAAAGGTTTCATGAAATAATCATAATTAATCTGATTGTACACATGTTTAATATAATGTCCTAAAAGCTTCTCGTGTGTATAGAGTTTAAAACAGAAAACAGGTTCAAAAGGAAAACCGAAAAGCTAACCTGAGTAAAGGCCTGTGGCCCACTGGGATAATTCAAGGAAGAGGGTGGGATTCCAGTTGCATTAGGTGGCGTTGTGTTCTGATAACCAGGTGGTAAGGAGGGATAGGAATATCCAACACTTCGGCTCATTTTAGGATTCTTATTAGTAAGCTGTGGTGTTGCTAGAAAAAAGGTAACTTTTAAGTTCTATTTTACACTACAGAACGCTTTAAATCATTGCATAGCTCCACTAAATAATAGGAATTATAAGTCCAAAATGCTATCTTCATTTACCAATTTTACCAATGACAAAGTATCAGCAATAGCTAAAATCCAGTTTATGTAGACCACAGCTAAAAACATGTAAAAGTAAGTTTCCTACAGCGAATTTAATATTTTGTAATAATTTTCCACTCACACTAAAATTTTAAGTTCAATGAAAATATCCTAAATATTTAACTTAAGGAATTGATCAAATAAATTTAAATATTCCTATTAATACACATACTTCACAGACATATCATATAAATAATGATAATAAAGCCCAGGAGTTCGGTTGTGCTTTTTTTTTTTTTCTTTCCTTCTTTGGATCCTTTCCTACCACTATGGCAGCAGATCTGGGTTGTTTGCCCTCTTCTCCTTAAATAAATCTTCCTTTACAAACTTCAAAAAAAAAAAAAAAGCCCATGAGTCCAATTCTGAAACAAAGGGAAAAAAAAAAAAAAAAAAAACCTTGGCAAAACAATCCAAATGCATATAGATTAAGAATTTTGTCTAAGATCAAGTGAAGAATTTTAGGGCCTGGCAGCGTGGCCTGGTGGCTAGGGTCCTTGCCTTGAGCGCTAGGATCCCATATGAGCACCAGTTCTGATCCCAGCAGCTCCACTTCCCATCCAGCTCCCTGCTTGTGGCCTGGGAGAGCAGTTGAGGATGGCCCAAGGCTTTGGGACCCTGCACCTGCGTGGGAGACCTGGAGGAAGTTCCTGGCTCCTGGTTTTGGATTAGCTCAGCTCCAGCCGTTGCAGCCACTTGGGGAGTGAATCATCGGACGGGAGATCTTCCTCTCTATCTCTCCTCCTCTCTGTATATCTGACTTTGTAATAAAAATAAATAAATCTTTAAAAAAAAGAATTTTAATAACGGGTTAGCTATATAATAATATTATAAAATTTTCTTCTTAGCTTTTCTATAATAAGCACAAATTTTACAATGAACACATACAACCAAAATCAAGGAAAAAAAAAAAAGCTTTCATAGCATCTCACCCAAGAAGCCACCACCTTCAATCTCATCGTAACTATTGTGGGCCATCGTTGTTCCGTTCTTGGTATCTGATGTAACACCTACGGAGAGAGTTCATTAGTAAGATCTAAATTAGAATGTTTATTATTACTTCTTTAACACACAGACTAATACTTAAATTTGAGTTAACTTACAAAACACCAAATAGTTTAAACCACAGCCAAACTAGTCAAATGTTGAAAACTAAATTTTTAAAATGCACATTTTTAAATATGAAATTTTCACACAATTCCAATGCAACTTCAGGTAAAGTAAGCCTGAGTCTTTTGGAAGGAGTCTTTTCACCCCAATTATTAACTAAATTAAAGATATTTTTATATAAGATGTTTTATATAAAGGCATTTTAATAATTATTTTAAAGATTTATTTATTATCATTTCAAAGGCAGACTTTTTTTTAGAGACAAAGAGAGACAGACTGAAACACCAAACATCTACTGTTTCTCTCCCTAACTGGCTGCAATGGCCATAACTGAGCTGATCTAAAGCTAGGGGCCTCTTTCAGGTTTCCCACATGGGTATGCTGGGCCCCAAGGCTTTGGGCCATTCTCTACTGCTTTCTCAAACCATAAGGAGATAGCTCGATGAGAAATCGAGCAGCCAGGACTAGAACTGGTGTCCATAAAGGATATTTGGCACTTGACAGTGGAGGATTAACTTATTGAGCCAATATTTTTCTTACAATACTGAATGTATCTGGGAGGAGGATATAAGTTGTAACTAGCTCTAGCACAAGAGCATCCTGCCAGGATGGCTTTCAGGAAGTTTATAAAATCATGTACTATCAGAAAGATCTTAACAGTTGTGAGACTTGCTCTGACAACCTCTTAGGAGTAATTCATATACACAGAAATAAATCATAAAAAACAATATTACTTAGACAAAAGTAAAATACTAATCAAAGAGCTCATTTTCAAAAATCTAATAGAACTAAAAATTAATTTGAGCACAACATAGAAATACAATCATCCCACAACATCGAAAGAGTACTGCTCCAAGAATGCTACTAACACTACCAAAACCTCATACATATCATACAGCATATGTGCATATATTCTATGCACAAACACCTGTATACTTTAAATCACCCTAGAATACATTTCACAATTAATACAATGCAAATAGTTATTTTACTTTATTGCTAATGGCAGGAGTGGGAAACTTCTGGCCTACAGGTCTCATAGGGCACTTAAAATCATTTGGTCTGGCCCTGGCAAGACAACAGCAGGTGCCTTGTGACAAGCTGACTCAAAACTGAATAAAGTGTAGCACCCAACAGTAAGAATTATAATGGGTGAGGGCCAGTAAGGAAAGGCCACTGTTCCAGACAGGACAGGAGATGGCCTAAGTAGGGCTGGCCCATAGAACCATTGGTGTGCACAAGATCTGGCATTGGGAGAGATTCTGATGGAGGAGTTGGCAACTCCTCTGTCAGGAAACAGTCCCTGCAGGTGAGCGTAAGAACCAAAAAATGGAGAAGCCCAGACCAGGCCAGGTTACACCCACCTAGGAAAACAAAACTGAGTTTGGGGCTCCTGGATTCAGCCTGGAATGTCTGAGCTTTGTGGGCATTTGGAGAGTGAGCCAACAGGCAGGAAATCTGTCTCTGTGACTTTCAAATAAATAAAATGAATGAATCTGCAGAGCAACAAAAACAATAACTGAAAATGTTAAGAACAGTGGATTCCAATTACTACTCCACAGCCTACCATAATATACTGAAATTCCTGAGAAACTTCTTTACTCAAAATTCCTGAAGTCCACTCTAGCCAAAGCTAGACTGTCTACAAAAATATGATTATAATAGCACAGAATGCAGATAGTATTCATCTTTCCACCCTAAGACAAAACTTCAGGAGCCAGTACAACTGGCTAATCCTCCACCTGCAAGCACCAGTTTCCCAGACAGGCACCAGACAGTGCTCCAACTGCTCCACTTCCTATACAGCTCCCTGCTTATGAGCTGGGGAAGTAGTGGAAGATGGCCCAAGTCCTTGGGACACTGCACCCACGTGGGCGACCTGGAGAAGACTCTTGCTTCCTGGCTTTGAATCAGCTCGACTCTGGACACTATGGTCATTTGGGGAATAAAAAAGTGGATGCAAGATCTCTGTCTCTCCTTTCTATAAATCTGCCTTTTCAATAAAAATAAATAAATCTTTTTTAAGAAAGAGAAGACAAAAGTTCAGGATGTGACTTTGGTTTTGATCTGCTTACCTTCCTGACTGCCAGTTGAATTAAATGAAGGCTGGTGCACCGCTCCCTGTGGCGACTGCTGCGGTGTGGGTGCCTGCACCGGAGCGGGGCCTCTAGGTGGAGGAGGGAGCGCATGAGGAACTCCCGGTTGAAAACTGGCAGGCAGAGGTGGATTTCTTAAGGGAGGTGCAGAACCTATGAAAACATTGATTTTTTTTCACACATCACTTGAGAATGTAGTGCAGCTTCCTCCCAGAGCTCAGTAACTTCCAGATTTATACTTTATTTATAATTCTTAGCAAATTAACAGAATATATTAACTCCCTACATTTGTGACCTTATAATCTCTATGGATTCCTAACACATCTCCAACTCCATTTATCAGGCTTCTTAACCTTCATTAAAGCAGTTCAAAGAAAAATCTGCATCAAGCCACTTCTAGATAGAATATTTACCAATTTTTCATTAATTGATCTTGGAAGCTTTATAAGTCATGGGAAACATTCTAGTTGAAATTAACAAGACATGCTAATTTTAATTTATTAATTTCACAATGTTATCTTAATTCTGCTTATTAACATAGTCTGCTTAAGTAATACCAACTTAAATTTACAGTGGGTAAAAATACAGTATATTATACTTATTCTAAATTCTCCAAGTTTTGTTTTATTTTGCTTTGTTCACTGGAGTAAAACTTACTAAAACTAACTATAGACGAAATCTTTAACCAAGTAGGTGAGATGCCCACATCACACACTGGAGTGTCTTCGTTTCACTTTCAGCTCTGGCCCCTATGACCAGATTCCTACTACCACAGACGCTGGGGCTCATAATGATGCCTTGAGTAACTGATTTCCGGTCACCCATGTGGGACACTTAAACTGGATTCCTGATAAACAAGTCCAACCTGGTCCAGCCCCCATCCTTTGTGAACATTTAGGGAGTAAAACAACAGATGACAGAGCTCTATCTCTAAATAAATAAAATGTTTTAATGAGATTATAAATTTGTTTAATGTTTAAATAATAGTTAAAGATAGCTTGCCTTCTATACTGGCTTTAGATTACATTAAGAACACGGGAGCCAGACCATGGCATAGCAAGCTAAGCTTCTGCCTGCAGAGCAAGCATCCTACAGGGATTCTGCTTCAAGTCCCAGCAGTTCCACTTCCAATTCAACTCCCTACTACTGGCCTGGGAAGGCAGTGGAAGAGGGTCCCAACTCCTAAGACACCTGCAACCAAGTGAGAGAACTTGAAGAAGCTCCTGGCTTCAGATCAGCCCCGATCCAGCCATCCCGGCCATCTGAGGAATGAATCCATTAATAGAAAATCTCTGTTTCTCCTTCTTTCTCTAAATTTGTATTTTTTAAAAGAATAATTCATTTAAAAATATAAAATTTTAGAGTCTGGCACAGAGGCTCAATGGCTAAATCCTTATCCTGCATGCGCTGGGATCCCATATGGGTGTCAATCTGTGGTCATAGCTGCTCTACTTCCCATCCAGTTCCCTGCTTGTGGTCCAGGAAAGCAGCAGAGAACGGCCCAAAGCCTTGTCAGCCTGCACACATGTGGAAAGTCTAGAAGAAGCTCCTGGCTCCTGACTTTGGATTGGCTCAGCTCTGGCCATTGCAGCTATCTAGGGAGTAAATGTGAGCATGGAAGATCTTTCTCTCAGTCTCTCCTTCTCTCTAAATATTTGCCCTTCCAATAAAAACATTTTTTTAATTTATATATGTAAACATATAATACATATAATTTTTTTAAGTTTATTTATTATTTTATTGGAAGGGCAGATTTACAGAAAGGAGAGACAAAAACCTTCCTATCCACTGATTTACTCCTGTTGTCACAGTGGCCATAGCTCAGCCGATCTGAAGCCAGGAGTCAGGAGCTTCCTCTGAGCAGGGCCGCAAGGCTCTGGGCCATCATCCACCACTTTCCCAGACCACAAGCAGGGAACCAGATGGGAAGTGGAGTATCTGGGTCATGAACTGGCACCCATATGGGATCCCATGGCATGCAAGGTGAGGATTTAGCCACTAGGCTATCACACAGGGCCCTATCTATAAAATTTTAAAACACTATCAAATGAAACAAACTAGCAACAACATGACATCTGTCCTCAAACCCAACAGCTCTCATCATCTTAATTTCATCATCTTCCTATCTGCGCAAAAGTTCTAACTAGTATAATAAATTTTTTCTACATGTTATCAGTTTCCTAAAACCACATTCACCTATTATTCTTTCTTATTTAAAAAATATTGTTGTTTCAAGTTAACCAAAATTGCTTTTTTTTGAAGACTTTTTTTTTTAATTGGAAAGACAGATTTAAAGAGAGAAAGAGACGGAGAGAAAGATCTTTCATCGACTGGTTTACTCCCCAAGTGGTCTCATTGGCTAGAGCCGAGCCAATCTGAAGCCAGGAGCCAGCAGCCTCTTCTGGCTCTGCCACATGGGTGCAGTGTCCCAAGCCTTTGGGCCATCCTCTACTGTTTACCCAGGCCACCAGCAGGGAGCTGGATTAGAAGTGGAGCAGCAGGATCTACGGCCATAGCACCCTGACACGCCCAATCTCATCTGATCTTGGAAGCTAAGCAGGGTCGGGCCTGGTTAGTACTTAAATAGGAGAACTGGAGCAGTCTGGACCAGAACCGGTGCTATATGGGATCCCGGCACATGCAAGGCGAAGACTTTAGCCACTAGGCTACAGCACTGGGTCCACCACAATTGCTTTTACGTTCCCATTACCAAAGAGAAGAAATAAAGTCTACCAAATAAAACACCAGTAATCAAGTGTGTATTTCATTTCTTCATTCCAGACTTAAAATGATTGTTTATTTGAGAGACAAGGAAAACACAAAGAGTTCTTATCTATTCTAAATACCTGCAATAGCAATCAAGGCCAAAACTTTTTCTTAAACATGAGCTTTCATGAAATGGGTAATAACATTTCTTCATAATTATTAACTTCTTATCACTTAAAATACTGATTTGAAAGGCAAAAAGACAGAACCAGAGACAAAAATTTTTGTCATCTGTTGCTTCACATGCAAAATGCTTGCGATAAGCCGGGCAGGGACAGATAGGTAAGAAACCCAGGGACTGTGACATGGAATGCTAGCCCCAAAGCCATCTCCCCATCCCCTGCTCACTCTTTCTCATTTATTTATTTGTTTGGTTTTTTTCTTTTTTTTTTTTTAAAGATTTATTTTTATTACAAAGTCAGATATACAGAGAGGAGCAGAGACAGAGAGGAAGATCTTCCGTCCGATGATTCACTCCCCAAGTGAGCCGCAATGGGCTGGTGCCCGCAGATCCGATGTCGGGAACCAGGAACCTCTTCCGGGTCTCCCATGCGGGTGCAGGGTCCCAATACACTGGGCCGTCCTCAACTGCTTTCCCAGGCCACAAGCAGGGAGCTGGATGGGAAGTGGAGCTCCGGGATTAGAACCGGAGCCCATATGGGATCCCGGCGCGTTCAAGGCTAGGACTTTAGCTGCTAGGCCACGCCGCCGGGCCCTAATTATTTGTTTTTTTTTGAGAGACAGAGAGATGGCTCCCAGTTGTAGGCTCCTTAGTTTACACTTTGGCAGATGAAGAAAAATGCAAAAGTCACTATCACTTTAAATAAAGCCTTCCTGGCACTGCATTTATGTGAGTTGTCGTCATGTAAGAGTTTGAAGATTATAGTTGTAGGGGGCCAGCACAGTGGTGCAGCATGCTAACCTCTGCCTGCCATGGCATTCCATGTTAATACAGGTTCAAGTACTCGGTGGCTCCACTTCTGATCTATCTTCCTACTTACAACATGAGAAAGCAGCAGAAGATGGCTCAAGTCCTTGGGACCCTGTACCCATATGGGAAGCAAGGAAAAAGCTCCTAGCTCTGGTCGTGGTCCTCTGGGAAGTGAAACAGCACAAGAAGATACCCATCTCTCCTACTCTAACTCTATTTTTCAAATAAAGATAAACAAACCTTTTTTAAAAAGTATGCTCTTAAGTACAGAACTTGAGACTATATTATTCTGCAATGGAAATTCAACTTAAATGATATTATTTTCTACCATTTAGATTTCTGGATAGTACAAAACTAATATCAATTAATTTAGTTACATAATAGAAGGGCCAGGTGTGATAGTTTAGTTGTTAATTTCTCTCTGCCAGCATACCATATGGACACCAATTTGTGTCCTGGCTGCTCCACTTCCTATCCAGCCCCCTGCTTACGACCTGGAAAAGCAGGACAGGATGGCCCAAACCTTTGGGACCCTGTACCCAGGTAGGAGGCCCAGAAGCAGCTCGTGGCTTCTGATCAGTTTAGCTCTGACCACTGTCACTATCTAAGGAGTGAATTAGCAGATGGAAGATCTTTGTCTCTCCTTCTCTTTGTAAATCTTCCTTTCAAATAAAAATAAGTAAATCTTAAAAAAAAAAAAAAAGCATAATAGAAAACACATAATTAAGCTCTCAGATCTTCAAGTTTCAGGTTGTATTATGCAAGCTTTCAGCTATTCATAATTATTAAACAACTAACCCTGTTTTTATAAGACTAAAACTTTTCAAATATTTAATATGTTCTTAAATTCTCCAGAGGCCAATAGAAAAATTATTTAGGACCCTTATGTCTCCTAGTAATGCTAATTAGTGCCGTGTCAACAGAAGTTAGGGCAAAGATTATCAGCATTTAACTCCCTTACTGAAGAAGCACCCATATATAACTGTGGCAATACAGAAAGGTCAAAGACCAATGGGGCAAAGTCCATGACCAACTCATCATGAACAAACTCATCATGAACAACAGTGTATGTCATTCCCAGTCACAAAGATGCACCAACCTAACCTAATGTTTAACTGAATATATAAGCTTACAGAAGCTTTGCAGATTTTTTGCTTTTATGACGTATTTCTTTACTTATTTGAAAGGCAGAGGTACAGACAGAGGAGACACAGAGGAGAGGGAGAGAGCTTCCATCTGTTGGCTCACTCCCTAAATGGCCGCAATGCTTAGGAACAAGCCAGGCAGGAATTAGGAGCCAGGGTTTCCCACACAGCTGTAGGGGCACAGCACTGGGGTCATCTGCTGCTGCTTTCCCAGGCACACTAACAGGGAGCCAAATCAGAAGTAGAATGACTAGGACATGAATCAGAGCTTTACCCCATGCCACAGCACCAGTTCCACTTTTGCTTTAAAAATATATTTATGAATCCAAAATATGTAACATTTCATAAGATTACTTATCAAGTTGAATATTTCTTATTTATAAAACTCATAGCTAGAATTTTGCAGCCTTCTTTGAGATTTCTAAAAGTAATTAATTTAACAATGTCACAAGGTGGGTGACGAGAAAAAAACATTAAGGTGTGGATGTTTGGCACAGAAGATAACACAGCACTTGGGCCATTGGCAGCTCCTATTCAGATGCCCAGGTTTGATGACCTGGACTCAGCCTCCATTTCTGGCTTCTGGCACACGCACACATCGGGGGGCAGTTGGCAGTGGCTCCAGCAGCTGGGGCCTGGAACCCAGTTAGAAGACACAGACTGAATCCTCAGCTCCAGGACTTACCCTAGGCCAGCCCCGGCTATTGTAGGCATTTGGGGAGTGAGCCAGAGGGTGGGAAATCTTTGTCTTTCTCTGCCTTTCAAATAAAAAATGCTCATAAATTCCTCTTAACTTTTAAAAAAAATTTAAATGGATAATTTTTAAAAGATTTATTTACATTTTATTTCAAAGGCTGAGTTACAGAGAGAGTAGAGAGAGAGAGAGAATCTTTCATCTACTGGTTCACTCCCCAAATGGCTGCAACAGCTGAAACTGGGCTGATCCAAAGCCAAGAGCCAGGAGCTTCTTCTTCTGTTCCCTCAGGCAGGTGCAGGGTCCCAAAGCTTTGGCTCGTCTTCTACTGCTATCACAGGCCACAGGCAGGGAGCTGGGTGTGAAGTGGAGCAACCAGGATACAAACCACTGTCCATACGGGATCCATGCGCACGCAAAGCAAGGATTTTTAGCCACTAGGCTACCACACCAAGCCCACACTACTCTTTAAAGAAAAAAAAAATATTTTTACTTAAAAAGCAGATATACAGAGAAAGAAGAAATAGAGAAAGATCTTCCATTAGCTGCCTCACTCCCCAGAGCTAGACTCACAGCCAGAGCTAGGAGCCCCTTCCGGTTCTCCCACTTGGGCACAAGAATTCAAGGACTTGCTCCATCTTTCACCAGACACATTAGCAGGAGCTGGATCAGAAATAAAGCAGCTGAGACTCAAACCACAGCCTTTATGGGAGTCCAGCACTATAGGAGGAAGCCTAACATACCAATATCACAGTTGTGGCACCAGCACCCACCAATTTTATTAGACAGTTTAAATAACATGTTCGCCAGGACAGTCATTTGCTCTCATACTTCTGCCAACCACTTCCCATATACCGGAGTCCAATTCCTTAATCTGGCTACTGTTTCAGTTTCCTGCTATACTGACTCTGGCAGGTCACTCATTCCTGATGCCCATAAGTGACAGCTGAACTAACTTTCAAGCTACCAACTTTGGCCCCTCAGCTTTTGAGGGTATTTGGATAACAGAAGTAGGAGCCCCTATCTTTCAAATAAATAAATCTTACAAAAACAAAAATTAGAGGGCCCAGTGTGATAGCCTAGCGGCTAAAGTATTCACCTTGCATGTGCTGGGATCCCATATGGGAACCAGTTCTAATCCCAGCTATTCCACTTCCCATCCAGCTCCCTGCTTGTGGCCTGGGAAAGCAGTAGAGGACTGCTAAAAACTTTGGGACCCTGCACCTGTGTGGGAGACCCAGAAGAAGCTCTTGGCTCCTGGTTTTGGATCGGCTCAGCTCTGGACATTGTGGTCACTTGGGGAGTGAACCAGTAGATGAAAGATCTTTCTCTCTGTCTCTCCTTCTTTCTGTAAATCTGATTTTCCAATAAACATTAATAAATCTTTAAAAAAATACTTTTAATTTTTAAATTTAAAAACCTAAACAAGCAAATATCTCAATAAGCAAGGGTTTTACATTCCTTTTTTTTTTAATTCATTCATTTGAACAGCAAAATTAGAGAGAAGTGGGTGGTGACACAAAAAGGGGTCTTCCATCTGCTGGTTCTCTCCAAATGGCCCTATGGCTGGAACTGGAACAGTCCAAAGACAGGAATCAGGAGCTTCTTTCAGGTCTCCCATATGGGTGTAGGTATCCAAGGACTTCGGCCCTTTTTCACTGCTTTCCCAGGCACATTAGTAGGGAGCTGGATCAGAAGTAGAGCAGTCAGGGACTGGAACCAGCACCTTTAAGGGATGCTGGCACCATAGGTGGCAGTCTTGTCCACTAAGCATTTCATTTCAAGCACTGCTATAAAAAAAAAAATTACCTGATGACTTTATGAGGCTGTTTTGAAGTGAAGGATCCCCAGAAGAAACATACTGATGATTTGTTGTTAGATTTGTATTCCCAGAGACAGTTAGTTGGGATGATGAAGGAGGACAATGGTTTGTCTGTGAACCTGAAGATGGATAGGTATACTGCCAGTTCAAGGGTGCTGACAAGTTGGTTCCAGGAAGAAAACTACCAGAAGGCATTGGTGTAGCAGCTGGGTTCTGAGAACCAGGAGGCGGCATTCGAGGAACAGGACCACTATGGAGCGTGGGCATCGCTGGATGAGAAGCCACAGGTGGTCTATTCAAAGTCAGCCCCAATCCCTGAGAACCACCATAGTTAGACTGTCCAGAGACTGGATTCAAAGTCTTTGCTGGTATTAGATGAGGGTAGGATCCTGGAAGCTGTGAGTTATAACCTCGGCTCACTGACACTTGTGAAGACATCATAACATTTTGCACAGGACCTTCCAAAAGGAGAGAGAAAAATTAGTCATACAAATACCTACAACAATATTTTTTCCAAAAAACACAATATATGGTACTCTTTGATTCAGCAATAAAAGACTAATAACCCAATTAAAAAGCAAAGGATTTAAAAAGATATTAAGATATATTTCCAAGGGCTGCAATAATGTGTAAAAGCCAAACACTGGTATGTGACTAGCAAAAATGAAAACTGTTCCAATCACATTGGACCACAATTCAGCAGTTCCCCCAAAATATTAAACATCATTATTGTATGACTCAGCAATTCCACTTATAATATATAAGCAAATGTGTTCACAAATGTTCACAGCAGCACTACTTGTAGTATAAAAAAAAATGGAATAAATTGAGTATCAAGAGATGAAATGATAAACAAAACAAGGCCTATGCATATGATGGAACACTACATAGTTGTAAAAAGAAATGAATAGGGCCCGGCGGCGTGGCCTAGCAGCTAAAGTCCTCGCCTTGAACGCGCCCCGGGATCTCGTATGGGCGCCGGTTCTAGTCCCGGCAGCTCCACTTCCCATCCAGCTCCCTGCTTGTGGCCTGGGAAAGCAGTCGAGGACGGCCCAAAGCTTTGGGACCCTGCACCCGCGTGGGAGACCTGGAAGAGGTTCCTGGTTCCCTGCATCGGATCGGCGCGTACCGGCCAGTTGCGGCCACTTGGGGAGTGAAACATCGGATGGAAGATCTTCCTCTCTGTCTCTCCTCCTCTCTGTATATCCGGCTTTCCAATTACAATAAAATCTTTAAAAAAAAAAAAAAAGAAATGAATAACCGTTTAAACCTTGAAATTAATGTTAATTTAAAGAAGCCAGACATAAAAAGGCAACTACCACATGAGCACTTTACATAAATATTCAGGAGAATCCACAGATACAGAAATAGATACATGGTTGCAGGAGTTAACAGAAGAAATGAGTGACTGCTAACATATATGGGGTTTTATTTGGAGGTAGTAAGAATGTTTTTTAAGATGTATTTATTTATTTATTTATTTGGGAGTCAGGGAGACAAAGGAGAGACAGAGTGAGAAATTGGCCATCTGCTGTTCACTTCCCAAATAGCTTCGATGAACAGCAGTCTGCCAGGCTGAAGCCAGGAGTTTGATTCAGGTCTCACAATGATCAGCATAGGCCCAAATACTTGGGTGTTCTTACACTGACTTTCCTGGGCCCTTAGCAGGGAGCTAGATTGGAAGCAGAGCAGCCAGTATATAAACCAGTGCCCCTAGCAGATGCCAGTGTCGCAGACAATGGTCTTACCCATTATATCACAATGGCATTACCAACAAAAATCTTCTAAAACTGGGGCCAGCACATTGGCTCAACTGGCTAATCCTCCACCTTCAAGTACCAGCATCCCAAATTGTCACCAGTTTGTGTCCTGGATACTCCACTTATGATCCAACTCCCTGCTTGTGACCTGCAAAAGCAGCGAAGATTGCCTAATGTGCTGGGATCCCATATGGGCACCGGTACTAATCGGGGCTGTTCCACTTCTCATCCAGCTCCCACCTTGTGGCCTGAGAAACCAGTTCAGGACAGCCCAGGGCCTTGGGACCCTGCACCTACATGGGAGACCCGAAAGAGACTCCGGGCTCCTGGCTTCAGCCTGGTACAGCCCTGGCCACTGTGGCCACTTGGGGAGTAAACCAATCGGTGGGATCACTCTCTCCCTCTCTCTCTGCCCTTATCTCTCCATCTCTGTAACTTGGCCTTTCAAATAAATACAGAAATCTTAGAAAAAAACTGAATTGTGGAGGCTGGGATTGCAATACAGCCATTGCAACATCAACATCCCATATCAGAATGCCAGCTAAGAGTCCTGGATGCAGGTTAGTGTGGTAGCCCTGCAGCTAAAGACCTCGCCTTACAGGCGCTGAGATCTCACATGGCCACCGGTTCTAATCCGGTTGGCCCTGCTTCCCACCCAGCTCCCTGCTTGTGGCCTGGGAAAGCAGTTGAAGACAGCCCAAAGCCTTGGGACCCTGCACCTGCTTGGGAGACCCAGAAGAGGCTCCTGACCACTAGCTGGCTTTCAGATCAACTCAGCTCCAGCCATTGCGGACACTTGGGGAGTGAACCATAGGACGGACGACCTTTCTCTCTGTCCCTCCTCCTCTCTGTATATTTCACTTTCCAATATAAAAAAATAAATCTTAAAAGAGTCCTAGCTGCTCATCTTCTGATCCAGCTTCCTAACACAAAGGCAAGAAAAACAGTAGATAATACAGTCAAGTCCTTGGGCTCCTTCCATTCATGTGGGTCCTTCCCATACACTCTGATGAAATTCTAGTCTCCTGAACAAGCCTGTGTTGTTGCAGGCACTTGGGAAGTGAACCAGTGAATGAAAGTTCTCTCCCTCTCTGTCACTCTGCCTTTCAAAAAAAAAAAAAAAAAAAACCTTTTTAAAAATTGAATTGTATGACTTTCACGCATGTTTTTACTTTCACATTTTCATTTTGCAATGGCACAACAGGTATAATATGGGGAATTTACACTTTATATTTCCATATAAATTCAATAAAAATAATTTAACATTGGGATCATGGAGAAAATACATGGCATAGTATACACTACTTAAACATAATAATAACTTGAGGGTGTAAGAACTGTGGAGTAGCATGTGAAGCTGCTATATACAGTGCCAGCATTCCGTATGGGCACTAACTGTCCACTACTAATGTGCCTGAGAATACTGCAGAGGATGGCCTAAGCCCTCAGGCCTCTGTACCCACATGGGAGGGCCAGAAGAAGCTCCTGACTCCTGGCTCCAGCCTGGGCCAGCTCCAGACATAGCAGCCATTTGGGGAGCGAACCATCGTGTGGAAGAACTGTTCTTCTATAACTTTGCCTTTCAAATAAATATATTTAAAAATAACAATAATCCTGAGGAAACAGATTAGAATTTTTCTTTTTTTTTAAGATTCATTTTATTTTTATTGGACAGTGGATATACAGAAAGGATAAAAGACAGAGAGGAAGATCTCCTGTCCATTGATTTACTACCCAAGTGCCTGCCAAGAGCCAGAGCTGAACCAATCCGAAGCCAGGAGCCTCTTTCAGATCTCCCACGCGGGTGCCAGGTCCCAAGGCTTGGGCCGTCCTCAACTGCTTTCCCAGACCACAAGCAGGGAACTGGGTGGGAAGCCGGGCAGCCAGAATTAGAAACAGTATCCATATGGAATCCTATCACAGCAAGGCACGGACCTTAGCCGCTAGGACTTCATATGAAATAAGATGCAGGTAATTAAAAAAAGTAAATCTTCAAATTTAACTCCAATGTTTCTGACTTGAGCAATTGAGTGGGAGGCAGCACTACTCTGTGGAACAGAAGCAAAGAAACAAGAAAGGAAGATACTGCAAAGAGACACTGAAGACTTATTTTATCTTGGGTTTTTTTTTCTATTACAAAGCAATTGCTTTATTTATCTATCTACTTATGTATTTTACCTACCTACCTACCTGAGAGGCAGAGAGAAAAAAGATAAACACAAAGTACTCGCACCCACAGGTGTGTGTCCCAATGTCTGTAACAGCTGGAGACGAACCTGGGCAAAGCCAGGAAACCAAGAATTCAAATGAAGTCTCCCATGTGGGCAGCAGAGACCCTCCTCTTTGAACCATCACTGCCAAATTCCAGAGCATGCACTGATGGCTGAGCCAAGACTAACCCAGGCACTTCTAAACAGAACCTAAACCCTACAACACATTGAAAACTCAAAGACCTGAGGTACCTAGCTCTGACCTAAGAGCCCCTGCCCACTCTTAGAAGCCTGGGTGCTCCTGCAATGTATGAGTTAAAAGGAACTGAAACATGTGGAACAACTAGTAGACCTCACCCCATCTCTCCACTGCTTGCATGTCTGTAGTCATGCAGCTAAATTTGTGTTCTCCTATATAAATCTTGACCCACCTGCCATGGGTGGAGAGATTGAATGTTAAGTCACTAGCCTCTCACCTCTGCAATTTCAAACTATACTAAATCAATTTTCTCCCTTTTCTTGTTCTTTCAGTCATTAGATTAGATGGATAGATATTTTCATTGGAAAAGCAGATTTACAGAGAGAAGAAGAGATTCAAAGATCTTCTGTTGGCTGGTTCACTCCCCTAGTGGCCACAATGGCTGGAGCTGAGCTGAACCAAAGCCATGAAGGAACTAGGAGCTAGGAGCCTCCCTGGGGTCTTCTACATGGGTGCAGGGTCCAAAAGTTTTGGGCTATCCTCTACAGCTTTCCCAGGTCCAATGCAGGCAGCTAGACGGGAAGTGAAGCAGCCAGGACATGAACTGGCACCCACATGAGATCCTGGCACATGCAAGGGAGATTTAGCCACTGAGCCATTGGGCTAGGCCCGACTAGATTATCTTGTGAAAGGTACCTGATAATAGGTTCTTTTTTTTTAAAAAAGATTTATTTATTTTATTACAAAGTTAGATATACACAGAGGAGGAGAGACAGAGAGGAAGATCTTCCGTCCAATGATTCACTCCCCAAGTGAGCCGCAACGGCTGCTGCTGTGCCGATCCGAAGCCGGGAACCTGGAACCTCCTCCAGGTCTCCCATGCGGGTGCAATGTCCCAAGGCCTTGGGCCGTCCTAGACTGCTTTCCCAGGCCACAGGTAGGGAACTGGATGGGAAGTGGAGCTTCCGGGATCAGAACCGGCGCCCATATGGGATCCTGGGGCGTTCAAGGCAAGGACTTTAGCTGCTAGGCTACGCCGCCGGGCCCCTATAGGTTCTCAAAAAGTGTACCATGGCATACAGATTCCTAAGGGGAGCTTTAATCACAAGGGTAAAACTCTGTCCCTGAGGTTATTTTAAACGTAATGGCTTTCAGGTACAACCAAGAAATTTAATGGAACTGTCCAACACAATATTTATTTGCAGTCACCAAATAAACGGGTTGCAATTTAAGATATAACTTCAGAGTGTGGCACAGCACTCCAATACATTATGACTCTGCTTGAGACCCCCACGTCCCATACCGGAGCATCTGGTTCAAGCCCGTCTCAACTTCTGCTCCTGTTTTCTGATAATGCACACTTTGGGAGGCATTACATACAGATGTGCTCTTGCCACACGTGTTAGAGAACCAGCTAGACACCATGGCTCCTGGCTACAGCATGGCCCAGGAGTGAAGATGCAAGATCTGTGTCTTTTTTTTTTTTAAGATTTATTTATTTTATTACAAAGTCAGATATACAGAGAGGAGGAGAGACAGAGAGGAAGATGATTCACTCCCCAAGTGAGCCGCAACGGGCCGGTGCATGCCGATCCGAAGCCAGGAACCAGGAATCTTCCGGGTCCCCCACGCGGGTGCAGATTCCCAATACACTGGCCCGTCCTCCACTGCTTTCCCAGGCCACAAGCAGGGAGCTGGATGGGAAGTGGAGCTGCTGGGATTAGAACCAGCGCCCAAATGGTATCCCGGGGCATTCAAGGCGAGGACTTTAGCCGCTAGGCCACGCTGCCGGGCCCAAGATCTGTGTCTTAGTCTCCATCTTCCCTGTGTTACTCTGCCTTTCAAATAAATACACATTTTAAAAAAAGATTTTATTTTTATTGCAAAGTCAGACATACAGAGAGGAGGAGAGACAGAGACAAGGATCCTGCATCCAATGGTTCACTCCCCAAGCGGCCGCAATGGCTGGAGCTGAGCTAATCCGGAGCCAGTAGCCTGGAGCTTCCTCTGTGTTTCCCACACGTGGGTGCAGGGTCCCAAGGCTTTGGGGCCATCCTCGACTGCTTTCCCAGGCCACAAGCAGGGAGCTGGATGGGAAGCGGGGCCTCCGGGATTAGAATTGGCACCCATATGGGATCCCAGTGCATTCAAGGCGAGGACTTTAACCACTACACTATCGTGCCAGGGTTGATTTATTTATTCTTATTGGAAAAGCAGATCTACTTGAAGAGAGACAGAAACAGCCTACATCCACTGCTTCCTTTCTCTCCTCCACTCAATTGCCTCAATAGCTCAAGCTAAGACAATCTGAAGTCAGGAAACAGGAGCTTCCTCTGGGTCTCCCACATGGGTGCAGGGTCCCAAGACTTTGGGCCATCCTCTACTGCCTCCCCAGGCCACACGCAGGGAGCTGGGAGGGAAGTAGAGCAGCTGGGATATGAACCGGTGCCCATACAGGATACCAGAACCTGCAGAGGATTTGCCTGTTGAGCCACTGCATCAACTCTTTAAAAAGGCAGAGTTTTACAGAGAGGAAAGAAACATGTGTTCAACTCACTGGTTCACTCTTCAAACGGCAGCAAGGGCCTGAGTTAAGCTGATCCAAAGCTAGGTGCCAGGAACCTGTTTCCGATTTCTCACATGTATATAAGAACCTAAGGCCTTAGGCTCTCATCTGCTGCCCTACCAGGGAGCTGGATCAGAAGTGGAGCAGCAGGGATACAAACCAGCACCCGTACGAGATACCAGTGCTAGTAGGCAGAAGATCAGCCTATTATGCCATCAGACTGGCCCCAATGAAGAATACTTCTGATGGACACCTCAATTAATATAAAATGACTTTACTAGTTTGTTCAAGCAAATTTACTGAATAGTTCTAAAACATAGTGAAAACAAAAACAGCAACAAAAACTAAACTTTCATACAAATTTAAGTGTAAGGAAAAAATACATGTCCCAAAATGGTTTCCCCTAAAATTACAAGAAAAGTAAAAACTGAAGATCTTTGCTCTTGGCGTAGGTGTTGTGGCTTAACCTACTAAGCTGCCACTCAGGATGCTCATGTACCTAACTGTCAGTTTGAGACTCCCACATGGGTGATGCTCTGGGCTGGCGGCTCGGGTCCTGCCTGACCCTGGCTGCTGTGGGCATTTGGACAGGGAACCAGAAGACACAGTATTAATCTGTACGCTCTTTCTTTCAAGATAAAAACAAGTCAGATTTATGGAGAGAAGGAGAGACAGGGAGAAAGATGTTCCATCTGCTGATTCACTCCCCAAATAGCTACAATCCCAAGGTAGGAGCCAGGAGCTTCCTCCAGGCAACCCAGGTGGGTGTAGAGTGGCCTGGGGCCATCCTCCACTGCTTTCCCAGGTACAAGCAGGGAGCTGGATGGGAAGGTAGCCAGGACACAAACTGCTGTCTATATGGGTTCCTGGTACTTGTAAGGTGAAGCTTCAGCCACTAAGCAATCGTGCCATACCCTGAGCTTTTATTCTTTATTTTTTCAAGAAGATCTTTTTAACACTAAGCCATCCATCCATTACTACGTTGAGTTAAAATCTGCCAAGCACTTCCCACCCATGATACATCAATTTAAATGAATAACCAGTATTAAGTTAATTACAAAAAACATAGTGTCCAATGTGAAAATACAAAATTCACAGAAAAAGTAGCCAAGTATTCGACCAATATCATATTTCAGACAGTATTCTTTCACAAGTCTCTTCTTTCTGCATGAGCTTTTAAATTCAATAGGTAAGAACAAGTTAATCATCTACACAAATCTCCTTAATTTAGCACCTCACCTCGTGCAATACACCAAAATATACTCTGAGCATTTGAAAAACTGATCAACTGAAATTCTAAGTACAAGAGACTGAAGACACTGTATAAGCACAGCTTGAAGCATTTCAAGTATAAAAAGTTGAAGAAAACAAC
Source organism: Ochotona princeps (assembly GCF_030435755.1). NCBI lineage: Eukaryota > Metazoa > Chordata > Mammalia > Lagomorpha > Ochotonidae > Ochotona > Ochotona princeps. The sequence continues at coordinate 35,250,691 of NC_080850.1, forward strand.
AGGTGGAGCAGAACTTGGCATAGTGGACAACACGCTGCTTGAGACACCCACATTCCAGATGGGAGTGCCAGGGCTCAAGTCCTGACTGCCCCCCACCCCCTTGCAGCGTCCTGCTCTTGTGGCCCAAGCAGGGCAAGAGTGGAAGGCAAAGCCACTGTCAGAACAGACCTGGAATTCCTGGCTCCTGGTTTCCACCTGGCCCAGCCAGCCTAGCCCAGCCCTGGCTGTTGTGGGCATTTGTAGAGTGAACCAGAAGACAGAAGTTATTGTCTGTCTCTGTCACTTTTGCCTTTCTAATTAATAAATAAATCTCTGAAAAGAAGACAAACAAACAAAAAAGAAGGTTCCAATCCTGGATTCAGGCACTCTGTCAAAGTGCTAGGACCTGGAACTCAGAGATAACAAAGTAGAATGGTAGTGAAGTAAGACCGGCTGGGTTTAAATCTGGGTTCCACAATTTATTGCTTGTAAGTCCATGAGCTAGTTGCTTAACCATTCATCTCAGTTTTCTTGTCAACCAAAATAACAATTCTTACCTCAGAAGTCCCTTAGAAGAATTAAATGAGATAATATACATAATGTAAGCTAGCACAGCACCTGGGATCACAGTTAATGTTACTTTTTTTTTTTTTAAGATTTATTTATTTTATTACAAAGTCAGATATACAGAGAGGAGGAGAGACAGAGAGGAAGATCTTCCGTCCGATGATTCACTCCCCAAGTGAGCCGCAACAGCCGGTGCTGTGCCGATCCGAAGCCAGGAACCAGGAACCTCCTCTGGGTTTCCCACACGGGTGCAGGGTCCCAATGCATTGGGCCATCCTCGACTGCTTTCCCAGGCCACAAGCAGGGATCTGGATGAGAAGTGGAGCTGCCGGGATTAGAACCGGCGCCCATATGGGATCCCGGGACGTTCAAGGCTAGGACTTCAGCCACTAGACCACGCCGCTGGGCCCTAATGTTACTTCTTAATGTTACGATTTCTCTCAGCAACTCTCAGTTTATCAAGAGCAACAAACAAGGAAATGAATGGTTATGCAATGTGATAAACACTAATGGAAATATGCAGAGAATATTATAGGATTTCAGACGTCCTGTCCCCACCGAACCCATCAAATGGAATTCAGCCACAACAATCAGTGTTGTAGAGCATATGTCATTTATAGTCACAGCCTGCTTTGATACTGACTAAAGACTTCCTATATTAAACACACAATCATGAACATGATTTACATGAGAGAAACCAAAAGCTCTACATTCCTGCCAAACCTCAAGACACCAGCGTTAAGTCCAGCATTCAAATTTATGTTCAAAAATTCCACATATTCTCTTGTGTGAATGACAATATTGTTCAAAAAGCCACAGAAAATGAAGTTGAAAATGAGCACTCATCTAATGATGAATAAATCGATTCATGTTTCATGAACTGAATTGCAAAATACCCCACTTTAAAAGTTTTATTAAGCAAAACTATTTGTGTAGGGGTTAGGGAGAAAATGTGGAAGAGCAGGTATTATTCTATGAAACACAATATATTGGGGTGGGGAGAATCCCAGTACCTATGAAACTGTGTCACATAATACAATGTAATTAATGAATTTAAAATAAAATTTAAAAAAAAAAAAAAAAAAAAAAAAAGAAACACAATATATTGGGATGAGGGGAGCAAACACCCTTTCCATCTTGAATTCTATAGACAAACAATTATTAAATAAATATTTCTTAAAAATAAAACTCAACTTTCTAATTTTCTTATCAATTTGACTCAAGCAGTAAAGCAGCTACCAATTCATGGTAGGCACTATCTGCCTTTAGTCTTATTATAGGAAAATCAGATTAAGATCTGTTAGTTCAAGTAGTCTTGCAGCCTCATTATCAGTTTTCACAAAGGAAATATGTATGCATAAGTCTGTACAATGACCAAGAAAAACCGACAACTTTAGGTAGCAATGAACAAATCAGAGAAATGCCAATGTTTCAGAACTCTGTAATAATACCATACAGTGTGACAGCAAGTTAAAAAGTCACTAGTACATCTTTTGATTGTATCAAAAATTTCTGAAGATCCAACTGTTTTGTACATGTAATTGATGTAAGCTACATTAAGTCTAAAGTTTAGTGGATGGCATTGTGGTGCTGCACATTAAGCCACAAATGGAGTTCCTGGCTCCTCCCAGCTCCAGCTGTTGTTGCCAATGAGGGAGTAAATCAGCTGATGGAAGATCTCTCTGTGATTCTGCTTTCCAAGTAAATAACTATTTATTTAAAAAAAATAAAAAGGGCCTGGCAGCGTGGCCTAGCAGCTAAAGTCCTCACCTTGAACGCCCCGGGATCCCATATAGGCGCTGGTTCTAATCCTGGCAGCTCCACTTCCTGTCCTGCTCCCTGCTCCACTTCAGATGCAGCTCCCCGCAAATGCACCTGGGAAAGCAGTTGAGGACGGCCCAAAACTTTGGGACCCTGCACCCGCATGGGAGACCCGGAAGAGGTTCCTGGTTCCCGGCATCAGATCGGCACAGCAGCAGCCATTGTGGCTCACTTGGGGAGTGAATCATCGGACAGAAGATCTTCCTCTCTGTCTCTCCTCCTCTCTGTATATCTGACTTTGTAATAAAATAAATAAATCTTTAAAAATAAATAAATAAATAAAAACAAAAAAAACAATTGTGTTATAATAGGTTTTTCACCAGCATCCCACATAGGAGCCAGGTTCCATTCAAGGCTGCTCCATTTCAGATGCAGCTCCCCGCAAATGCACCTGAGAAAGCAGCGGAGGATGGCCCATGTGCTTAGGCCCCTGCACCCCTGTGAGTGACATGGATGAAGCTTCTAGCTACTAGCTTTCTGGCCAAGTCACAGCCCCTTAACAAAATATTTAAGAAGTGACTGCAAAACAACTACACACCAGTATTGAATGACCCCAAAGCAATACTTTCCTCTGCAGTTGACTGTCACACCCACTCTATGAATTAACACAATAAATAATAAAACAACCCAATACAGGACACTGGCCATTTATTGAGATGATTTCTATTAAAAAAGAAAGAAATTTGGAAAACAAGATTAAAGGACTGTTAAAACTTTTGCTGCAGGTCCCGGCACAGTAGTCTAGTAGCTAAAGTCCTCACCTTGCATGGACCATATGGGGACCAGTTTGTATTCCAGCTGTTCCACTTCCCTTCCAGCTCCCTGCTTGTGGCCTGGGAGGCAGTAAGGATGGCCCAAAGCTTTGGGACCCTGCACCCACATGGGAGACCCGGAAGAAAGTCCTGGCTCCTGCCTTTGGATGGGCTCAGCTATGGCCATTGTGGCCACTTGGGGAATGAACCAGTAGATGGAATATCTTTCTCTCTGTCTCTCCTCTCTAAAAATATGCCTTTCCAAGAAAAAAATAAACAAATCTTTAAAACAAAAACAGGGTCCAGGCAATGGCCTAGTGGCCAAAGTCCTCGCCTTGAACGTACCAGGATCCCAAATGGGCACCGGTTCTAATCCCAGCAGCTCAATTTCCCATACAACTCCCTGCTTGTGGCCTGGGAAGGTAGGTAAGGACAGCCCAAAGCTTTGGGACCCTGCACCCACATGGGAGACCTGCAGGAAGTTCCTGGCTCCTGGCTTCAGATTGGTGTAGCACCGGCCGTTGTGGTCACTTGGGGAGTGAATCATTGGACGGAAGATCTTCCTCCCTGTTTCTCCTATTTGTATATCTGACTTTGCAATAAAAGAAATAAATAAATCTTTAAAAATAAATAAATAAAATAAAAAACAAAAACAAAAAAAACCTTTTTGGTGTCACAGAGAGGAAGGAGGGGGGACGGAAGCACATCTCCATCCACTGGTCCACAATCCAGACAGCCACAATAACTCGGTCTCCCTAGCAGGTGGCAGGAGCCCAAGCACTCTGGTTGCCTTCTTTCTTCCCAGGCGGGCCAGCAGGGAGAAGGATCAAAAGTGCAGCAGCTGGTACTCACAGCGAAATTAGATTCTTTTTTTTTTTAAGATTTATTTATTTCATTACAAAGTCAGATATACAGAGAGGAGGAAAGACACAGGGGAAATCTTCCATCTGATGATTCACTCCCCAAGTGACCACAACGGCCGCTGCTGTGCCGATCCAAAGCCAGGAGCCAGGAACTTCTTCCACGTCTCCCACGCAGGTGCAGGGTCCCAAAGTTTTGGGCTGTCCTTACCTGCTTTCCCAGGCCACAAGCAGGGAGCAGGACAGGAAGTGGAGCTGCCGGGATTAGAACCGGCACCCATATGGGATCCTGGCACTTTCAAGGCAAGGACTTTAGCCACTAGGCCATTGCGCCAGGCCCTCAACTTCCAAATTATAAGAAAAATCCATAGTCATGTGACATTTTGCTGAGTTTTCTTTCCACCTTAGGACCATTTACCTGCATGGGAGGCCCAGAAGCAGTTCCTGCTCCTGGCTCCTGGCTTCAGATAAGCTCAGCTCTGGCTGTTGCAACCACTTGGGGAGTGAATCAGTGGATGGAAGATCTTTCTATCCCTGCTTCTCTCTGTAAATCTAACTTTCCAATTAAAAAAAAAAACTTTAAAAAAAAAGGTAAAATGATTTGGGGTGTTAATCTTAGTAATTTGGGCTCTTGTGGAGAAATTCACATTCCGTGTCACACTACCTAAGTTCAATACCTGGCTCAGGATCCTGATGTCAACATTCCCTGAGAGCCATCTGCGGCAGGCAACAGGGGATAACTGAAGTGACTGGGTTCCTGATACCCTCTTAGAAAACCTAGACTGATTCTGGCTCCTGGCTTACGCCCAGCTCAACTACCAACACTAACAGGCCAGATGGGAGAGCTCTGTATCTCTTGGCTTCCCAAATACATATTGGTTTTGTTTTTGTTTTTAAGATTTAATTTATTGGAAAGACAGGTCAGATTTACATTAAGAAGGAGAGACAGAGAAAAAGATGTTCCATTCACTGGTTCACTCCCCAAATAGCTTCAACAGCCAGAGCTGAGGCAACCTAAGGCCAGGAGCCAGGAGCTTCTCCCTGGCCTCCCATGCAGGTGCAGGGTCCCAAGGCCTTGGGCCATCAGCAGGGAGCTGAAAGGGAAGTGGAGCAGCTGATACACCAACCAGACCCGTGTGGGATGCCAATGTTTGCGTGCAGAATAATCAGTTGAGCCACTGTATTCGGCCCCCCAAATACATAATTTTTACAAAGTAAATCTCTTCAAATGATTATACTATTGGCATAAATGTTACTAAATATCCTAGAAAATAATGTAGTTAACATAAACTGTAACCATGAACTTGAGAAACAATTGCTTCAACCTAACATCCTTTCAGTGATTATGCCCACTTAGTCTTCATTCTGCCCACACAGCTGCCTACTGACACACATTTTTTTTAAAGTCTTTGAGACTTTTATAAAGATACAGCCATTCTCAAGGAAAAAAAAAAAATCTTAAGTTCTCAGTTTCAGTCATCAGCTATTTTCTCCAACTTCACAACAACTTAAAAACTTTCGTATTACTCAATGGGTTCTATTTCCAATAAAACCAAAGACACGTTGGCACCAAATGTCTTACTATTTGTAACAGGCTGAACAAATAGAACAACTTCAGGAATCCTCTAAGAGGCACACAATTCCAACACTGTCACAACCAAGTGACTTAAGTTAGAGTGCCACATGTACACTCTGAGAGCTTCAGGGTCCCACCCAGCCGCTGACCCAACAGTGGGAAAGTCTCTGGAAATCAAACAGGAGACAGCCTGCATCCTACTCGCTTCTTCCGCCGAAAACCCACAGGGTGGGCCTACGGTCGTTCTGGGAGAGAGGAGCAGGCCCGAATGGGGTCTCCACCATTCATCTCAGAAGCCAAACTGATGAAGACCCTCCCACCCCACTGCATGCCTGCAGAGTCCAGGACAATCCCACGCCACACCTGCTCTTCAAGACACTAGAGTGAAGTGGCACGGAGTGCCAAGACACACAGAAAATATGACCCTGTCACGGGATCTTCGCGGCCTCCTGCCTGGGGTTGGTTGGTTGGTTTGTTTTCGTCCAGGCTTAGCCAGGGCGATGCATACAAGCAGGTACTCCCCAGCTGCTAGCTATCTGGTCAAACAGACGAGCCCAGGGTCGCGGGTGTGCACAGAAGCCCCTGCCTCTGCGGCCCAGCCGCCACGCCCCACCATCACCTCCTGGACCCCGGCCCGGAGGTCACCCTCTCCTCGGTGGCCTCGAACGGCGGCAGCACCGCCACACACACACACACAACCCCCCTAAAAGGCCGGTTGCAGCCCCGGCTGCGCCCTTCCTCCTCCCTGGTGCAGCACTTACCGTTGCTGTAGGGAGACCCGGAGGCCGAGGCCGAGGCGGCCCCGTTCTGTGCCTGGAGGCCAGTTGGCGGAGCGCCGGAGGCAGGCATCCCGGACTGGAACATGACGGCAGGCGGTTCTCGAAGATGGGAAGGGGCTGGTCGGGCTCTACCAGAGCCGAAAGGCGATTTCTCAAAGTGAAAGGAGGAGGCTCACGACTTAGGACTCAGGGTCGGCGCATCAAGGCCAGGACATGGCGCCTCACTGTCCCCAGCCCGCTGGCGGCCACGGCTCGGACCTTGAGTCGGGGCTTGGGAATCGGGCGGGCGGCAGCCAAACCGGGAGCCGAGGGAGGCCCTGGCCGGAAGTGTCTGTCAGCCGCCGGCCGCGCAGGCGCAGTCCGTACACGTGGCACTTCCGGCTCCGGGCTGGCCGCCGCGGGAGCGTAGTGGCGCTACCCTTTCCCCTTGGGGCTGCCCGAAGGCCACCTGACAGCTCCCGGCGTCCCGGCTCCCGAAGCCGTGCCTGGGCTCACCTGCCACGTCATTCCCTCACCCTGCCGGCCGGAAATGGCGTGTGTCCCTGCGGTGGAAATCCCCGCCGTCGGTAACGTCGCCTCGCCCGGGTCCGAGGACAAGTCCGGGCTGCAGTAGCTGCTTTTGGGTCAGACTGGATGGGACCTGCTGGGTCCTCTCCCCGGGTTTGGGAAGATGACCTGAGACCACAGACGGATCCTGTCCTCCGTGAAGATTGGTCCGAACCCGTTCATGTGGGTGGCATTGATTTCATTTTCCCATTCCGTCATCGCACTGCAGGTGTAAACGCCAAAGGGGATTTTGAAGACAGGTGGCTCAAGATCTGTGCTTGCTTACAAATGTAGTCCGGGTGAGTGAGAGAGGCCTTCAGATTTAGGGGTTCCTTGCATTTTTTTTAAATCGCTGATTCATGACATGGTCACGCAAAAAAGTCGTCAACAGCACACTTGAACCGCACATTTAAATGGCAGTTTTAGTTCCTCTTCTAAGGGTTGACAGTAAGGTGAAGAATGCAAACCTGCTTACTGGGCAAATGAGTTTATTCATGGGTGCAGGGAGGGAAGCAGACGTTGCTGAGTGTTGAGGGCAAAGGTTAGCAGAAACTGGGGTGACTAGAACACATAGTTAATTAATGATCTCAGAAATCAGCCTTGCCACCTTCATTCCACTTAGCTTCTTCCTGCTCGGAGTGGATAATGAACTCCTTCTTTACAGATCTGTCCTGCTGATTAAAACATCATGCCATGGGTTTTGCAAGCCCAGGGTGAAGTACATCTTGCATAATTCATTTAACATTAAATGTTTGCTGTGAAATGCTATGATACATACCAAAAAAAAAGAGAGAAAGTGAGCCAAGATCTTAACCACTGTGTCAGTCTTGAAAACTCACTGAGTTCAAATTCATACTAAATGTTCATTGTATTATAGCCGTGAATTTGTTAACATTCACCTAAGAATCTTACTGAAAACGTATTTGGGGGCTGGCTTTGTGGTGTAATAGGGTAAGCCTCCAGATGCCAGTTCAAATCCGAGCTGTACCACTTGCAAACCAGCTCCCTCCCTGCTAATACACCCAAGTCTTTCAGCCTCTGCAAACCTGTGAGAGACGAAGAGGAAGCTCTTGGCTCCTGGCTTCAGATCAGCTCAGCTCTGGCCATTGTGGTCATTTGGGGAGTGCACCAGCAGATGGACGAGATCTCTCTCTCTCTTTTTTTTAACTCTCTCTCTCGATATCTCTCTTTCCTTCTCTGTAAATCTGACTTCAAAGTAATAATAATAAAAATTGTCCAGTGTATTTTCAGAGGCTGGCATGGTGACATACACACTAATCCTCTACCTGTGGTACTAGCATCCTCTATGGATGCCATTTTGTGCCCCAGCTGCTGCACTTCAGATCCAGCTCCCTGCTTAGGGTCTCGGAAAGCAGCAGCGGATAACTTAATGCTTTGGTCCCTGCACCCATGTGGGAGACTCAGAGAAAAGCTCCTGGCTTCCGATCCGTTCAGCTCTGGCCATTGTGACCATTTGGAGAGTGAACCAATAAATGGAAGATTTTTCTTTCTCTCTCTCTCTCCTTTTCTCTCAGTAAAATCTGCCTTTCGAACAAAAATAAATATATATATATATATTTAAAAAAAAATCATTCTCCATGAGTATAAATCAACAAACTCCTTTGCACAAGACCAAAATATTAAAATACTTAACAAAGTCCCAAATGATATAATCTTGATTTGTTGACATCAACAGATACACAAACATGATGTTTACCAATGTTTTAGAGACAGAATACTCTTCAGAAAGAAACTGAACTTTGCTGAGGTCAGAAAATCAGAGTCACCCTTCAAAGAAGCAAATGATTAGGCCTGAACTCCAAGTTGGCTTTGTTTAATTTTCTTTTTATTCAGCTCCTTTTGAATAATCTTGATTTGTTGACATTGGCACAGAGGTTTGATTTGGTTGAATCAAGCTTTCTTTGAACTTTGTTCTGTTTAAGCAATATCTGTGTGTTCAGAGATTTTAAAAAGTACATAACCTCATTGATTATGTGGTTAGATAATATATATTTGCTAATAAGCAAACAATGCTTTTTCTAAAGTTTGTTCCACTGCTAAGCTTCTCTTACTATTATTATTCTTCTCAAAATTATTTTTAAAAAATTTTATACAATACCAATATAGTTAGCTTTAGAGTACTGATGAGAAAAATATCTGTCACCCTCAGGGACAGTACAAATGTAAGTAATAAGTAACTGAGGTAGCACAACAAATAAAAAAGTGAAGTCAGAGGCCAGGGTTGTAGCACAGCAAGTTAAGCCTGATTTTAATGCATCCCACAGTGGGAAGTCAGTTGGAATTCCAGCTGCTGTTCTTCCCATCCAACTTATTATGGATGTAGGGAAGTTAGTGGAAGATGATCCAAGTGCTTGGGCCCTGCCACCCACACAAGAGCAGGATAAAATTCCCGGCTCCTGGCTTGAGCCTGGCCAAACCTGGCTGTTCTTGGAATTTGGAAGTGAGCCAGTAAATGGAAGAACACTGTCCTTTCCCCTTATATTGATGTTTTAAATAATTATACAATCTTTTCTGTTAAAAAGTTAAAACATTTTCACACTATTATCCAGATATTATAACACTATTTTTGTTGCTTTTTTTTTTACTTTTTCCATTTTTTTATTATATTTTTGACAATCTTTACATAGTTAATTAGGGTAAAAAGGTTCAAGGGCTACAGGAAAATGGGTAAGACTATTATTTCCTGTGTCTGGGGTAAAAGGGGAGATAAAGGGAAAAGCCCCACCCAGTTTCCCACCCACCTCAGGTCCCTGAGGCATGCTCCAAGGGTCTTGCTCCAGTGGTTTTGATAGTTCAACAGTATTTTTGTTGTTTTAAAAAATGTTAAAAACTTAGTTTTAAAATTTTCTTTGACTAAAAATAAGTGCACATTTATGTGACAATATTTTAACACATGTAGACAGCAAGACAATTAAACCAGGCAATTAACCATTCCAATTCTTTGCCTTTTCTTCATTTGATGCTTACTGGTCCTTTTCCTTCTCTGGCTTCTTAAAGAATTATTTATTTGATTTGTAAGGAAGAGAAACAGAGAGGAAGATCTTCCATCCGATGATTCACTCCCCAAGTGGTCACAACAGCTGGAGCAGAGCCAGTCTGAAGCCAGGCACTTCTTCCAGGTCTCACACACAGGTGCAGGGTCCCTAGGCTTTGGGCCATCCTCAACTGCTTTCCCAGGCCACAAGCAGGGAGCTGGATGGGAAGTGGAGCTGCCGGGATTAGAACTGGCGCCCATATGGGATCCTGGGGCTTTCAAGGCGAGGACTTTAGCCGCTAGGCCATGCCGCCGGGCCCTAAGTGGCTACATTTTAAAAAATAAGAGAAGGGGCACTACATGATGACCTAGTGGCTGAAGCCCTCACCTTGCATGCACCAGGATCTCATATGGGCACAGGTTCATGTCCCAGCTGCTCCACTTCCCATCCAGCTCCCTGCTTGTGGCCTGGGAAAGCAGTGGAGGATGGCCCAATGCATTAGGACACTGCACCCGCGTGGGAGACCCGGAAGAGGTTCCAGGTTCCCGGCTTAGGATCGGCACGCACCAGCCCATTGCGGCTCACTTGGGGAGTGAATCATCGGACGGAAGATCTTCCTCTCTGTCTCTCCTCCTCTCTGTATATCTGACTTTGCAATAAAAATAAATAAATATTGATAAAAATAAAAAATAATTCCCTCCTTCCTGAAACATAAACCAAATGACAGTCATGAGGAAGCAGGCACAGGGGCCTAATGGAGTGCAAATCCACCTCGGCATGGCAGGAAAAAATACTGTATTTGAAAGGTAGAGGAGAAAGAGTGTATCCACTGTGGGCCAGGACAAAGTGAGGAGTCACAAACAAGCTTGCATGGCAGTGTCATTCACCCAAACTCCACTGGGGAGCAGCTCCTTTGGCCTTGTGTGCCTCCATCTGAGTCAGGGGTTGGCAGCTCCAAAGCTGCATCCCAAGGAAACACCCCACACCAAGCCAGCAAATCCCATCACTTGCTTCGCACACTCTCCATCTTTATGTAGCTCTTACCTTGCCCAGTGGTTACTTGGGTTAGTTTTTGTCATCTTCTGGATTCCATCTCTCCATCCCATCCTATCTATCAAATGGAACTAAAACAATGATTCTATTTTTGTTTTCCTGAATTCCAAAAACTGTAGCAACTTGTCCTCTCTACATCTTTTCTCCTCTCATGCCAAGTAAAATCCAAAGTCCCACCCACAGCCATCAAGGTCCCACATGACCTGGCCTGCTACCTCTATGACCAGGTCTTCCTCCACCTCACACAATTTGCTGCTCTCGAGGTATCCAAGCACAAGCCTACCTCTGCACTAGCCTTCCATTACTTGGAATGCTTTTTCCTACATCTATAGAATGGCTTCTCTCACCCCTTTAAGCCATATTCAAATGGGACCTGACTAAACAGGCCTTCTCTGAGCACACTGTACAACACACACACCCTGCCCATAATCAGTCTACTCCTCTTGTCATGCTTAGTTTGCCATTTTTTGTCTTTTAATTTGAAAGACAGAGCTACGGGTGGTGTGGGGGGGGAGAGGCCGAGAGAGACTTTCCATCACTGGTTCACTCCCCAAATGTTCAATCTCTCAATGGCTGGAGCTGAGCCAGTGCTAAACCAGGAGCCAGCAGCTTCTTCCAGATCTCCTACATGGCTGCAGGGTCCTTAGGGCTTGGGCCATCTGCCCAGACCCAACAGCAGCGAGCTGGATTAGAAGTGAAGCATACCATATGGAATGCTGGCACCTTGGTTACTGACTTTACCCTCCATGCCATAGCACCAGTTTTGCCCTGCTTGTATTTTCTCATAGCACTTGTTATTGCTATGTGTTTGTGACTGCTTATTAATGGAACATCAGTCTACACATGTCTCCTCAATTTAATGTAATCAAGACTGTTTGCCAGCTAAACAGCCAGGAGACAGGAGCTTCTTCCGGGTCTCCCACGCAGGTGCAGGGTCCCAAGGTTTTGGGCCATCCTCCACTGCTTTCCCAGGCCACGTGCAGGGAGCTGGATAGGAAGTAAAGCAATTGGGATACGAACCAGCACCCATATGTGATCCTGGTGCATGCAAGGTGAGGACTTCAACCACTAGGCTACTGTGCCAGGCCCAAGGCACACAGGTTCTAATCATCAGGCCATGTTCCACTGCCTTCCCGGGCTCATCAGCATGGAGCTGGATCAGAGACAGCGGGACTAGGACTGTCTCATTTGTGTATTCTCAGCATTTCGCATGGGGCATCACATTGAACAGGGAGTTTCTGGGAGACCTGGAAAGAAGTTCCTGGCTCCTGGCTTCGGATCAGCACAGCACCGGCCTTTGCGGCCACTTGAGGAATGAATCATCGGACAGAAGATCTTACTCTCTGTCACTCCTCCTCTCTGTACATTTGCCTTTCCAATAAAGATAAATAAATCTTTTTGAGACAGAAAGAGATATTCCATCCACTGGTTCACTCCTCACGTGTCACAATGGCCAAAGTTAAGCCAATCTTAAGCCAGGAACCAGGAGCTTCTTCTGGATCTCCCACCTTGGTGCAAGGTCCGAATGCTTTGGGCCCTCTTCTGCCACTTTTTCAGGCCACCAGCAGGGAAATGAGCAGGAAGTGAAACAGCTGGGACCCCTACCAGCACCCGTACAGGATCCCAGCAGATGCAAGGCAAGAACTTTAACCACCAAGCTACTGGGCCAGGTCCTATTAATACTATGTTGTGTCCCATCTGTTACAAGCCTATGAGTGTTGCTTAAATGATGTCAGCCTTTGGTCAAGGATGGAGATACAGCATTGAATGGTAGCTCTTCCTTTCGTTATGCAGATACCTCCTCCCATCCTGACACTGTAGTTTCAGAGAGCTGTGATGCAACTTCCTCTCAACACCTTTTTCTCATGATCTCATCAGTTCTTTCACTTACTAATTAACTCATTCTTTTAAAAAAAAAAGTTATGGGGCCCGGCAGCATGGCCTAGCGGCTAAAGTCCTCGCCTTGAACGCCCCGGGATCCCATATGGGCGCCGGTTCTGATCCCGGCAGCTCCACTTCCCATCCAGCTCCCTGCTTGTGGCCTGGGAAAGCAGTTGAGGACGACCCAATGCATTGGGACCCTGCACCTGCGTGGGAGACCTGGAAGAGGTTCCAGGTTCCCGGCTTCGGATCGGCGCACACCGGCCGTTGCGGCTCACTTGGGGAGTGAATCATTGGACGGAAGATCTTCCTCTCTGTCTCTCCTCCTCTGTGTATATCTGACTTTGTAATAAAATAAATAAATAAATAAATAAATAAATAAATAAATAAATAAATAAATAAATCCGAGCGCCTCAACCCCTGGGCAGCTATGCTGCTCGGGGGCTCGGGTTCGTCCCATCTCCAGCACGGCACACCCAGGTACATGGGCTGAGCGACTCCCGGGGAGTTCTGGAATTTGGGTTCTTTGATATACTGCATGAATGGCTCCAGGCTGAACCCACAATGCTCTGGGGACGTGTATCAATCCTATAGATTCTCAATGGCAGTAAATCTTCCTCTGAAGATCCTGTACTCACTTTATAGTACAGATTGCCAATCACCAGTTCATTTAAAGGCAAAATTACGGCTTGTCCAGCAGGATGTCCCCATTGCCTAATAGGATGATGAATTAGCAGAGGGGTCACAGTAGGCAAGACCATGACATTGACTGGCATTTGAGAACCATACCCTAGGTTAGAATGTGTCAGGCTGTGTGGGCCAAACCCCGTGGAAATTCTGACCCCACTGGATGGTTTAGGAGGGCCGGTGGAGACAATGCAGGAGGTATGACAGTCTATGGGGCGCCCTGAGCTGATGCAGAGCAACCACTGGCATACTTAATACTGGCTGGGAACAGGCCTGGTTGGAGAGCTTGGGGGAGGCCTTGGCTGGGTGGAGTCTACCACTAAGGAACGCAGGAACTGGAAGGGGGCTGAGTTCTGGTCGGGTCACAGTTGTAGTCCCTTGGCATAAATATGGATTGGGACTTGACGCACCGTGCCAGGTTAGACCGCAGCACAGTTTGGTGCTCAGGAGGACCAGGGTAGACGTGGGACGGACTCGGCTAGGTTTCAACACCAACTGAGCCATATAAGAGCTATATGTGGGTATGAACGAGCCGTGGCTGGGCTGAAACTTCCAACAGCAGGAACCAGAATGGGTTGAAGAGCGGAGCTGGCCCAAGGAACTGCTGGTATGCGTGAAGCCTGACACCAGGAAGGGGTCTGATGGAGGAACCTGAACAGTTCCTCTGACAAGACACTGACCCTACAAATAAACACAGGAAGCAAGGAGGTAAACAACCCAGGAGAGGTGTTGGAAAGTAACCCACTTGCATACATTGGCTCAGGTTGGGGGCAGACCAGGCTGAGTTAGCTAGAGTTATCCACTGGCAAGTCTGTGCGCTGGAGCTGTGCGGGGGTCTGGCCAGGTTCGGTTGCGATAATAAAAAAAAAAAAAGTATACAATACAAAATGCCAAGGCAAGGCTGCCTGTGCCGGTTAGGAATGCAGCACCCAACCAGCACACCTCCCACTGGTTTAAGTGAAGGATGAGTGTGTGATGGCCAGAACCAGGATGGGCTGCAGTACTCATGGGTTCCAGTGGAGGTCGGGGCTGAGAATGGAACCAACCCAGCAGTTGCAACCACCAGCTGATCGGGGTGATGGATTGTGGCGGGCACTGTGCTTACTAGTGCATGTAGGAACCTGGTCTGGGAACACCTCAAAGTTTCTTTGGGAACTCCCTTAATCATAATGAAGGAATCAGAACATTAACCAAGAACAGATGGAAGATGGAATAGATCAATCAACCACCTCAGTTATATGTTAGCAGCGAAATACTGGACAAGGGGAGACGCTATGATGGTCTATATCAGTTAGTGGACTCTGCACCGCCTCATCATACCTGGATTGTTGCTGATGATATGTTGGAGCTTCTAGTTGATTGGGATGACACTCTGCTGGCTCTGCCTTCGGACCTGAGAGGGCCTCCCTAAGAGGTCGTTGAATTTGGACAATGGGATGCTGGACTCTATGTATGGTAAATGCTTGCAATGAGGGAATCCCAGCGGAATTTGAGCTGTGGCTATGCATCAGGATGGAGGAATCCACCGGGTGGGGGAGGGTTTGGGGTGAAGGGGGGAGAATCCCAGTACCTATGAAATTGTGTCGCATAATACATTGTAATTAATGGCAAAAAATAATAAAATTTTTTAAAAAAGAAGTAAACCTAAAAAAAATAAAATGTTCCAAAATAAATTAAAAAATTTATGAATTGCCTTCCATAAACCAGGCACAAAGCAAAAGCAAAATAGCACCAATAGAGTCTCGCCCCTCTTCAGTGTGTAGTTGCAGAAAGCAGAAAACTAGCATGCAAATGAAGTGCTTTTAAAGGGTTGTGTTAAGATGGAACAGCAAACATGTGCCTGGCTTGGATGGGATGGTTAGGACAGGAGGTGTGTGACATTTAAGCTATGTTCCAAAGGGTAGAAAACAAGGTATTACGAAGAGGGATCCCAGGCACAGGAACAGCACCTGCCAAGATCCAGGGACACGAGGGAGATTGCTGGGGTGAGCAACACAGAGTGGCATGAGATGAGACCAAAAGAGCAGGAGCCAGAGCAATGGGTCTTCTATGCTGTTCTAAGGGGTTTACGGGCTTCAGGAAGCAATTCAGTAATTATACATATAGGAAAACCTTGATCCAGTCCATGCTTCAAGTGAATCTGTTAAAAAACAGGAAAGGGCATTTGGACTTACAGTTAAGATGCTGCTTGGGAAGTCATTCTCCCTGCCCAAGCATCTGAGGTTGGAATTCCTGCTCTGCTCCTCATTGCAGCTCCCTGCTAATGTGCATCCAGGGAGGTAGCAGGTAGCAGCTCAAGTAGTTGGTGTCCTGCTCCCCACAAAGAAAACAGATTGGGTTTCTGGCTCTAACTTTTGGCATGACCCAGCCTCAGTCATTATAGGCATTTGGGGAGTAAACCAGCAGATGGAGTGTGTGCATGCTTGCTCACTCTCATAAACAAATATTTTCAAATAAATCCATCTGCTGTAAGGAAAAGTGGTTGACAGGGAAAAAACAGAATTGCAGTGTAACTCCAGGCCAGAGAGGATGGTGGCCTGTAGTGTGAGGTGGAGGTAGTGGAGACAGAAGTGTATTTATCGATCCAATTTCTAATTTTGGGAGTTGATATGTCTCTTTGCTTTTGCCAGCTCCATTCAATCAATCCTGAAAACTTACAGATTCCAACCTATAGACTTTCAAGTGACTCCCTAATTCTTTCTTCCAGATTCAACTGAGGCCCTTATTACCGCTCACCTGCCTGGTTACAATAGTCATCTTGGCTTTAAGTCTTGGCTTGTGCTGCTACAACCTACACAGACTTTAGTGCCAGAGGGAACTTTCAAAACCAGTTTTGACCATGCTTCTGTCCTGGTTAAAACTTCTGTGCTGATTAAAAGGCTCTACAGTTTGAGAATGGAGGTCACCTTTGGTCCAGGCCGATTCTCCAATTTAAACTATGATACGCACACTTGCCTGATGCTTTTCCTACATCTCTTCCTTTCTGCATGTTATTTTCATTTTAAGATATATCATTCCATGTGAGTACTATTTCCCATTTTACAGAAGCAAGAACTGAAGCTTCAAGTAGCTAGTGTCTTTGAATTATCACCTGCAATGAGATTAAAGTTTTAATGTTAAACATCTGGCAAAAGAAAAAAGTGTATGATTACAGAATGTTCACTGTTTTACAGCGGTGATTGGTTATTCTTGTGAGGTTTGACAGAAGATAATTTTTATTCCCATTTAAATTTTCTGGATCTTATAAAGTTTTTACAGTTGCTGTGTATTATTCTTATAACAACAAGAATCAAGAAAAACATGGGGTGTAAGGTGAGGATTGGGGTTCAGCAGGTGACACCCACATTCTGGGAGTGGCCATTCAAGTCCACAATATGCACTTCCGACACAGCTTCATGCTAATGTGCCTGAGAAGGTACTGGAAGATGGCTCACACACATAGGCCCCTGTGGGAGACCAGGATGTTTATTCCGCCTTTCAAATCAATAAATAAATCTTTAAAATAAAAACAATAAGGGGCCTGGCACAGTAGCCTAGTGGCTGATGTCCTTGCTTTGCTTGCGCTGGATCCCATATGGGAGCTAGTTCTAATCCCAGCTACTCCATTTCCATCCAGCTCCCTGCTTATGGCCTGGGAAAGCAGTTGAGGACGACCCAAAGCTTTGGGACCCTGCACCTGTATGTGAGACCTGGAAGAAGCTTCAGGCTCCTGGTTTTGGATTGGCTTAGCTCTAGCAGTTGTGGCCACTTGGGGAGTGAAACATCAGATGGAAGATCTTCCTCTCTGTCTCTCCTCCTCTCTCTGTATATCTGCCTTTCCAAGTAAAATAAATAAATCTTTTTTTTTAAAGATTTTATTATTATTATTGGAAAGCCGGATATACAGAGAGGAGGAGAGACAGAGAGGAAAATCTTCCGTTGGAATGATTCACTCCCCAAGTGGCCACAACTGCTAGAGCTAAGCCAATCCAAAACCAGGAGCCTGGAGCTTCTTCCAGGTCTCACATACAGGTGCAGGGTCCCAAGGCTTTGGGCCGTCCTCCACTGCTTTCCCAGGCCACAAACAGGGAGCTGGATGGGAAGTGGAGCTGCCAGGATTAGAACCGGCACCCATATGGGATCCCAGGGGCGTTCAAGGCGAGGACTTTAGCCGCTAGGCCACGCCGCCGGGCCCAATAAATAAATCTTTTAAAAATAATAAATAAAACATTGTTTAAAAAAGCAGATTGGGGGTGTTAAGTCTTAAGGAAAATTCCATTTCTCTTCTTTTGCATTTTTATTTTTATTTATCTATTTTTATGTATTTGAAAGTAAGACGGCTCATCCATGTGCTGATTCACTCCCCAAATGTACCCAACAGCTGGGGCGGGGACCAGGCTGAAGCCAAAACCTGGAACTCAGTCTGGGTCTCCCATGTGGGTGGTAGGAATCCAACTTGTTGAACCATCATACGCTCCAGGGAGGAGCATTAGCAGCAAGCTGGAATCACAAGCAAGGCCAGATTTGTACTCGGGCACTCCAACAGAGGATGTAGTGCCTTAAGCACTGGCCCAAACATGCATCCCTAAAAGAAGAAAAATTTAAAAAAAAAATGATTTATTTTTATTGGAAAGTCAGATTTACAGAGTGAAGAAGAGGTAAAGATATTCCATCCATTGATTCACTCCCCAAATGGCCACAACGGCCAGAGTTGTGCTGATCTGAAGCCAGGAGCTTCTTTCTGCACCTCTCACGCAGGTACAGGATGCAGGCTTTGGGCCATTCTCTGCTGCTTTCCCAGGCCACAAGTGGGAAGTGCTGAATGGGAAGCAGGACAGCCAGGACACGAATCAGTACCCATATAGAATCCCAGCATGTGCAAGGCGAGGACTTCAGCCACTAGGCTACTGCGACAGGCCAAAGGAAATTCTGATCTATGCTACAACACACATGACCTTGAGTGAAAGAAAAATCCTTAGGCTTTGGCACTTCAAAAGCTACAAACTGACAAATACTACTTTCAAGAGGTACTTGAGTCTTATGATTCTTATTCATATGATACTTATGATTCTACTTACAAGAGGTACTTGAAATCATCCAGATTGTACAGACTGAAGGGCAATGGTGACTGCCTGAGGCTGCGGGAGGGAGCAATGGGGAGTTGTCACTTCTAAGGTCTGGAGTATAAGGCCTTTCTCTTTCAGCTGCGTTATAGAGGTGTCTCCTTATAAGAGGATCTCTCGCATGTTCTCTTTCATTTTCTTCATCTGTAGTATAAGCCATTTCTTTCCTAGCCATATTATGGTGGTGTCTCCCATCAGGGAAGGCTCTCATGGGCTCCTCTTTGCCATCCTCCTCATCTGTACTGTGAAACATTTCTTTTTTAGCCATATTACGGCAGTCTTTCCTGTTGGTGGACCACTTAAGAGTTCTGTTTCTCTTTCTTCCTTGTCCGTACTATGAAACATTTCTTTTTTAGGTATATTTTGGGGGTGTCTCCTCTTAGAAGAGTTTCTTGCAGATTCCCCTTCTAAAATGATAATAACAGCTGTCATTAAAGCCCATATAATCCATAAACTATCTTGAATATCTTCTTTCCTTCCGGCCTTTTCACCATTTTTCTGAGTAAAATTCTTAAATTCAGTTTCTAGTGTCCCTTCATCTGGGGACCAAGGATTATATTCACAAATAAGCTCTAAATAAGAACGCAGTTGCTGCCTAGTTACCTTTGCTCCACTTTTCAATAAAAATTTCTGCATAAGAGAGATAAAAGACTGTGCTCTACACTGGTTCTAGCCCATTTTCCCACTCACCACTTTCTGTGGGAGTTTCCACTGCACTTTTCTTCTTTCAAGTCCCTGTCCAGGCGCCACTTGTCACTGTCCCGCAGCGATGGACTTGGTGCACACATGGACTACTGACTGATGGCCAATAGCCTAAGTTTACTAACAGCAGCAGACTTTTAAAGGAAGGTTGTAATGTAGGCAGCCAGGGAGGAGGGGCTGATCCATTTACATCTCAGCAGCAAGGGACAGTTCCCCAAAACACAGCTAGTTCCTCTAGCAGGTTCTTTATCTAAACCTTATCAGTTGCTCCTGGCTCCTTCAGGGGAGATTCAACTGGCTATTATCTCCCACAATAGCAAAGATTCTGAATGTTCTTCTACAAATGAACTGCACAATTAAAAATGATGGAGTTGAGATATGTCTGTGTATTTTGCTATAGCAAAACAGAGTTTGAGGGGCCCAGCGGCGTGGCCTAGTGGCTAAAGTCCTTGCCTTGAACACGCCCGGATCCCTTATGGGCGCCAATTCTAATCCTGGAAGCTCCACTTCCCATCCAGCTCCCTGCTTGTGGCCTGGGAAAGCAATCAAGGATGGTCCAAAGCTTTGGGACCCTGCACCTGCGTGGGAAACCCGGAAGAGGTTCCAGGTTCCCGGCTTAGGATCGGCTCAGCACCGGCCGTTGTGGTCACTTGGGGAGTGAACCATTGGACGGAAGATCTTCCTCTCTGTCTCTCCTCCTCTCTGTATATCTGACTTTGTAATAAAATAAATAAATCTTAAAAAAAAGACAGAGTTTGAAAAAAAGAAAGCTTGATGGGGAATATCCTTTAGATATTCTCCTGCCTCTCCACTGGTTCTGCTCTGCCATCATTTTGTTCCTTGTCAGTGTTTTACTCTCTGGGCTCATTATAATTAGTTGTGATCTTAAGCATTTCTCCATCTTCAGGAAAGAGACTGGCTTATTTTCACATGTTGCCATTCCTAGTTCCTTTTGATCCCAAAGCCCCTGGAATCACAACTGGGATTTGAAGGGGCTGGCCAAAATGCCAAGGGTTTTAGGAAAGAAAGGCCATCTAGGACAATAGCTGTGATCTTAAGGGGCCCAATGAACTACTTCCAGCCACTTGGGAGTGTTTATTAAACCAGCTAAATCTGAGATGGGGACAAGGGGAACCCAGCCTGAAAGCAGCAGCTCCTTTAATTCAGACCAAGGAATTCTAAAGAAACCTCCCAACCCTCAGATGGAAAGTGTTCCCAGGGGTCCTTCATGTTACAAATGAATCCATTGCTCCTATTTATTAAGCAACATTTATGTGCTGAGTATGACAACGGATTTAGAAGGAGAAAAGGCAGACAGAGCTCCTAACCTCAGGAAGGGTAAAGAATGTCTCTTCAGAGAGTCTTTAACAAAGTCACATGTAAGCAATTGTACACTACTAAGCAAGATAACCTCATCCTTAAGTCAGATGACCTGGTGGCTGTGAAAACCAGGAACCAGCTAGCCTCTGGGAGAAGGGCTATTTGAGCTATAATGTGAAGGCAGGGCAACGAGCAGAGGTGGGGAGGCAAGGCAATGGCGAGGGAGAACTCTGGAGGGAGACACTGAGCTCAAGCAGAAAGCAGGGACAGCAGCAAAGGCAGCTGTTTTGCAAATCCACTCAACAACATCTGGTTGCTTCAGCTCCCACCTCTTCTGGCACTAGGAATCCTAGGTCTGAGAGCAGTGTGCGAATCAGACTCCATACTTTATCCAAGGAACCCAGGTATGCCCATGCATTAGCTAGGAGCCCTTGTTGTAGGTCATGAATGAAGACGCAGCCTGTTTTACACCAACATCCCCATACGGGGGCACTCGTTTGAGTCCTTGCTACTGCTCCACTTTCAGATCTAGCTCCCTGATAAAGTTCCTGAGAAAGCAAAGGAAAATGGCCCAAATACCCCACATGGAAGACTTAGATGGAGCTCCAGATTGCTAGGCTCCACCAGGCCGAGAATGGCTGTTGAAGTCATCTGGGAAGTGAACTAACAGATGTAAGATCTATGTCGCTGCCTATCTCCGTAACAAACAAGAAACTAAAAGGCACACTTAAGGAGGAGGGAAATATCTTCCACCCATCACTTCACTCCTTAAATGGCCACAGCAGCCAGGGCTGTGGAAGCCAGGAACCATAAACTTCCAAGCTCCCAGGTGGGTAAAGAAGCTGAAGGACATAGGCCATCTTCCTCTGGTTTTCCAGGTGTATGCGCAGAGAGCCACTGTCCTGCTTACTTTTCAACGCCGATCCCTATAACTCTGCCTTAGAAATAATTAAAAAAAAAAAAAAAAAAACTTGTGTAATGGTCAATAACCACCAGCATCCACATATTATCTGGCACACACATTCTGTGAGCTATTGACAAATGCAAGAAACCTGAGTTCTGAAATCGTATTTTTTGTAAGTCTCCAGCGATAATGGCTTCAACCGACGTTGAGGCAGGCGCTCAGGCACGTGTGTGGGGGGAAAAGCTGGACGCGACCTGAAAAACGAGCGGCGGGACTCGGCGGAGGCGGAACTGAGGGCGCGCGGTGTTGCGGCCCCGCGGACCGTGGCTTAGTGAGGCACCCGCCGGCCCGGAAGGAACTGACGCCAACCAGGGCCGCGGCAGCCATCGCGCTTTGCAGGTCGGGTTGGGAGGGTGTAAGGGCAGACGCCAGCCCGGGAGTCTTGTTCTCCTCGGTCACAGGTGAGTGGCAGTCCCTGCTCCCGGGAGGAGTGGCGGGCAGAGGCCCTGGGCCGCGCGAGAAAGGCGCCTCTGGGAGAGGGGATGCCTGGTTTTCACCCCTGGGATCTGGGGGCGCCCAAGTGGACAGGTCTCGGGTGTCCTCCGCGATGGACGCTCGGACATCCCATCGGGAGCGCCGGATTATTTTACGAAAGAGCGAGATAGCTGCAGGTTGGCTGCTGCTGCTCTCCGGGCCTCTGTTAGCTCACCCCGATGAGGTGAAGGCTGCGGCCAGTGTCATCGAAATGTATCTATTTTATTTTTACTTTGCCTAAGTAGCAGTCCGCTAAGGAAGGTGGTGGTAGTGTGATCTCTGTGACAGCTAATACAGGAAGATTGAACGTTTTGCTCCTGATTAGTGATGTCAATATAGCAAAGCAACATGTCTGATCTTCTGCTGTACCTTTCAGTAGATTTGGGTGTGTGGGCCAAATGTTTTGAGATGTTAAAACTTTTTAAAGATAGTACCTTGGCATTGTCAGAGTTTGTAGAAAGGAACGTGTTGGCGTGCCGTGTTGGGCATGGGGAAGGTGAGCCTGCCACCCTTCCCTGGGCTTGCTCTATGCGGCGGGAGTGGAAATTCCAGCGAGAATTGGGGCACAAGAGTCATCTATCAGAAATGAAAGTCTTTGCTGCATCATGACAAGCTCACAAATTCTGTAGTCATGATTCACTGCGTCTCCAACCCCTTTTCTAGGTACATTCTGGGCTGAAACTTGCTTAAATTGTGTCTTGGCCAAAACACAACTAGGCGAATAATGTTGAGATCAGTGTTGAAAGTGTTCTTTACAGTGAGTGCTTTAAAGTGGGCATTTTTATCATGTTTATTAGTTTTTATATTCTTAGTTCATTGTTAGCACATTCAGTCCTCAAACTCAAAAACAACCTTCTTATAATATAAAAGAGCTCCCTCTTTGACTCATTCTTTTTAAAAGTCCTGTTCATATAAATATGCATATAGGCTTCAACTCTCTCGCCTTTTTTTTTAAAGGTTTATTTATTTTTATTACGAAGTCAGATATACAGAGAGGAGGAAAGACAGAGAGGAAGATCTTCCATCCTATGATTCACTCCCCAAGTGAACCGCAACGGCCGGGAACCTCTTCCTGGTCTCCCACGCGGGTGCAGTGTCCCAATGCATTGGGCCATCCTCGACTGCTTTCCTAGGCCACAAGCAGGGAGCTGAATGGGAAGTGGAGCTGCCGGGATTAGAACCGGCACCCATATGGGATCCCGGCGTTTTTAAGGTGAGGACTTTAGCCACTAGGCCACACTGCCGGGTCCCCAAGAAACAATCTTAAAGCACTGAATATCATCCTCATCCATCTTATGACATCTGCTGAAAAAAACCTAAAAAATAAATATAGTTAGGCCACTTTTATATTTCCAGTACGATTTCAATTTGGAGAGGGTAATTGATAAGTTCTTCACAGATAGGATACTGATATCCAGATTTTGTTCATATTTTCATCATAAGTCTGAGTAAGCACAATTGGATAGGAAATTACTGTTAGGGTCCAGCATGGTAGCCTAGTGGCTAAATTCCTTGTCTTGCATGTGCTGGGATCCATATTAGCGCAGGTTTTAATCCCTGCAGCCTCCTCTTGCATGCACTGGGGTCTTATATGGGTGTCAGTTTGTATCCCAGCTGTTCCACTTCCCTCCCAGCTCCCTGCTTGTGGCCTGGGAAAGCAGTTGAGGATGGCTCAAAGCCTTGGGACCCTGCACCCACGTGGGAGACCTGGAAGAGGCTCCTGGCTCTTGGCTTCGGATCGTGGTCACTTGGGGAGTGAATCATCGGATGGAAGATCTTCCTCTCTGTCTTTCCTCCTCTCTGTATATCTGACTTTCCAATAAAAATAAATAAATCTTTAAAAAAAGCCCAAAATGTCATTAGGGATTTTTTTTAAGTTTATGGGTTGTTGCTGTTGAAGTTTAGTTGCAATTTGGCATTTCACATTTTGTGCTGTCTGAATGAGTTAATGCTGTCTTGTGTCAATAGTACTCTGAGTATTTTCATGTGTTATGTTTAATGTGGCTTTGAACTCTGTGAGGCCTTGGTATTATTATATGCAAGAGGAAATGGGCTTAGGAAGATTGTTTTACAGAAATAAAGAATAGTACTTCCAAAGGTGTACTTTAAATCCAGATTTTTTTTTTAAATCCTTGAACCGGTTCTCCATCCCTCTCTATCGTGTTTTTCTTCCCAAAGTTATTAATATATTGATTCTATGGTTGTACTCTGACACTTTGCCTTTTTAGGTAATAGTAGTATGTCTTTTTTTCTCAGTAGTCTTTTTGAGTATTTGTCTTTTGTCCTCCTATGTGTATTTTTAAGAAGTTCATATAAGTGAATATTTAGTATAAGACAGCTGTAATCATTAAGTGTTAATGTAAAATTTAAAAATTTGCTTGAAAAATTAATAGCTGTATTGAACTATAATTGAAAGACTATAAATTTTACTCTTAAAATATATAGTTCAGTGTTTGTAGTATAGTTACAGTGTTGTGCAACCCTCAGCAGTATCTAATTCCAAGATATTTTCATCACCCCAAAATGAAACCCAGGACCCAGAGCAGTCACTTCCTGTTTTCCTTTTCCCTAATCTACTTACTTGTAGGGATTTGCCTTTTCTGTACATTACCTGTAGATCAAATCATCCATAAGAGCTTAGTGGAATAAGGTGTTAAGAAACTATTTGAAATGTGATAAGTTTCTTTCCATTCTGTCCCTTGCACTGATTTTCGTGATAGTTGAGATCATTCTTTAAATCTGCATCAGGACTTTTCCTGTTTGGTGTTGATTTCATGCAGTAAATAAATCTGCTGACGTGTATATGTTTCCTTGTTCTTGACCTTTGCTCTTCACATATCTGAATAGTGTGTTCACTGTGTTATGTAACCTGTTCCTAGCGCTTAGGTGTCTGTAGCTAAGTAACTTTTATACTTAGTTGATTGAGTATTTTCACTTGTTCTTAGAACAGCAACCGAGGAATGAAGTCTGTCTGTTTCCAGTGACTGATAACTTTATAGAACTGTACATAGTGCTGAGCCTCTAAAGCATAGTTTTTCCATATATGTTATTAGATTATTTGTCTTAGAATAAAAATGTTGCAACAGCAAACTGGTACAGTTATTCCATTAAAATGTCCATTTTTGTTTTTAAATATTTATTTTTATTGGAAAGTCAGATTTAGAGGGAAAGAGAAACAGAGAGAGCGAGAGATTGTCTACCTGTTGGTTCACTTCCCAAGTGGCCTCTACAGCTGGAACTGGGCTGGTCCAGAGCCGGGAGCTAGGGGCTTATTCCAGTTCTTTCACATAGGTTATGGGCCCAATGATGGGCCATCCTCTGCTATTTTCCCAGGCCATTAACAGGGAGCTGGATTGAAAGTGGAGTAGTCAGGACACAAACCAGCAGCCATATGGATGGGTTGACAGCCCTGCATGTGAAGTCTTAGCTATGCCTTGGCACCAGCCCCCAAAACATCCATTTTCCTTCAAGGCTTACCCTTCTACTCTTCACCATTACTCAGAAGTGTCATCAAAACCAGTAGTCATCTGCAGTAGAGACTGCATTAATTTTCATAGCAGTGTTGTCCACTCTTCCAGGAATTCCATTGTTTGTCATTGTGGACAGTGTACCCTGTAACCTAGCCTCCCATGTCTCTCACCCCCACTGCTCCTTATCTGTTCATTCCATAGCCAGACCTTGACATTTGCTGCCACTCAGAACTTCTCTTGAGCTTGTCTTGAGCTTGTCTTGAACTCTTCAATCTCATTATTACTTGTACTTTGCTGGCTCAATTCTGGTCCACCATTCACTCTCACCGTTTTACTATGTCTCCACCTTCTTTCTGGCTTAGATTTCTCCTGTATTCTCCCAGTTCAGTTCTGTGAGAACCTTACCTTTGATCACCGCCCCGCTGGTTGCATGAAGACCTCTTGTACTTTGTCCGCTCTCTGTGCAGTTCTGTTGGTGCAGCTCACAAAGTCCTGCTGCACCGCCCTTTTTCGTCTCCCCGAGCTCCATGTTCCCTAAAGCCTAAGTTGCCATTGCTGCCGGCTAGTGGGAGGTCAGAACTCAGCGCTCATTGGCTGTGCTGTGAATGAGCCCTTGGGTCCTTGGCAATTCTTTAACTTGATCCACTCCCTATAGTAGCTATTATGATACTGTACACTGTGGCTTAAAATTTCTCTTTGCACCTTCAGTTTTGGAATTAGATCCCTGACAAGGCCACAGGTTTCTATCTCATCTTACCAGGAAAAATAGAATCTCATTTCAAGCTCCTCTGGAGAGTTTGTTCCTCTGTTCTAGTTCATTCCTTCTTTCTCCTTGGCTTTGACCTCTCCCCTTCCACTGGCTGCTTTCCTTCACTTCTCATAGTCAAGCCGCACCCTTCCTTGAGAATCTCTTCTCTCATTCCTTTTCAGATTTTTTTTTGAAAAAAATAATCTTTCCTTAATGCTTCTGCCTGTTAACCTCTCTTCTCACTCCACAGAAACAGTGACAGTTGGACTTATTTTGAGCATTTTATTTCACTTGATCTTTAAATACCTGGAGAGATTTTTTTTTTAATAAGAGACTTAAACTTGTTCAAGGTCGTTCCATTCATGAAGCATGGAGACAGTTCTGTTGTATTTTACTACTGGCCACTACTGCAGCCAGCTCTGCTGTCAGCAGTTGGCTCCTTGTGGCCTCTAAAGTTGTATTGATGGGGACTGATTTCTCTTCTTCCTGTCTCGGTCCCAGCAAACTGAATGCTATGGTTCCTTGGACTATGCAACATGTAAGTTTAAGATGACACTTTGGGGTCCCAGCGCAGTAGCCTGGTGGCTAAAGTCCTCACCTTGCATGTGCCTGGATCTCATATGGGAGCCAGTTCAGGTCTCAGCTGCTCTGCTTCCCATCCAGCTCCCTGCTTGTGGCCTGGGAAAACAGTTGAGGATGGCCCAAAACCTTGGGACCCTGCACCCGCGTGGGAAACCCAGAGGAGGCTCTGATCTAGCTTCGGATCGGCCCAGCTTGGGGAGTGAATCAACAGACAGAGGATCTTCATTTCTGTCTTTCCTCCTCTCTGTATATATGACTTTTCAATAAAAATAAATCCTAAATAAAAAAAAAAGGATCTTTACTTCATGCTAGTATGATGAGATTTGCATACTCTTCCTTCTTTGTCATAATCTGTCTACCTCCTCTTCTCTGTGTATCCACAGGTTTTGGTAAATATAAATATCCCATAGAAGATATATATACATACATATGTGTGTGTGTGTGTGTGTGTGTATATATGCACTATCATTTAATTAGCTTCCTATTTTTTTAAAAAAATTACTTATGAATGATCATTTATTTGAAAGGCAGAATTACAGAGAGTGAGAGAGGCAGAGACATTCCGTTCTCTGGTTCACGCCAACAGATAGTTTGGGCCAGGCCAAGGCCATGTGGGTGGCACAGGCCTGAGAACTTGGGTCATCTACTATTTCCTCAAGCACATCAGCAGGTCGCTAGATCAGAAGTGGCACAGCCAGGACCTGAACTGGCATTCACAGGGATGTGAATGTTACAGGAGACAGTACACTGGCTTCTAACTTGTTGAACATAGATTATTTCCAGATATTCTTCTTAACACTTCTGATACACATCTTTATGCATGAAACTTTTCTATATTGTGACAATTTCTGGAAGTAAATTTCTAAGTCAAATGGTATTAACAGATATGTTACTGCAAGATTGATTTTGAAAAAGATCTGTACACAATTTATACTTTCAGCAACTATGTCTCCTTTATCACATCCTTTCTAGTCCCGGTTTTTATAATTCTTTCTTCATTTTGTTACTTTAATGGACAAGAGCTGTCTCTACTTGGTATCTTAGTGGTATTTTCTTTCTTATACATATGAACAGATCAGATTAAACCGGTCTTCATAATAGGATTTATTAACTTTGTGATAAAATTGTTGTGGTATTATGTTCACAGAATTGGCATTTGAAAGTTAGTGTTTACTGGGGCGCGAAGTGCTGGCTGGCTAATCTTCTACCCTGTGGCTCTGTTATTTTATATGAGCACTGGTTTGTGTCCCTGCTGCTCCACTTCCAATCCAGCTCTCTGCCTATGGCCTGGGAAAGCAGTAGGGGGTGGTCCAAGTCCTTGGAACCGTACACCCATGTAGGAGACTTACAAGAAGCTCCTGGCTCTCAGCTCAGCTCTGGCTCTTATAGCCATTTGAGGAGTAAACCAGTGGATGGAAGACCTTTGCTTTCTGTGAAAAATCTGCCTTTCAAACAAAAATAAATAGATTTTTTTGTGTGAAGATGTTTACTATTGGCAATTAAATTCAAAACTTTTTTTTCAGACCTTGGTAAGATTTGGACATGTCCTTCATATTTGATTGGATTTACAGTGGCTTCAGCAGTGTGCTACAGTTTTTAGGTAATGTCTCTTTGTTCTTTATAGTTATCTTGCTTGAACTTATTTAAAGGATAATGATTATTTGTTGATTCTGTTTATAAATAAACCAGGGATTAAGAATGTGGGCTTTGTGGGATGCTGGACTGTCTGACATTGTAATAGCAATGTCGGGGCACACTTAAATAACAGATTGATGGACTTATAACTGCTTATGAAGGACTATACTATTGTAACATGTACATTACAATATACATATTACAACATACAATGTACATATTATGTGTATCAATATGTGTATGTATGTATACATGTTGTGTTACAATATTATAACATGTAATATATATTATAATATGGGGAAAATCAGTCAGGGGATGGGAATGGCGGGGGAGGGAAATCCCAGACTCTATGGAATTGTACCATAAAATTCAAAATAATAAAAAAAAAAATGTGGGCACTTTGAGTAATCTTCCTGTTGGGTAGATTGCTGTTTCAAGTCCCAGCTACTGTCTTTCTGATCCAGTTTCCTGCTAATGTACCTGAGAAGCAGCAGGTGATAGCTCTGTACTTGAATCCGTGCCACCCATACAGGTTACCAAGGATAAAGTTTCTGACTTTGGCTTTGCCCAGTCCTGGATGTTGCAGGCATTTGGGGAGTGAACCAGCAGTGAAAATCTGTCACTGTGCATTTTGAATGTACACACACACACACACACAGATACACACTTGCATGCATATATGTGATGTGGACTTCAAAACATATCCAATTGCTCATCTGTTTTAAAGTATGGAATCTTGGGATGCAGATTAAACCGCTGCCAGCATCCCACGTGAACATGGTTTGGAGGCCTGGCTGGTCCATTTCTGACCCAGCTCTCTGCTAATTGCTTGGGGAAACAGCAGAGGATGTTCCAAGTGCTTAGGCCCTTCCTACCCACACGGGATATCAGGATGCAGTTCTTGGCTCCTGGCTTCAGACTGCTCCAGTGTTGGCCATTGCAGCCATTTGAAAAATGAAATAGTGGATGAAAGATGAGTCTCTCTCTCTCTAACTCTACCTTTTAAATAAATTTTAAAAAACAAATAATATAATCTTGAATAGATTACTTTCTCCACTGTACCCCAAGTTTTCTCATCTATAAAATGGCAAGAATAATTATCACTTATAAAAATACTACTAATGGGGTGGCCTTTGACCTAGCAGTTAAGACTGTAAGACACCCACAGTCCATGTCAGGATTCTGGCGTCGGTGCCTTCCTCTGACTTCAGCCTTTCACCTCCAATCTCTCACTGATCGGAGATCCTTGGAGGCTGGCTTGTGCTCCTGGGCTCCTGATTCCCCACTCCGCCCTCTGCTTGGCCCCAGCTCACTGGTGTTGGGGAGTGAACCAGTAGATGGGAGTGCTGTCTTTGTCTCAAATTTGCTAATAAAGGAAGATTACTAACAGAAATGCCTACCATTTATTAACTAGTGTATGTACTTCATGCTTGCATGCATTTTCTCTGTTGATGCATGTCTGCATCCCACATTAGAATTCCTGAGTTCAGTTCTTTGCTCTATTCCTGACTCTAGCTTCCCGCTAATGGACATTCTGGGAGATGAACCAACTGACTGGATTCCTGTCTCTACATCTGAGACCTGGATTGAGTTCCTGGCTTAAGGCCCAGCTTGGCTCAGCTGCTGCTGGCATCTGGAGGCTGAAGCAGCAGCACACGGAGGCTCTGTCTCCTCTCTACTTGTCCCACCCCCATTGCTCAAATATTGGGAAAAATATTTTCAGAAAGCAGAATATTAATAAGCATAATTATCCAGCAGTCGTAAGAGTGACTTTTCATTCTTTATGGAAGATTTAGTTTCCCTAGTTTTTGTTTGAGAGGCAGAGAAAGAACAAGGTAGGGAACAGGGAGAGGTATTTGTTACTGTGTTTAGATGCCGCTTGGGTTATCTGCATTCCAGATCACAGTACCTGGTTTGTGTCCTGGCTACTCTGCTTCAGTTTCAGCTTCCTGCTGATTTACAACAGGGAGGTAGCCACTGATGACTCATGTACTTGGTCTCTGCCACCCTGGAGGAGACCTGGATAGAGTTCTAAGCTCTTGGCTTCCACTTGGCTCAGCCTTGTCTGCAAAGGGTGAAACATCTTGCTCTGTTTCTCTTTCTTTCTTTCAAATAAATAAAACGTTTCATCTGGTAAAAAATTTGAAAAAGTTTCCCTGCACTGGTGTGGTGGACCTGAACTCCTGGACTCCTGTTCCAACATGGGAGACTCGGATGAAGCAGCTGGCATTGTCCTGGCCCGGCCGGGCTGTTCCGGCCATTTGGAGAGTGAATCAGAAGACTGCTTACTTGCTCTCTCATTCTCGTAATCTTAAAATAAAACAGGGTTATAATTCTACACTTATTTGGGTCAGATTTAAAGATTTGAATAATCTGAGTCAGATTACTAATACGACTTTCACCAATCATAACTCTGCAGGATTATATAAGAAAACTGGTAAACTGGTATTTCTTGGATTGGATAATGCAGGAAAAACAACATTGCTACACATGCTAAAAGATGACAGACTTGGACAGCATGTCCCAACATTACATCCCAGTAAGTATGTCCCCCCATATGATGCTGAGTCATGTGCACTGACCAGATGTGGTTTATATTTTGTTTGTGTTTTTGTTTTTGTTATTGTTGTTGTTCTATAAATTATGATCAGCTCGTTTGACCTATTGCTAAAGAAGTAAGTAATAAGTGACCCGGTTCTCAGGAGGTGTATTTAAACCTTGAAATAATACACATACCTTTTTATCAGTTAATACACCCTTCTCCAAGTAGAGGAATTAAGAAATTATATATCACAGATTGTGACATATTTAGGAAACAGTCACCATTCCCTGACTTTCTCCGCAGTGGTAAAACCATGCTATGTTGGCCCCCTAGTTCAGTAGACAGATTATAGCTTTTAGATTGCTGGTCACCCTTTACTTTTCTAGTCCTGACAACCTCAGCATTTCTAATATAAACACTACAGAATTAATCCAAGGAATGGAGCATGTAATGGTACACTTTAATTATGTAAGAAAAAAAATTTAAAAATAATTTTTGAAAAGATTTGTTTTCTTTATTCTAGAAAGATCAACTGGAAGACATTAGTAATGACTTTGTAAATGAATTAATACATATCATCCTATATGTGTGGATTATACAGTGTACTGTTTAAAAAAACGGTTTATGTTAAAATGACCCAATTATTAGGAACAGAAGCCTAATGTGTAAATGCCTCTGACCTTACTTTTATTAGTGGAGGGATCACTAATCAAGTATACAGGGTTTAAAAGCATAATCTGCAGATTATAAAATGAGTATGGCCTTAGTAATAAGTATAAAATTGAGAATAAGACCAAAAAATATATGATGAAATAGTTATTTAGGTCAATAAATGTTCAGAGAGCAAAGAAGGAGAATAGAATAAAAAACAAAACAAAGTATTGAATGTAAAGTTGTTAGATTGGAAAAGGAAGATTTAAAAAAATTGATAAATCTTTTTTTATATTAGGAGGAAAGAGTGGGGCTTGGCAATAAGATTCTGATACACAATCAATACTATTAAAGAAAAATGATCATGGTGAAATTGAATATATAAAATTGTCAGCAAAAACAGCAGAATTGGAAGAAACTGCAGAGTGGTCTTATATTAGGTGTAAGTTGTTTTTTTACTTTTTGATGTTGCTCTCTTACTTATTCAGCAAAAATCTACTGAGCCCCTACTTTGTATCAGACATTGTCATAGATGCCAGCGCTATAGCAGTGACACAGAGCACGGCTCACACTCATTTCAACTTCTGTTTCTCAAACTGAAGTATCAAAAGTATCATGGAGAAATCTCATGATCTAGCAGTTATACTCATGGGCATTTATCCAGGAGAAATGAAAACACGTATTAACCAAGAGCATTGCATAGGACTGTTTGTACCAGCCTTATTTATAATAGTGCCAAACTGGAAACATCTGCCATGTCTGACTGACAGAAGCAGCGTAAGTGAGCATTTGGCCTGAGGTTAAGCACCACTTGGGAGTCTCCATCCTAGGTCTGAGTGCCTGGGTTTGAGTACCAGCTCTGCTCCAGATTCCAACTTCCTGCAACACAGCAGGTGATGGCTCAGGAGCTGAGTTCTAGCTGAGACCTGGATTGGGTTCTGCAGCTCCTCCCTTTTTTTCTTGGCCCATCCTTGCTGTTGCTAGGGAAGAAGCCAACAGATGGCAGCTCTCTGTCTTTGTCTCTCCTTCCCTTTCCTCCCTACCCCTTTCCCTATCACCAAATTAATTAAATTTTTAAAAATATTGAATAAACATTGGGTTTTAGCAAGAAAGAGGAATAAATTACTGTTACATTCAGTCATATTAATGCTACATGGAAGAAGCTTGCCACTAAAAAATTACCTGCAGTCTGATGCCATTTATGTGAAATTCTAGAATAGGTACATTAACCAAATTCAAATCACTGGTTGCTTCTAATGGTGAGACCTGATCTTTGATGGGTCAAAGGAGACTTTCTGAGTTGTCTAGCAGTGTTCTGTAGGTTAATTAATCATTCTGGAAGTTCCTTTATATATAAGTAATCATAACCATCCCAGTGGTTTTCCAACCACATGCAAACATAATTATTTCCTGGAAAATAGTAACTTTGAGCACAGACTATATTCAGTGTTTTATACAGTTGGTATTCAGAGCTTAACAGAACATACTATTCTGGGTCAGAATATTTACACTGAAACTTTCATTACAATTGTGGGAAACTTTGGGCCGTGAGGCAGTGACAGTGTGGAATTACTCCCCCACCCTGAAGTACTAGAAGACTGGACCAAAAATATACAGTAACTGTTTTCAGATATTGGGCAGTAGGAAGCACAGGAATGGTGGAATGGTTTCTGAGAGAAAAAAGAAAAAAGCCTCCATTATTCTAGCTTTATGCCAGAAGGTAGTTTTCCAGAGTATTTTACAAAGAGAGGAAACTGAAACACAGCCCGTAGTCTCTCTTAGCCAAGGCTTTGACAGATACACTTTGGAGAAGCCAAGGTCTGGGCAGGCAGGGTGCCAAAATGGAGGATCTCTGAAGAGAGGACTGCAGACATTGTGTGGCTGAAAACCAATCTACATATGCTGTGGTTGGAATTCCATTCCACAAGACCAGTGAAAGAACCATTTTCTGAGAAAACACAATTACCAGTTGATAGTCAGATGATTAGTATAAGTCATGTAAGATTGGGAAGGATTCAGCTTCCTACCAGCTACAAAGGGAATATAAGGTTGGATATACAAGGCACTCAGTAAAAACCCCAAAAGGATCTGCCTTATCAATGGAGCAAAGCTAGCCCCAAGCTCAAGGCAACTCTAGATCTGTCCAAACAGAACTTAAAAATTAATCTGCCAGCAACTCAACTGTCAGAACAAAACCTAATCTTCAAAGCAATACAACAAAATTCAGCAACTATTATAAAATTACTAGACATGTAAAGGAGCAGGAAAATGTGATCCATATCCTGGAGAAAAATTAATCAACAGGAAAGTGACAAATGATAGAATTAGTAAATAAGGTGGTAAGACAATTTTAATAAATGTGCTCAAAGACTTAAAGCAGGAGTGGGGAACATCTAGTTGGGAGAACCTGAAAAGCTTCTGGCTCCTGGCTTTGGATCAGCTCAGCTCTTACTGTTGCAGCCACTTGGGGAGTGAACCAGTAGATGCAAGATCTTTCTGTGTTTCTCCTTTCGTCTGTATATCTCCCTTTCCAATAAAAAAATATGTAAATCTTTAAAAAAGAAAGCAGAAAACAACCAGATGGAACTTCTAGTATCTGTAATGAAATTTTCATTGGGTGGGACTAATATCCTGTTAATGCTAGCACTGCAGAGGGAAATATCAGTGGTTTATTTCGGTGAAATAGAAACTAAAAAAATGAGTAAGAAAGAGAAATGACTTAAAAGAAAAATAAACAGCTTCAGTGAAAAGCAGTTTGTAAACCTCTAATTAAAATTCCAAAAGGAGAGTAGAGGGAGTAGAAAAATATTTGAAGAAATAATGGCCACAATTTTTTTTATCATAGTTGCTTGTTACTAAAGTCTGTCTCTTGTCGGCTTTAAGAGATAATTATTATTTAAGCTACATAAAAAGTTAATAGATTGAAGTGCTTAATTGAATACATAGCAAACATTTTCAGTAGAAAGAATAGTAAAGGGAAAATAAATGTTTTATTTATGAAAGATAATGAAGACCAGAATTTATTATTATGGTGGTATGCATTACGTTTTTAATTCAAATTGGAGTATAACTAAGTATTCTTTTACCTATTCCTAAATGTTGAGTTTTATTTTATTCACAATTGAAATGAATCAGACATTAAGTAATGATATATGCCAAGGATGAGTTTATGTGTTTCATGTTGTGAAGAATTATTTATTGTATTTAGCTTCAGAAGAACTGACCATTGCTGGCATGACTTTTACAACTTTTGATCTGGGTGGACATGTTCAAGGTAAGATTTGATTATTCTTGCAGATGTTATATTTTAATAAATACAGAACCATTAGGTTCTAGGACATGAAATCTGATTCTATGCAAGCAAGGTCAGAGTAAACTTAAATTTAGGAATTAGTATCCCCAGATAAATGCTTTGAAAATCAGGAGTGGGGGCCAGCTTGTGCATAGTGGTTAAGATGCTATTTGGGATGTCCAAGCTCTGTATCAGAGTGTCTGGATTCAAGTCTAGGTTGTTCCCCAGTTCTGCTTCCTGCTCATGTGCACCCTGGGAATCAGCAGGTGATGCCTCAAGTGCTCACATGGGAGAGCTGAACTGAATGCTGGGCTTCTGTCTTTAGTGTGCCCTAGCCCTGGCTGTTACAAACATTTGAAGGAGAGAATGGAAAATCTTTTTGTCTCTCTTAAAAAAAAAAAGATGGGGCTGGCACAATAGTTCATTTGGCTAATTCTCCTGCAAGCACCAGCATCCCATGTGGGTGCTGGTTCATGTTCAAGCTGCTCCATTTCCTATCCAGCTTCCTATTTATGGCCTGGGAAAGCAGTGGAGGACAGTGCAAAGCCATGGGACCCTTCACACACGTGGGAGACCCAGAAGAAGCTTCTCGTTCTACATTGGCTCAGCTGCAGATGTTGTGGCAATTTTGGGAGTGAACCAGCTGGTGGAATATCTTTCTGTCTCTCCTTCTTTCTGTAAATCTGCATTTCATATAAAAATGAATTATTATTTTAAACAAAAAGTGAAAATGAGTTCAAATTTCTAAAGAAAAAATTATGAAGAGTGATTTTTGTGATGCTCCTGATCAGTTAAGTAAGAATTGCTAATGGTGACAGAACATGAGTATAGTTTAGCTGCCATTCTGTCTCTCTTCTTGTCTGTTTGTCACCTGCCATCACAGTCAGTTTGTAAATATGTTAATGTTGTGTGAGACTTCAATAACTAACTTAGCACTTCAAAATGAAAGCCTTACTAATTGACCTGCCGTCTCGTCCTTATTTCCTGCTGCTCCCCTTTTCTGTTCTCTTTACTCCAGCCAGACCAGCATGTTCCAGAACATACTGAGTAATAATTTGCAGATATTGATTTCAGGAATATGAGGACTGAAGTGAATTTGAATGTAATCGTTTGCCTGAAATTTTATTTAAAAAAATTTTTTTAAACATATGTCTTAAAACTTTAATCAGAAAACTATTTTCTTGGGACATATTCCTATCCTGGGAAAATTACTTTTTTTTTTTTTTAGATTTAATTGGAAAGTCAGATTTACAGAGAGACGGAGAAACAGAAAAGATCCTTCATCTGCTGGTTTACTTCCCAAGTGGCCACAACGGCTAGAACTTAGCCAATCTTCCAGGTCTCCTGTGTGGTGCAGGTTCCCAAGGCTTTGGGCTGTCCTCAGCTGCTTTCCCAGGCCACAAGTAGTGAGCTGGAAGGGAACTGAAGCAGCTGGGATATGAACCAGCATCCATATGGGATCCTGGATGTGGAAGGCAGGGACTTTAGTCTCTAGGCTACTGTTCTGGGCCCCAGAAAATTACTCTTATGGTTTCACAGACTTTAGTTATGTATTAAGATTTCATTTGTTTTCTGTTTTGCAGAGCCATTTGCTTTTAATATTTTAGTTTAAGAGACTTGTACCCAGTACTGTCACTGACTTAATATTTATCCCTGGCCCCTTCCCCACCAAAAAATTTTTTTCCAAAGGACAAAAAACTTGATAAATTGGAAATGTCAAAAAGTGATTATTGCACAGGTATATAAAGTAGTTTCCTGCTGGTATGTTACATTTACATAGTAATGACCCTCTACTAAATTTGTCATGTATCCTTGTCCAATGGTAGCCAAGTATCCATTCTGTTCTTACATGGGCTAATTGAAGAGAAGGATAGTATTTAACTGGCTTACATAAAGGAAAGCTTGGAATATCTTTGTTATGATGAAAAGTTTTCACCATCAGATAAAAGATTAAACTGGCTATATGGTGAAGTAGCAGCAGCTAAGCAGTCACTTCACTCATTATTTTGTTGGATTCTTCCAGCAAATAAAGTCTAACTCGTGGTTGTTTTTGTTAGCTCGAAGAGTGTGGAAAAACTACCTTCCTGCCATCAATGGTATTGTATTTCTTGTGGATTGTGCAGACCACGAGAGGCTGTTAGAATCCAAAGAAGAACTTAATGTAAGTGATTAAAACTAAACATACTGAAATCACTCTGGTAAGACTAAAATGGATTAGAGATACAGATATTAGAATGCAGCTTTTCTACAGTCTGAGGAAAGTCCTGCCTGTTTGTTGAGCTCATTGACTAGTTAGAATGCAGAGGGAGTAAGTTGGAGTAGTTGTAGCTATTGAGGAAGTACTTCAGATATCCTTCCTGAAGTCTTGAGGAGCACACCTTGAACAAAGCGGGTTCTAGCATATTTCCTGTCTGCTGCATTCCTGGGGCGGGTTGATCTTCAGTCCCTAGTTTCCTAGAAGCCATTTTGTCAGGAGTTGGCCAGAACCTGGAACTGGTACAACAGACTGTGTTCATCACCACTCCCAGGAGTGAGCAGAGGCTGTGCAGGTACCTCCTCTTCCTTCTCCAAAGACCTGGGGAGAAACAGGCTAGGCCAGTACTGGATCTGAGGCAGCAGACTAATCATGATTGGTTCCTCTTTCCAGAGAGGACAAACAGGTGTTTATTCATGCGGTCAGTAGGCTCTCTGGTCATGAAATGGCCAGGGAATTCCTAAGTTCCTGCCCTGTGCCAGATACTGTATATTATTTCATGCTGCTGTTCCTAATCTCATAGCTTCAGTGAAACTGATTTGCGCAAGATCACAACTTGGAAACAGAAACCAGGTCTGCCTACCGTCTTGGTGTTGGTCTCACCTCTGGACCTCATGCTTTATCACATGGTCAACAGGATGAGCACTCACGGCAAGAGCCTTGGGGAGCACAAGAGTTGAGTTAATGGTCTCATCAAGCACATGATGCTGTGGGAGAAGTTTGCCAAAGGGAGTTGGCATGACATGATATGATATAGAATGAATCATTGATTATTTTGGTGTCTTATCTTTTGTATTGTTTCTTTCAGTCATTAATGACAGATGAAACCATTGCTAATGTGCCTATACTGATTCTTGGGAATAAGATCGACAGACCTGAAGCCATCGGTGAAGAGAGGTTAAGAGAGATGTTTGGCTTATATGGACAGACAACAGGAAAGGTAAAAAAAAAAAAAAAAAAAGCTAGAAAGTGTGATTTTGTGGTACCTGTGTTTTTGTAAATTACAGTGGCCCAGCTATGGATGCTTATTACCTTCTTTTTTCTTAAAATTGTCATTTATGGGCCCAGCGTGGTAGCCTTTCCAATAAAAATAAATAAATCTTTAAAAACTTTTTTACTTATCATAAATTTTCAGAATTGGCCACCAAGGGCCAGTGTTATGTTTCTTTTTCTTTTTCTTTTTTATTTTTTTTAATTGTAAAGTCAGATATACAGAGAAGAGGAGAGACAGAGAGGAAGATCTTCCATCTGATGATTCACTCCCCAAGTGAGCCGCAACGGCCAGTGCTGCACCAATCTTAAGCCAGGAACCAGGAGCTTCTCCAGGTCTCCCATGTGGGTGCAGAGTCCCAAGGCTTTGGACCATCCTCCCCTGCTTTCCCAGGCCACAAGCAGGGAGCTGGATAGGAAGTGGAGCCGCCGGGATTAGAACCGGTGCCCATATGGGATCCCAGTGTGTTCAAAGTGAGGACTTTAGCTGCTAGGTCAGCGTGCCAGATCCCAGTGTTGTGTTTCAGCAGGTTAAGCCACTACATGCCACAACAGCATCCCGTATTCAAGTCTCAGTTGCTCTACTTCTGATCTAACTCCATGCTAATGTGCTTGGGACAGTAGAGGCAGACAGTCCAAGTACTTGGCTTCAGCCCCAACATGGGAGACCTGGATCCCTCTTGACTCTGCCTTTTAAATTATAAAATAAATAAATCTTGGGGGGGGGGGAAGAATTGAATTTTTAAACATACCACTGTTTGTTTAGGCCCTGTGTTGACCAGAAAAACCTGATAAAATATCAGTAGGAATATTTAACAGATTTTTCAACATAAACTTTATTTATTCATTATTTTTTTAAAGATTTATTTTTATTGCAAAGGCAGATTTGCAAAGAGAAGGAAATACAAATCTTCCTTCCGCTGGAGAGAAAGATCTTCCATCTGTTGGTTCATTTCCCAAATGGCTGCAGTGGCCAGAGCTAAGTCAATCCAAAGTCAGGAGCTTCTTCCACATCTCCTACATTGGTCTAGGATCCCAAAGCTTTGGACCATCCTCTTCTGCTTTTTTAGGTTATAAGCAGGAGCTGGATGGGAAGTGGAACAGCAGGGGCACAAACCAGTGCACAGATGGGATGCTGGCCCTTGGAAGTTTAGGATTAGCCAGTGAGCCAACACACCAATACTCTTTATTCCTGGGCTTTTTTTTTTTTTTTTAAGATTTATTTTTATTTTTATTACAAAGTCATATATACTGAGAGGAGGAGAGATACAGAGGAAGTGGAGCTGCCGGGATTAGAACCAGCGGCCATATGGGATCAAGGCGAGGACCTTAGCCACTAGGCCACGCTGCTGAGCCCCCTTCCTGGGCTTTGTTAAATAGCAGGGCAGAAGGAAACCTAGTGTTGTTGAAAATCCCAGGTAAACAATGGAAAATCCCAAGTGTGCAGGCAAAATTTCTTTGGTGCGCAGATCCTTACTCAGAATAGAGCTCCGTATAGATTGAGATTTTGTCTTCTTTTTAATAAGTCCACCTTGGCTTTCGGAAGTGCTTTATTTGGTCCTAACCTGCTCAGAGAGTGTCTGTTTTCAAGGTCAGTGAAGCCAGTTTGGACTTTTGTAAGTCATACTATTTTTATTCTTGTGCGCCTTACAAGCTCGCCTACTTCCCACTAAAGGGCCATTCTGTCCCAAGGTGAAGTGTGTGCAGGGAACTGAGCAGTCAAGCAGACACAGTCTTGTCACAGTCACCTTTGAATGGAGTTCTATGCTGTGAAAATCCACCATAATGTGTGTGTGTTCTTTTTTAGGGGAATGTGTCTCTGAAAGAACTAAACGCTCGACCTCTAGAAGTTTTCATGTGCAGTGTGCTCAAAAGGCAAGGATATGGAGAAGGCTTCCGCTGGATGGCACAGTACATTGACTAATGCCACTGCATGGCTTTTGGGCCTCCACAGTCAGGCCACCCAGAGATTTGATCACTCAACTTGCGGAACTTGAATTCAATAGACTTTTGTTGGTTAAAAAACAGATGTTTTGTAGAATATTAATATATCGACTTAATTTGAGTGAGAATTGAAAACTGATTCAAGTAAGTTTGGATATCACCTTAGCTTTCTAATTACAGAAAATAGTTTTTACAGTTTATAATCTGACATCACCCCAGCACCCTTTATAAAGAGTGTCTTTCCAGCAGTACATTTGAAGCACTTTCTAACAATATGAAACTACAAATACACATTTAAAAGCTCATCATGTTAAATTTTTTATGTACTTTTTTGGAACTAGTTTTTAAATTTCGGATTATATGTTCACCCCCAAGTGTACAATTAATAATTAGCTTAGCAGTGAATGCATGATGCCTTACAGTTTTCAATAATAGTTTTTCTTATGCAAATATCATGCAATAAAACAGGCTCTAATGTTTGGCATCCTTTCTGGTCAAATGTTTCATTTGAATGTGTCTTATCTAGAGAGGACACTCTGAAAATGTGAGCATTTGATATTAATTATACACCTGAGGGGGGTTTGGGGCAAGATTCATTCAGAATATTTAGAATAAAGTTGAAATCCCAGAGGCTTTTGCATTTACTGTGGGACAGTTGTAGTGGGCTGTACCTGGTAACGTGTATCTCTGACTCATGAGCATTTTTATCAATGTTGTCACCATTATCAGTGCTGATGGAGTCTGTATCCTCGTCCCTTTCAGACCAGCCTTCTGGAGAAAAACACACCCATGGTAGATGAGGTTGGTTGTTTGTGTGGTAGGTCCCCTGTTCCCATCCCACTTGTCTAATTCTGAAGTATTCCAGTCTTATGAGTGTTCAGTGTGGGCATCTGTGCCTCTTCAGCTAAAGCAGTGACAGGCCCCATCTTTCCACACTTAGAGGTGCTCCCCGGGGCAAGCCACAGAGGACCTCTTGTGCACAGGTGCACTGTGGGAGGCCTACACACTTGAGAACTGCTCATTCTGCTGCTCTTGTCACTCAGACACATGGAAAGTCCTCTCCTGGCTTCCAGTTCTGGGGTATTTTTTGACATGCTCTGTTTCATGATTGACTGAAATGAGTTATTTCTAATTTTCACTTTCTTAGTTGCCCTCAACTAGCCCTTAGCTCTTTCTAGCACAGACTTTTGTTTTGGACAAGGCACAAGCTGTGTAATAGTGTCTTTGCAGATGCCACAGCTGAACTTGCATAATGGTTTTCTTTTTCTTTTTTTTAAAAGATTTATTTTATTTTTATTACAAAGTCAGGTATACTGAGAGGAGAAGAGACAGAGAGGAAGTGGAGCTGCCAGGATCAGAACCGGCAGACATATGGGATCAAGGCGAGGACCCTAGCCACCAGGCCACGCCGCCAAGCCCGCATAATGGTTTTCTAAAAGCATGAACATTCCCTGTGAAATTCACTTCTTTGCTCCATGTGTCTGAGATTTTCATTAGTAAGAGAAAAGTGCCAAAAATGTTTTTTTAAAGACTTTCTAGCTTAAGATTTCTCTTCTTCATCAAGTTTTTATAGTATATTCAACCATGTCCATGGAGAAAATATTATTCTATCTGGCATAATTCTAATATCAAAATTAAGGTTTTTTCTGTAGTCCAAGTTGGTATAGTCCTTTCTGTTAGAGGTAATTTAAGCAGATAAGCACTGAGAACAGACTGGACAGAACCACTGGTTAGCTGTGCTAGCGGAGTAATCTCTTGCTATGCATTTGGTTTTAGTCCTGTGGCTATGCTGATTGACTGTCAGCTTCTGAAATGAAAACAGAACATTCTTTGCTATCTAGAAACAACAGTAGCACTCAGTGAAGACATGGTGGACAGTGATTAGTTAGCCAGATAGGTTTGAGGTGCTCCTCAAGTCCTGACCGGTTAGAATTAAGTCTTATTGAAAGTGACAGCCTCTTCTGCAGCGGTATTTGTTTTCACTACCTTAAGGAACATGACTTTTTACAAGTATTTCTTAGGGTATCCACTGGATTAACTCTGATTACTTGTGTCATAAATTGATATAAAGGAGAAAGCTTCCTGGTCTCTGCAGTGGGGAAAAATGCTCACACCAAAACCCTCATCCTGGTTCTGACTTTGGGATCAAGGAGACAAATAGAGTTGCTCTGCAGACCACAGCTACTCTGTGGGAATTGTCCCAGCAATGGGAGATTCCTGTTGGCCTGAGCCTGTAGGGTGAAGCTGCACTCAGTGTTGGAGGCAGGGTTCCCAGGCACAAGGCTTAGCATGTGGCTACCAGAACCCCTCCACCCCCCAGAGCTTAGATGGGGCACTGCTCCCCTAAAAGAGAGGCAGACTGAGAGAAGGGCAACAAATGGGAAAGGCACAGTTCTGCCTGTGCCCCTGCTGGTTTTTTCCCAAGAAAAAAGTGCTGAGGATATAGTTTAGTTGGTAGCCTGCACTGTAAGTTACTGAAGGATAGTTGTTAAGGCTGGGATTCTGTATAACTCAAACACTGTTCAAGATGTTTTATAACCCTAAATCTAAAACTCTAAAAATTGTAAGGAGTCATCCTACTTTTCTATTTCTAAGGAGATTTTCTCCCTCACTTCTTTCAGTGATTGCTGTTAATTAGACTTTTGGATCATAACTGGCTAATTGACCAATTCCAACTGATTTCAGCTAATTGTTAGAATTAGGCTATAGCATTTTCAAAATTGGGGAATCGACATTTCCTAAAATGTATTACAAAATACTCTTCACCTTTGGGTTAGTTCAACCACTGTCTGTAAAAGTGCCAAAGATAAATGAAGTCAGATATTGCCTACATGTACGATGGTTTACAACAAGCAGAACCTTGGTTCTTTTCCTTAGTACTTACCTGACTCATACTTCTCTGTACTAATTGCCAGCATAGAAACTGCTTGTAAATCATTAGCATAGGAAGATATGGCTTATAACCGTGTTTCTCACCTTCTGGGGAATTATTTCATTAACCATATTGAAAACCCGGCATTTTCATAAGTTTGATCTAATTAAAAACAGTATATATCTAATTAACTTGATTTCAGTATTTCCAGGAAAAGGTTTACATTTTCTCAAACTGGTACTTGGCTCAGTGCTATTTTGGTCTGATTAATCACTTACATGACTGAGGTTCACAACAATTTATTGCCAAGTAAAATTTGACCTGCATACACTGAGGTTAGCTTATATAAAGGGCTATCTCAGAATTCCTTGTGTTTTTTATTTAGAGTGTGTTTGGATCATTTTAAATAATACGTGTAAAGTTGGTGAAGCCTCAAAAAAATCTTCAAGAAAGCATGAAGTAATTAGCAAATAAAAAATTCTTAATGGAAAACATGGGAAATAAAAGCCTATATTAAAATAAAAACCAGAGATTTTGCCATATGCTTTAAGGACTATTATCAAAAACACATGTTAATACTATGCTCATTGCCATTACTGTGCTTCTCCTTTTGAAATTCAAGCTAGTGTTTCTTTAATCCAAGAAAAAGAAAGTTTCTAGGATATGTAATTGTGCCTCTGTGTAAAGTGACTAGGGTTTTGTTAAAATCACGTTCCCACTCCTCAACCCACACTTGGACTAAAAGCATCCTCCAGCCTGAAGGGAATCTACAGTCTTTGAAGATGCTGTTCTAAAGCATCCAATTACTGTTGTCATAATTTAGCATATTAAGTAGCTAATACATTTAATGCCACTGATTGCTTGTTTAGGACTTTGACCACACTGCTAAGCAAACTCCAATAGTGGTGAAAGAGGGGTTACCCAAAACAAATTTTATTTCAGGTGTATCCCTTCCCTGAAGAAATTTTTAGGATAGAAATGAAATTTCAACCAGAATAATTTTTGGAAAACCTGTGCTGGGTTGGATGGAATCTTCTTTGAGAGTATGGGAGATGGGAATTTAGTTTTAATTAAATACTTGAGCATTAAGGAAAGTGGCTATAGATTCTTGACATACAGAGGTTCTTTGGAATCGTTCTCATTATCAAGTATAAAAATTCACAGTGGAATGGCCCACATCACATGAGTTTCTCTGTGTCCCCTGGTGCTGCTGCTAACCTGAACTCAAGACCCACTACCCCATTGAGGCAAGAGCACTCAGGGTGAACGTGCTCCTGTTACTGTCAAGTGAGCAATGGGGCTTCCACGACGAGGCCTTTAGGAATTGCTGGGTGCAGATTTGCTGCAGTGAGAAGTAGGCAATAAGTTGCTCATCACTCACCTTGTTTGCACTTTCATACACCACTGCTTGCACTAGGACCTTTGTGTGAATTTTAACAATTGTCTTACAGTGTATACAGATTGTTAAGGATAATTTATATATAAAGATGTTTCTGTTTACTGTTGTGTATTTTGCAGGGAACGGCTATAATAGATGGTTAACTGTTTTTGTTTGTATGTTATCTTGATTATATTCTATGATCTTCATACCTTATGAATTTGAGTGTCAGAAATAGAAAAATAAAGTGCTAACCTAGTCTTTGAAGAACTCTAGTGTCAGGTTCCTTTTTTATTAACCAACTGTGATTTTCATTTTGCCCAATAGAAATTTCTTGGAGGGGCTGGCACCAGAGTGCTAGAATTGCGGGTGCCAGGGTGCTGATTGGACTCCCAGCTGCTCCGCTTTTGATCCAGCTCCTTTCTGACATGCCTGGGAAAGCAGCATTAGATGGTCCAAGTGCCTGGGTCACTGCACCCACATGGGAGATCTGGATGAAGCCCGTGGCTTCAGTCTGTCCTAGCATTGGCCCCTGCAGCCATCTGAAGAGTG
Source organism: Ochotona princeps (assembly GCF_030435755.1). Classification (NCBI taxonomy): domain Eukaryota; kingdom Metazoa; phylum Chordata; class Mammalia; order Lagomorpha; family Ochotonidae; genus Ochotona; species Ochotona princeps. Next base: position 35,295,660 of record NC_080850.1, read on the forward strand.
AACCAGCAACTAGATCTCTCCCTCTCTGTAGCTCTGCCTTTCAAATAAAATAAATCTTTCAAATTTTTTTTCAGTTGTTTTTAAAGATTTATTTTTTTAATGGGAAGTCAGATTTACAGAGAGAAGGAGATACAGAGAAAGATCCATTAGTTCACTCCGCAAGTGGCCACAACGGCTAGAGCCAAATCAGTCTGAAGCCAGGAACCTCCTCCAGGTCTCCCACGCGGGTGCAGGGTCCCAAGGTTTTGGGCTGTCCTTGACTACTTTCCCAGGCCACAAGCAAAGAGCTGGATGGGAAGTAGAGCAGCTGGGACACAACTTAGCGCTCATATGGGATCCTGGCACATGCAAGGTGAGGACTTTAAGCCACTAGGCTGTTGCACCGGGCCAATAAAACAAATCTTAAAAAAAAAAACTTGGACTTTTAAAAATTACAAATGGTAGAACTTGCCCTTTGTGTATGAATTTTTTTTTTTTAAGATTTATTCATTTTATTACAGCCAGATATACACAGAGGAGGAGGAGAGACAGAGAGGAAGATCTTCCGTCCAATGATTCACTCCCCAACTGAGCCGCAACGGGCCGATGCGCACTGATCCGAAGCCGGGAACCTGGAACCTCTTCCGGGTCTCCCATGCGGGTGCAGTGTCCCAAAGCATTGGGCCGTCCTCAACTGCTTTCCCAGGCCACAAGCAGGGAGCTGGATGGGAAGTGGAGCTGCCGGGACTAGAACCGGCGCCCATATGGGATCCTGGGGCTTTCAAGGCGAGGACTTTAGCTGCTAGGCCACGCCACCAGGCCCTGTGTATGAATCTTAAGGAATCTTTACTAAGTAGCAAGATCTGCTTAGCCTTGTAAGACAAAGAGCGGAGTATGAACAAATGGAAGCAGGAATAACAATGCTGACTCCGTTGAAATATGAATTATAAGGAAACCAATCAGTTTTCTTCACAATAAGGTTCTGTAATTTAAAAAATTTTTAAATATTGCTTATAGTTGAGAGGGATGCAACACCCATGGGGGTCTCTGATTAGGGTGGGGAGAGTCAGATACAGAGGAAGGGGGGTGAGACACATATATATTTTTTTCCTCCTTTGTCCCCAGGAGACATTGGGGGAGAGCCACTCTGCTCTCAAACGGCATCAGCACCTGGGGATGTGGGAGGGTCATCTGAATTATGCCTTAGAGACCCCAGTGTGGGGAAAGAGTGTTCCAAGGGAGGTTTTTAGTGTTTTGATAGTTCTGAGAAGTTGTTGGTTTCATTGCTCCAGGGTTGAGAAAAATCTTTCCAAGGTCTACCGGTTGACAAAGTCTACCTTAGTGCAACTACAGACCCAGTAATGCTGCAAAGCTTGGCCAGGAGATCTGTCCAACCTGTTCTGCTTTCCACTGTCTGAGAAGGCAGTCAGCGTCCCCTATTGGCCTACATGATCTGGCTGTCATGTCCCACTGGTGCATCTGGACATGCTGTCCAATAGGCATCAGCAACTGAGGAGGCCCAGCCCTGACAAGCACTCCAGGGTCGGACCACACATTCTTTGATTTTCCCTGTGGCCAGGGACTGAGTACAGTGGTCTAGTCAGATTGTCACCCAAAAAACCTCGCCCAGGGTGACCCCAGTCTTGATTCTTGTGTGCACCAGCCAGTGCAGGGTTGGAGTTGGTCTGTCAACCTGCAGCAACAAATGCACATACCAGAGGACGCAGCTAGCTGGTAAGATCCACTCCAGCAGATACATAGGGTACTGTACCCCAGCCCAGTTCTCTAACTTTAGTACACACAGCATCTCTGGAGAGCTTTTAGGAAATTGAAAACCAGAGCCCGGCACAGTAGCCTAATGGCTAAAGTCCTCACCTTGCACTAAGATCCCGTGTGTGCAACAGTTCATATCTCGACTGCTCCACTTCGCTGCCTGTGGCCTGGGAAAGCAGTTGAGGATGGCCTAAAGCCTTGGGACCCTGCACCCACGTGGGAGACCTGGAAGAAGCTTCTGACTCCTGTCTTCGGATTGGCTCAGCTTTGGCCAATGCGGCTGCTTGGGGAATAAACCAGCAGATGAAAGATCTTTCTGTCTCTCCTTCTCTATGTAAATCTGATTTTCCAATTTTAAAAAAAATAAATCTTTAAAAACCAACCAACCAAACAACAACAAAACCTTGAAAACCAGGGGCTGACGCTGTGGTGTAGCAAGTTAATAAGCCTCTACCTGCAGTGCTGGCATCCTCATGGGCACCAGTTTGAGTCTCTGCTCCTCCACTTCTCATCCTGCTCCCTCTGATGCACCTGGGAAAACAGCAAAAGATGGCCCAAGTTGCTTAGGCTCCTGCATTCATATGGAAGACCTAGATGAAGCTCCTGGTTCCTGGTCTAACCTGGCCCAGTTCTGGCCATTGCAGTCATTTGGGGAATGGACCTATGCATGAATGATCTCTGTCTCACTCTGCCTTTCAAATAAATCTTTTTTTTTTTTTTTTAAGTAGCAATTGTGGGTTTGGGTGGACAGGAATCTGAAACCACATTTCGTCAGTTCTGGATTGTTCACTGAGAAGAAACAATGAGGTAACATGCGCAAAACAGTATGAATACTAACTCCAACAAGCGATCGTTGGCCAATTAGTGAAAAAAAAGGTCATTTGGCAAGGATTATGAAGCTACTTTTTGAGGTTATCGTTCAAATATAAAACTTTTGGGGTTGGCACTGTGGCATGTAGGTTAAGCCTCTGCCTATGGCACCGGCAATCACAAATGGGCACTGGTTTTAAGTCCCAGTTGCTTCACTTTTGATCCAGCTCCGTGCTAATGTGCCTAACAATGCAGCAGAAGATGGTCCAAGTCCTTTAGCTCCCTACACTAATATGGGAGACCCCAATGAAGCTCCTGGCTCAGAGCTGGAGGGGTACAGCTCTGGCCATTTTGACTACGCCGAAAGTGAACTGAGCCTAGTGCAGTAGCCTAGTGTCTAAAGTCCTCGCCTTGAACGTAATGGGATCCCATATGGACATTGGTTCTAGTCCCAGCGGCCCCACTTCCCATCCAATTCCCTGTTTGCGGCCTGGCAAAGCAGTGGAGGATGGCCCAAAACATTGGGACCTTGTACCCGCATAGGAGACCGTTAAAGAAGTTCCTGGTTCCAGGCTTCGGATCGGCGCAGCTACGGCCGTTGTGGCCACTTGGGGAATGAATCAATGGGAATTTGATTCTTTCTCTCTGTCTCTCCTTCTCTCTGTATATCTGACTTTGCAATAAAAACAGATAAATCTTAACAAAAAAATATCTGATCTGTGGGCCCGGCATGGTAGCCTAGCAGCTAAAGTCACCTTGCATGCACCAGGATCCCATAAGGGCAATGGTTCTAATCCCAGCAGTCCTGCTTCCCATCCAGCTCCCTGCCTGTGCCCTGAGAAAGCAATGCAGGACAGCCTAAAGCCTTGGGACCCTGCACCCATGTGGGAGACGCAGAACTCCTGGCTCCTGGTTTTGGATTGGCTCAGCTCCAGCCATTGTGGTCACTTGAGGAGTGAATCATTGGACGGAAGCTCTTCCTCTCTGTCTCTGCTCCTCCCTTTATATCTGACTTTGCAATAAAAATACATAAATCTTTTAAAAAATTTTATCTGCCTTTCTAATAAAAAACAAATAAATCTATTAAAAAGTGAACCAGCAGATGGAAGATCTCTGTGTATCTTCCCCCCACTCTCTCTGTAACTCTGCCCTTCAAATAAATAAAATAAAAATATATGTATGCATATGTACATATTGGTTTATACAGATATACATATAACCTTTTTATATTTTTATTTTCTTCATTTGAAAGAGTTATGGAGTAGAGGAAGGAGGGAGGAAGCAGAGAAAGAGAGAGATCTTTCATTTGCTGGTTCATTTCCCAGACAGTCACATGGCCAGAGCCAGCTGGGAACCAGAAGCTTCATCAGGTTTCCCAATGAGTGGCAGGGGCCCAAACACTTGGGCAATCTTCAACTACTTCTCCCAGGATGTTAGTAAGGAGCTCGAGCCAAAGTGGAATGGCTGGAACCCAAAGCTGCACCTGTATGGGATGTCAGCATTGCAGGTGCAGGTGTACCAGCCACAACACAATGCCAGCGCTGCAGCTCATCAACATGATCCTGACTGTACAACCGTTCGGCCTGTCAAAGCAGATTTAACTATACAATGGGGTTATTTGTTGAAATGAAGAAGTAAGACAGAGCTCCCAGTCGTTCACTCCCCCAAATCCTGCAACAATCAGTCCTGGGCCAGCCAAGCCAAAGCTGAAGCCTGGAGCTTCATCTAAGACTCCTATATGGATGACAGGGGTATAAGTATTTGAGTCATCACCTGCTACCTTCCAGCAGGAAGCTGGATTGCAACCTGAAGAGTTGAGACTTGAACCAGGCACTTAGACATGGGATGCAGGCAACCCAAGTGAGAACTAGGGATGTGCCAAACACTTGCCCCCAATAAATATTTTTTTTAAGTGAGGAGGCACAGCACTGGTATCCCCTGTGGGTCCCGGTTCATGTCCCAGTTGCTCTCCGTCCCATCAAGCTCCTTACTTATAGCCAGGGATAGCCTACAGTCTTTGGACCCTGCACCCGCAAGGGAGAGCCAGAAGAAACTCCTGGCTCCTGGCTTCAAGCCTGCCCAGCTCCACCTGGGGAGTGAACAACCAGATTTCTGTCTCTCCTCCTCTCTGTAACTCCAATTTTCAAAAATATTAGGTAGGGGCCCAGCGGCGTGGCCTAGCAGCTAAAGTCCTCGCCTTGAAAGCCCCAGGATCCCATATGGGCGCCGGTTCTAATCCCGGCAGCTCCACTTCCCATCCAGCTCCCAGCTTGTGGCCTGGGAAAGCAGTTGAGGACGACCCAATACATTGGGACCCTGCACCCGCGTGGGAGACCCGGAAGAGGTTCCAGGTTCCCGGCTTCGGATCAGTGCGCATCGGCCCGTTGCGGCTCAGTTGGGGAGTGAATCATTGGACGGAAGATCTTCCTCTCTGTCTCTCCTCCTCTGTGTATATCTGGCTGTAATAAAATGAATAAATCTTTTAAAAAATATATTAAGTAGATGATTGTTTGCTGCTTTCTTGAGCTAAAAGGGATTTCCTGTGGAATTCTGTGATTAGCAACATTGCAGACACAAGAGACATTGTCAGTGCTGCCAAGGAAAAACCTCATTTTTAGGGTTCCTTCCTAGTGCTTGGGTTTGAGAACCTTCTGGCTAGGAGGCCAAATCAGACTGATTGAGGTCTGGAGAAAAGCCAGCTAACTGTCCTCTGTTCTAGGGACAGTGGTTTTTGAGCAACAGCAGCTATGAGTCCCTGGCTGGGCAATGCGCACAACAGGAGAGTGCTGGCCTGTTCTGGGTCCCAAGGAGGGAAAGTGCATGCAGCCTATGGCTTAGAGACTCTGCTGCCGGGGCCACAGCTCTCACAGCTCCTGAGGGAGATGGCAGTCCTGCTACAGCAGCAGACGGCGGGCCAGGAACCATTGGGAGAGGAGGCTGAGTTTTCCTCCAGCCCAACATCTTTTGGCTCTGGGCTTAGAGTCCTCAGGCCCCTTGAGTGCTCTGGCAACAGGGGAAAGTGAAATGCAGTTCTTCTACGAGTAGCTGGGGCTTCAACCTGTCCCCCTCCTTGTCAGAGCCCTGGCCGGATGACTGGCTAACCTTTCTGGCCTTCTCTCCTGTGCTAATGCTGGACAAAATCAGGGGCAAGGTCCCAACCTGCTCAGGCCTTGCCTTTTTTTTTCTTACACATAAAAATCTTATGTAACCAAAGCCACTAGTTGGCATCAGGTGCTTAACCAAGTCCTGTGCTGGCATGCTGGGTTCAGAGGTTTCAGTGCCTGGTCTCACTTCCCTGTAAGTTAGCGTTTCCGGGACACCTGTCTGCTGGGGGCTCACAGGGCACAAAGAAGGAGGGACGGAGATCTGCCAAAACTACCACAGAAGGCAAAAAAGAAGGCCCAATAAAAACTATGTCAGAACTTTCTAGAAAGGAGACCTCAGAGCTGAATCTTTTCATTATTATTTTAAATGCTTATTTATTTTTATCAGAAAGGCAAATTTACAGAGATTTACAGAGCTTTAAAGAGAGAAAGGGGGCCCGGCACCGTGGCCTAGCGGCTAAAGTCCTCGCCTTGAAAGCCCCGGGATCCCATATGGGCGCCGGTTCTAATCCCGGCAGCTCCACTTCCCATTCAGCTCCCTGCTTGTGGCCTGGGAAAGCAGTTGAGGACGGCCCAATGCACTGGGACCCTGTACCCACGTGGGAGACCCGGAAGAGGTTCCAGGTTCCCGGCTTCGGATCAGTGCGCATCGGCCCGTTGCGGCTCACTTGGGGAGTGAATCATTGGACGGAAGATCTTCCTCTCTATCTCTCCTCCTCTCTGTATATCTGGCTGTAATAAAATGAATAAATCTTTTAAAAAAATAAAGAGAGAAAGGTCTTCCATCCTCTGGTTTACCCCTGGATAGAGCCAAAACCAGGAGCCTCTTCCAGGTCTCCCATCCTGCACTGCTTTGCCAGGTCATACTGCAGGAAGGTAGATGAGTGCTGAATTAGATAGGACACAAACCAGTGTCGATATGGATGCTGGTGCTTAAAGGTGGAGGATTAGCCTATTGAGCCCCTGTGCTGGCCACAGAGCTAAGAGGATGCTCCAGGCAGACAGCCAACCATGAGAGGCATGAAGCAAGGGGTCTGGCAGAGCTTAGCGTCTGCTCAGTAGCAGGCACAGGTTGTGTTAGAAGGAGGCTGGAGTTCATTTGTCACCCTGTTGCTCACAGTTAGTGACAGGTTCCAACACCAGCACGGCATGGGAAAAAATCCTGTCTTTCCAGCCAAGGGAGGAGCCAGTCACCCGTCAAGTCACCCTGCTCGCCGGGCCATCAAATCAGAGCATGTTACACCTGCACAGACAGGTAGGTGTCCTCATGCATGTACCTGTGCACCAAAATGTGCAGCACCAACTGTGAAAGATGATGAGTTAAAATAAAACTGAAACAAGCAGAAGCTATAGAGGCAGTCAGGGGTGGGGACTCATACACAACATCTGCTGGGCTCTGGGTTGGAGGAGACCTCTTAATACAAAAGCTTCCACACATGATGGACTTTACTTGAGTTGTGCAAAGGCAGGCACGTCACTGCAGAGGTTGTAGGAGGGGGCAGTCCGCATCCCAGCCTCTAGGAAGGCAAGTCATCTTAACTTCATGGAAGAGCCCAAGAGCTTCCCGGGGACACTGGACTGGACTTGACTCCGTGATTCCAGGGCTCAGGAGGATCCGGGAACAGAAGTGCTCAGTGTCAACGACACAGTGAGCGGTAACTTTAAGGAAGACTTTCTTTTCTTTTTCTATTTTTTTTTTTAATTAGAAAGTCAGATATACAAGGAGGAAGAGAGATACAGAGGAAGATCTTCCGTCTACGGATTCACTACCCAAATGGCTACAATGGCCGGAGCTCAGCCGGTCAAAGCCAGCAAACAGGAGCCTCTTCCAGGTCTCCCACACAGGTGCAGGGTTTCTGTGGCTGGCACAGTGGCTCAGTAGGTCAATCCTTCACCTTTAAGCACCAGCATCCATATCAGCACCAGTTCGTGTCCTATCTAATTCACTTTGGGGCATCCTTGACTGCTTTCCCAGGCCACAAGCAAGGAGCTGGATGGGAAGTGGGGCTGCTGGGACTAGAACTGGCGGCCATATGGGATCCCAGCACGTGCAAGGCGAGGACTTTAGCCACCAGGCTACCATGCCAACCCCAAGGAAGACTTTTAATAAGTGTCCTAGTAGTGGTTCCCACGTATGTGGTGGTTCTCTGTCCCTGGGGTTCTGGTGGGGACTCCTCTGCTACAGCAGCAACCTCTGCTGGATGATGGAGAGTCATGCTTTGCTCCTGAATCCCATCACCCATGCAAAGCACTTGGCATGAGGGCCCACCCTATGCTCTCTCTTGACTTGAGAGTAGAGTGGAGAGAGTAATCCTTAAGAGGTTTTCCTCACATGTTTGCCTTAATTTAAGATGATATGATGTTATGTATAACATGTTATGTTTTGATTGTTATATGTTGTGTATAAACTAAAATTGAAGTATAGGTGAGGTGGTCACAGAAGGTGGCTGGGAACTCGCATTTATCTTTAACATATTGGTTACTCATTACTATGTCAATTAATTCCATAATGATGTAAATTTTTGCTGATGGTATGTTGGAGCTTTCAATTGACTGGGATGATACTCTGCTGGCTCTGTCTTCAGACCAGAGAGGGTATACCTAAGAAGCCGTTGAACTTGACTGGACAATAAGATGTTGGACTCTATGTTTGGTATACGCTTGCAATGGGGGAATCTCAACTGAACTTGAGCTGTGGTTATGCAACAAGGTGGAGGAATCCACCATAGTGGGAGGGTTTGGGGAGGGGTGGGGAGAACCCAAGTATCTATGTAACTGTGTCACATAATACAATGTAATTAATGAAGTTAAATAATAAATAATTTAAAAAAAAGAGTTTTTCCTCACTCTTCCCTAAAAGATTATTTATCTATTAGAAAGGCTGAGGGACAGAAAGAGGAACAGAAGGATATTTCATCTACAAGACTGACACTGGCCCCTAATTCCGAGTTTTATGCTGGGTGTGCACAGATCAGACCCACCCATCATGTCTCTTTCCCCTAGTCTGGGCTGCAGTAAGGAATGGGCTGGAAGTCAACAGTCGTGGTGTGGCCAGCCGACTCTGCACACAGGCACCTGACACCAGGCAACCTCCCAAAGCCCTAAGAGTGGCTCAGTCCATCCCCAGGTGAAGGGTTGCTTTGCTGAGTCACTTCTCTCCCTTGGCTTTCCCTGCAGATCCTTGGCTGCTCTCCCGAGTCTCATGTTAGTCACAACATTCAATCCTTAGCCATGGAATGTTCCTTCGGTGCAAGGAGGCGGCCAGAGGGGTGTCTCAGTCTGCTCTCAGGTTGCAGGTGTGCAGGGTCATTCAAGAGCAGAGGAGGGCAGCTGGATACCTCTGCGGCTGAGGACAGGTGACTCTCCCACACATATGGCAAGCTGCTGCCCTGTTGTCACAGCCCTCATTTGCCCTGGCCCCAATCTGCAGCTGCCCTGCGGGGCCTCAGGGTAGCCCAGGAGTCTTGTAAACAAGGATCCTGAGCTCTGATTCCAGGAAGCAAGTGGTAGTAAGCCAATCTCCGCCTCTCCTGTACCTCCAAGTTCTGTCCACTTGCAGGCTCTCAGAGCTTGCATATCATGGAAACTTTTCTCACACTCATTTCAAAAGTAAGCAAACTGAGGCCCAGAAAACAACAGAAGGCAGGGCCCTGTGTCTCCGCTCCCCCACCACAGAGCACACAGTCCCAACTCTAGCTGACTCCCCCTCTGGGGTGCATTCCAGAATAAATTCTCATGTAAATCCAAAAGACCAAGTGTTGTTTAATCAAGTGGACAATGGCAGGGAGAATGGAGGCATTGCCCCTACAACCAGGACCAGCCCACACTAGAATTGTTCTGATTCCACTATTTCTCCAGGGCCTTCTGGCCTTGCTCCATGCTTCCAGGACCAGATCCCTAGGTCAACCTGGTGGCAAATCCACATCCTTCTCTTGGCAGGATGGGGGTCTGGGGGATGGGGGTGGAGGGGAGCAAGAGATGAGCCAGTAGCCACAGGAGGATTCTGATAGGGATGCTTCTATGTCTGGGAAAGCAGCAGAAGATGGCCAAAGTGCTTTTCTGGTCCACCCGCATGGGAGACCTGACTTAGTCCTGGCCATTGCAGTCATTTGAGGGGTGAACAAGCAGAAGTTAAAACCTCTCTCTCTCATTCTATTTAACTCTGTCTTTCAAAATAAATAAATAAATCTTCTAAAAAAGATTTTAAAATTTTTATTGGAAAGTCAGACTTTTTATAGACAGAAGTGTAAGACTCGCCGACCACCAGGGAAAGAATACCTCAGCTGAATACATAAAAAAAGAGCTTAGCTGGCCTTTATTCCAGGAAACTGCGGTCACAGTCTTCCCTGTGCAGCAGAAAGGCAGACGTAGAGGAGGGGGGCTGCAAAGGGAAGAAAAGCCAGGAAGCGTCGTGCAAGAGGCTTTTAAACTCCCATCAACTCTGGCTCTTCGATGGTGCAGTGGTGATTTCACTGCCTCAGGGGCACCCCAGAACTTGGCAGATCCATCTGGGTTGCAGCCTGGGACAGGTTTGAAGCAAGCTCCGCCCTTCTCCAGTTACTGTGGTAACCATCAGGAAGGAGAAACAGAGAGAAAGACTTTTCACCTGCAGGTTCACTCCCCAAGTAGCCACAAGGGCCAGAGCTGAGTCAATCCAAAGCCAGGAGCCAGGAACTTCTTCCAGGTCTCTCTTGTGAGTACAGGGTCCCAATGGCTTGGGCCATCCTTCTCTGCTTTCTCAGGCCATAATCAGGGAGGCCAGTGCTTGTAAGGCAGATTAGCTTGCTACACCACTGCGCTGGCCCCTCCTCACCTTACCTCTAAGTCCCCCAAAACAATTCATCATATCCTCTTACTCCCCAAATCCTCCCACAAAACCTACCCCAGCCCCCCAACTGCCACAATCCTTGGTGTGTCTGAATTTCACTACCTTAAATACCTCCGTAACTGCAATCATGTGGTTTGCCTTCTGTGACTGGCTTCTTTCACTTTGCACAGTGACCTCAAGACACACTCCCATCATAACATATGCCAGGATTTCCTTTTGTCAGTGCTGAATAATATTCTACTGCAAAGAAATATACAGTAGCCCCCACTCCTCCCACAATCCAGCTATGCCTTTTGTGGTTTTAGTTGCCCACATTCCACCATGGTCCACAAATATCAAATAGAACATTCAAGAAACAAGCTGGGCCCGGCACCGTGGCCTAGCGGCTGAAGTCCTAGCCTTGAATGCGCCCGGATCCCATATGGGCGCCGGTTCTAATCCCAGTGGCTCCACTTCCCATCCAGCTCCCTGTTTGTGGCCTGGGAAAGCAGTCGAGGACGGCCCAATGAATTGGGACCCTGCACCTGTGTGGGAGACCTGGAGGAGGTTCCTGGCTCCCGGCTTCGGATCGGTACATACCGGCCGTTGCGGTCACTTGGGGAGTGAATCATTGGACGGAAGATCTTCCTCTCTGTCTCTCTTCCTCTCTGTATATCTGACTTTCGGAGAAGAATAAACAAATCTGAAAGAAAGAAAGAAAGAAAGAAAGAAAGCAAGAAAGGAAGGAAGGAAGGAAGGAAGGAAGGAAGGAAGAAAGGAAAAGAAAGAAAGGAAGGAAGGAAGAAAGAAAGAAAGGAAGAAAGAAAGAAAGAAAGAAAGAAAGAAAGCCTTTCCTAAGTTTGACCCTGCATGCCCTGGTTCACCTCACTTTATCCAGTAGGCATTGTATCACTTCACATCATTCCAAGCAGGGTTTCAAAATCCATGCACAATTTTCTTTTTTATCATAAACATTTTCCACAAACCTTAAACATTTTCTTTTAGAATCTGGCCATCCTGGGCCCTCATGTTAAAACACAAAGAATGCTCCTGTCCACTGGTTCACTGCTCAAATGCCACAAGAACTGGGCTGAAGCCAGCAGCTTGGAATGCTCTCCAGGCTTCCCATGGGTGCAAGTGACTATCACCTGCTGCATCCCAGGGTGCAGGAAGCTGACATTTGAAGCGGAACCAGAACTGGTTCCCAGGCTCTCACAGGGCATGCCAATGTCTCAGTCGGCAGCGCTCCCTCTCTGCCAAACCTCCACCCCGGCTGGTGCTGCGCTTGCTACATCCTCTCTCCTGCTTCTGGAAGGGTCTTTCTCCTCAGAGGAAAGGAAGCGGGAGCGCCCGGGGCCCTCGCGGCCCAGTTGAGGGCGCCTTTCCCTCATACCTGGTCATCTGCGACGTCTCTGCTGTGGGAACAGCTAGCTGGTGGCGGCAGAGGGATGGCGGCCTGTCGGGTTAGGCTGGAGCAGCTCGCCTGCAGCCCCCTGCGAATGGACTGGTTTTTCTTTAGAGGCACAGAAGGCAGGGCCTGGGTTTCCACAGCTGCCCTCTCTCACCCACACGGCCCGGGCCGGGCGTCCAGCAGGCCCTGAGCCCGCAGTACAAGCCTCGCTGTGCCCGCAGGCAGCCGCCCCTCCAGTCGCTGCCCACTGCGAAGGCTGAGGGAGACATCCCTCAGGCCCCTCAGGTAGCAGCCGAGCGCGGGATGACCAGATGCCTCGGGCCCTGAGCACTGACCCCTAGGGGATGCCCCGGGCCTGCAGGCTTTGGGGGCGCGCGGGCAGCAGGGGGCGCCACAGACCTTGCCTTGAGGGAGTTCAAAGAGTTGTGTAATTCGGGACTCCCGGGAGCTCCCTAGCTTCCTAGCGGCGGGTACCAGGCACACAGTTGTGACTGAGAATCTAGAGGGGGCGTGTGGCCACCACCAAGTGTGAGCGCTGTGCCTTTCTCTGACAGGGCCCCCCCCAAAGCGCTTTCCCCCCAACTCCCTAAAAAAAAGAAAAACAGGAGAGAATGTCCCTCTTGCTTACCGTTTCGAGGGCTCACTGCCCAGGACCTTCATAGGGCTCCTGAGGAGATGAAAGGAGCGGGATCCTCGGGCGAGGAAGGCCTCCCCAGGGCACGCCCCCTCCGCCCCCTCCGTCCCCACCACCCCGCCTTCCGCCTTCCGCCAAGCATGTGAACCCGCGCAGCAGCGGCCCCAGGCCTTCCTACCAGAGACCTGACCCAGAACAGGGTAGTCCTGGGGGGAGCTGAGGGTGCAGCCAGCAGCCGAGGAGGCTTGGGAATACCAGTCACACGGGAGGCCCCTGCCCTAAAGTGCTCACGTGGAAGGCAGTGGGGCACAAGCGGGGACAGGCCTCCTCAACCTCCTGTGCATTGCCCCTGCAGACCTGAGTCAGTCTGGCCCCTACCCTCTAGGTAGTTGAGGGCCTCTAGGGCTGTGTTGCTTCACATGACTTAGCATCCCACCGGTGAGTGCTGCACTGTGAGACGCTCTGGACTGGTCAGGCTTGGCATAGACAGAGGTTCAGCAAGTTCACATTATTCATGGTGTTTCAGTGCTCCTACTTTGGACATAATGAGTCAAACCTAACGTTAGAATCCCTGTTACCTGGCTTTTTTCCTTTTAACACAAATGTCCCTGAGCCATCAGCTGAGATGCCTGGAAGCTGTGGGATGGACACAGACCTAGGAACACACAGAGGACACCGCCCTGCACATGGTCAAGTAGATGCTGGATGAGTTAACTAAGTAATGGTGCCACTTCCTCAAGAAAAACGCTCCCTGAATCTGGCCCCAACGCCCCAGCCTCAGACTATCCTACAGAGGACCAGGAGCTGTTTCCAGACCTGCTTGGCTAAGCACTAACTACTGCATGGGTGCTTCTGTGAATAAGCAAGGAATGAACCAGACATCTTCAGGTTTAGGGGTGGATGCCCTGGGAAGCTGTCTTGCTGTCCCAGGCACATAGCCAGCATGGCACAGAAGCATCGCCTCTGCCCGGAGGTATGATTTGGATCTTTGAGCTGCAAGGGACAGCCCTGAGAACTGACTGCTGGCCTGCCCTTGAGCACAGTTCCCCTGCATGTGGTCTAAAATGTCTACCAAACCTACCCACTGCCACTATTCCTTAGGTCCCCAGCACACCCCATGCAATGGAGTCTCATACCAGCCAGCACAGAAAACATTGCTTTATTGATTGCGTTTGCCAACACATGAGGAGTGCAAAGGGCTCCAGGAGACACAGGCCCTGATGGGGTGGAGGTGAGAGGGGCCGGGATCCGGACAGCCCGGGCAGTGAACAGGACAGGATGGGGCTGGGAGCGAGGCAGCAGCGGCAACACAGAATCATGCAGGGCACAGCGGGCGGCAGCCACACACAGGCTGCCAGACATTCTATTGCTCGTTAAGGGTTGCAAACATGGACAATGTACAAAAAGGAGAAATAGGTCTTTGCGGTAATGAAAAATACATTTTTTCTCTACAAAGGAATCTTCTCTAATACAAGAAAATAAATATTGCAACATAAGCCAAAAATAATTTAAAATTGCTCTTTTCAATATATTTTCAATATTTCTCTTGTATATTAACAAATGGCACATCACTTTCTTTGAAACAGACAGAAGGTGTCTCCTCCTGTGACATTCATTTCACCCCCCCACCACCCTTCAAGACCATCTGCAGCACAAGGCATGCGACTGAGGGAGAAGGTGGCAGGAAGCGCCTTAAAGAACAACCAAGGTTCCCAGACTCCAGCCCTGGCTCTTTGGCCAATGTGGCCAGACGGGCCAGGCTATAGGGTTCCAGATCATTCTGCAGGGCGTCAGGAACAGGCAGAGGTTGACCACACCTACCACAGAGCAAGGCAGTGCCAAGTACTGTTGCTGCTGATTTGTTAGAACTGGACAGTGGAGCCTCTAGGACAATGCCATGTCCTGTGGGATGCACCTGTAGCCATGCATGAACAAGGACACATGCACCCCACACTCCAGTGCCACATCTGGATACCCAGGCAGCTTCCCCAAGGACAGAGGCTCTTCCTATGCAAATGCTCACACTCTGCCCCAGGGCAGCATTCCTATGAGAGGAGTGTTCTGCTTTTGTCTTTCAAAATACACTTATGATGCAGAAAAATACTTTTCCTTGCACATTATCCTTTATCATGTGATGAGGGAGTTGGAGGTCAGGTAGGGTGACCAGGACTGGTGAGAATGTGGGACAACAGCCAGAATGAGTTACGGAGCAGCTGCTGCCTCCTGGATAGGAGGCAGCCAATGTGTGGGCAGATGCGGTTGGGAGAAAGCTCTGCCATGGTCTTGGAGTCGGGCAAGGCCCCCTATACCATGTAGATAGGAGGTCAGGAAAGGAGTGAAGGAGCCATGACTAACAGGAGACAGGCAAAGGGGTCAGGGCCAGCAGCCTGGCATCCCAGCCCGTTTCAAGCCTACAGCCTCCCTCGAAGTGGAGGGCTGCCTCGTGAAGTTGGTGTGAGGGCTGGTGTGGGAGTGAAGCAGCCCAGCAACCAGCTTACCTCCCATACACTTGGGTGCTGAGGGTCCCAGAACCAGCCTCTCTCCAGAATACTCCACTGGCCCAATCCCTAGCAGGGTTTGGTTGTTCTTTAGGCCTTTCCTCCCACAACGCCACAGGAAAAGTTTGCCAGCCAGCAGGGACAAAATCCCCGGGGTGGGAGGAGGGCCATTCAAAGGCAGTAAACAGAGACTGGGGTTGGGACGCTGATGCTGACACTGCACTGGTCACTACTACCAAGGCAGGCAGGCAGACTAACTACGTGGTAGCTCATGCCCTCCTGACGCCCACCCATACCCTTGGTGTCCACCTTGGACTGCACGCGAAGAGTGCGGCGTCTGAACCAAAGTTGTCTTTAGTTGCCCATTTTGCGAAAATCCACATGGAACTGAGTGTCAATGCTGATGCCACTGTCGTACCTTGAGTCAGGGATCAGGCGATGGCCAGGCTTGCCCCTGGACATTATTTGCTCTGTAGACTGGGGTGGATGGGTGGGAACCACAGGGTCGAAACTTTTCCATGCTGGTTTCACTGGCAGGATTGTACCCCCCACCATGAGTTTGAGTCCAGGCCAGCTCATGGGGCGGGAGGGGGGCCCATCCCAGGACCTGAACCCCCACACCCAGGTGCAAGGGAGCGGCAGTGAAGCCTTCTTTTGCCAGGGCTGGGCCCATCCCTGTGGAGGTGCGCAAGGAGCCCATCTCCGTCCTTTGTTGCTCAAGAACTTGATTGGCAAAAAGTCCAAGTGACAAGTTGTCAGGTCCCGGCTGTGCTGTGTTATGGTCAAAATATTCTTTGGCATCCATAGAAAGATTCGACTGATTCACTGGACTTTTGCAAAGTTCTTGCTGGAGATTTTCTGGCTTCACCAGTGGCAGAAGTAACCCCGGAGTAATTCATAAAAGAAAAAAAAATACAATGTTTTCGAGGAATCCCTTTTGTTGTGTTCCCTGAGCTATCACCCTGGGGCCGCTCCACTAAAACTTTCCACAGCCATTACCTGGGACCTACAGGGGTGAGGGGAGGAGGAGGCAGGGCAGTAGTGGTGGGGAACAGGGTACAGGTAAAAGACAGGATTAAGGCTCAGGGGAATGGAGGAACAGGGGGATGTCCCCAGACTTCAGCCAGCCCCAAGGAAGGCTGGCGGCGGCTGCCCTGGGCCCCGGGATCCCACTGCTCGTTGGAAGCAGGGGTTTCCTAGAGGAAACCAAGGAAGAAGCTCATCTCTTAGCAGGACTAGGAAACTCGAAAAGGCAAACGGTCCGGTCTGGTCAACTCTGGGAGTGATCAGACTTTGGCCAGGACTGGCCCCAAAGGAAAGGAAGGAAGCGGGAGCCCCCCCCCGAGTGGTTCTCTGCAAGGGGCTGGTCTGAGTCCCCCACCCTGGCTGGGCACTGGCCCTCCCGGGCAGCCACCTGCACAACTGGCTGCTGCATGGGAGTCCCCTGAGTAAACAGCACAGCTCCAGGACTGGAGGAGCCCCACCTCCCCAGAGCTGCTGGGCCCGGCGCTGGCAGGGGCAGGGCGGTGAGGTGGGGTTACAGGGTTGGGGAGTGGGCCTCCACTGCTGTGGGCTGGTCAGGAGCAGCTGCTGGGTGCCCAGGAGCCAGCAGGCCCCAGCACCCCATCAGTGCTTTCTCAGATAGACTCGTTGTGCTTGTGACAGTGAGCAGTCTCTGGCTGGGGGTCACCTAGTGAACTGTCTTGGGGATCAGTGGAGTGCAGCAGGACCCCCCGCCCCCTCCAAAGAAAAAAACAACCCGCCCCCCAAAAAACAAACAAACAGAAAAAAAGAAATGAGCCCCAGTGAGACCCCGGGACAAGGTGGGTAGGCCCTGGGCTGGCCTGTCCGTTGTGAAATAATGCCCAAACGACAGTGCGAGTTACCCAGCGGCCTCGGGCCAGGGGCCTGAGTGCCACTTTTTACCACCTCTGGCTAAGCCAAGGCCCAGCAACGCAGCGTGGGCCAGGCAAGGGTGATGCGCAAGGCCTGGCCCAGTGCAGGTGGCTGGAGTGCAGGAAGGACTCCTGACATCCTAGGCCAGGGTGGAGGAAAAACGACAGTGTGGAATCCAAAATGTGTCCAACATCTAGAAGGAACCCACAGAGGACTGGTAGCTCGAGGCTCAGGATGGGGGCCCTCAGCAGAGATCAGAAATGGCAGTTGTAACTGGGCTGAGGCCATGGGGTGGGGAAGGGACGGGCCAGGGCATGGCCAGGGGTGAGTTTTAGGAGGCCAGGACTCCCATGCGGACCACCTCCTCGGCCCCTGCCTCCCGGGGACCCTGCTGCACCCCACCGTCCTCAGCTTCAACATCCGAGTCACTCAGCTCCCCATCTGAGAAGTAGCCATCAGTCTCAGTGTCAAACTGTAGGCTGACCTTGGGCCGCTCGGCCAAGGTGGAGGGCGGTCCTGTCCCAGTGTCAGGCCTGGTGCCTGAGGACCGTCGGGTTCCCTTGCTCTCACGGGACAGCCTCAGCCGTCCTGGGGGCTTAGGATTCGCCACAGGGCCAGGCACTTGGACATTCAAGTCAGCAGCTGTTGGGGCTGCCTCGTCTGGGGTCTCGGGGTCCAGCAGTGGGGGGTTTTCAGGGACTTTTGGGAGAGGACAGTCCCTGGTGGCAGGGCTGGATGGCAGGTGGGAAGACGTCCGCCGCGGTGGCTTCCGGGCAGGTGGCTCCTGCCCACCCTTGACGCTGCCCATGTCCTGGGCCCAGGGCTTCTTAGGGGGTCTGTCTGGGGCCGTCCGTGAGCCAGGCGTGTCCTGGGGTGGTGGAGGTTTCTTCTTGGCAGGCAGGCGGGTGCGGCCACGGGCCTTTCTGGCGGGGTCACCAGGGCGCAGTGAGGGGTCACGCATGAAGCTCAGCAGGGTCTCCTCGTCTTGCAACAGCTCTTCCGACAGCAGCCCCGGGGCAGGGTCTTCGCGATGCCCATTGTTGAGTGACCACTCGCTCATAGCCATGTTCTCAGCTGTGATCTGCACCGACTGTGCCAGCCAGCTGTTAAAGAAGGTGCCGTCGATGGGGAACGAAGTGGACAGGCCTGGTGAGGGATAGGAGGCAGGTGAGACAAAAGCCCTCCTTTGGGAAGCCCGGGGATGGGGGGAGAGGGGAGCCTTCCCGGCTCAAATATACATAGATTTCCCACATTCCTTCTGGGCCACATCCAGGCAAGACATCTTGTCCATTCCCCTCTTCTCCCCTAAAGACATCCTGCCCCCTGGACTGGCACCAGCACCAGCGCTTGGAGTGGCTACAAAGTCAGGATGTGGGCCCTTCGATCCTGTATCATGCAGATCCTTGAGATGGCAAGGGCAGGACACTACACCCATCAGAGGAGGCCTGTGAGGGAAGGGATGGTGGGAATGGGAAAAGGGAAATTGAGAACACCTTCAAGCCACCAGAGGGCGCTGGAAGGTCATGAGCACTTCTTGCCTGGGTACCAGGGCAAAGAGCTTGGATACCAAGAGAGGTCACAAAGTAGATTCAAGGTGCAAGGTGGCAGGTGGCACCTCACAGATGTCAGTGTTGCTGAGACTTGGCCTCCCCCACAGACACACAAACTGTCACTTCCTTGATACTGGGGATGAGGCCTAGACGGGGACCCTACTCTGCTCTCAGGCTGTGTGTGATATCATGGGAGGCCAAGACCCAAATGAGGGCCTGTCCCTCAGGGACACAGGGACAACAGAGGTAGAGCCCGCTGTATCTCCCAGGGTTAATTCCAGGCTGGGGTTGAAGGATGGGTCCTTACGGAAGGATTCTGGGGCTGGTAATGTGGGACTGACTGGGCCAGGCCTCCTCCAGGTACTGCCTAGAGAGGGGGCAGGGTGTGAGTGTGGAAGGGGTGAGCACCTAGCCAGGACCCAACATGGGATGATGGTCACTCACCCAGCTGCCCTAGGACGGAGTCGGGCCCCGCCTTCAATTTCTCCTTCTTCTCGGGGCTGCTTTTGGGAGCCTCACGACTATTCTTCTTGCACTCACTCTTCTTGCCCTTGGCTCTCTTCCCAGACCGTTCTAGAGGATGACAGGAGAGAGATGGTGACCCGAACAGACACAGGACCTTCATTACCACATGGCTGCCCAAGCGCCCTCCACCAGCCAGGGCTCACCCTTCTTGGCACAGAAGGTCACAGCCAGGGGACAAGTTGCTCACTGCTGCTCCTGGGGTGGGCACAGGGCCAGGAGGGAGGTTGTCAGAGCACTTGGACCATGTGGTCTGGTCCCAGCAGCCCTGGGCCTTGGGAGAGTGTGGACAGGGCAGGCCTTAAGTACCAGGCCAGGGGGCTGAGTACAGAGGGGCAAAGAGCACTGCTGAGGGTGAGAAGCCTAGTGGGCATTCCTTACACCACTGTCAACGAAATACTGGGAGCCAGTCTCTGGCCTGGATGTCCGGCTTGCCGACAAGGTTGAGCAGAGGAAGGCACCTCATGTGCAGCTTCTGGGCTCGCCAGAGGAGGGCATCCTGAACAAGGCTGAGGGACATGGCCCTGCTCCACCTTTGGGACAGATCCCCAGGTCCTCTGGAGGGAGGCTCCTTGCTGCCCTCAGGAGGGCCTGTACTCCTTCCCAGGCCACAGCCAGTGACCCTCTGCCTCACTGAGGCATCACAGCCTCCCTGTGCCCAGCAGTGGCATACCAGCTGCAAGCATCTCTACCATGCCACTGCTTGACCTCTGGGCTGTTCTAAATCTGCTCTGTGATTGGTTTGTCCTTCACTTAACTTGTCCCTGGTCACATGGTTCCAGGAAGCCTGAAATGCTTCAGTCTGGGTACAGGGTGAGCTCCTCCTGGCTGTGACCTGCCCTGACCCAGCACCCGTACTTGGCTGTACCAGGTCCTCAGTCACGGGCTCCAGCAGTGGCCCTGCTGCTCTCCTCCCACAGCTCCACGCCAGGCCCAGCCTGACCCAGGGCTGATGAAGCAATGGCAGGCCTGCTAGCTACATGACAACTAAACATCAGGACTTCCTCCCCAGCACACAGTGGGAAGGGCCTGTGAATGGCTGAGATCAGTGTCAGTGACTTTGGCCTACAGTTTCCAGGTCTGCTAAATGCACATGATGGCAGAGGAGAGTAACAGCAGAACTTGTGGCTGATGTAGTCAGTAGCATCGTACAGAAGGAACACGAGGCCACGTCCCAGCCCTGGGGCAGCTCCTATGAGGCTGTGCTGTGGGAATAACTTGCCAGCTCCTGGCCCTTCCTACCTCAGCCCCAGCTGAGCCACCAAGATGTGGGGCCTGGAATGCCCCTGTTCATGAGCCACAGCTCCAGAATTGCTGGGGCCGGGCAGACTAGGAAGCTCCCTGCAGGAAGGTCTGAGGACCACAGTGTCCACCTCCCTCATGGCCCCCTCAGGACCTCCTAGCTGGGTGACAGAGATACCAGGCAGGAGCAGTGGCCCTGGGACCCTGAAATACTCCCTCCCTCACTGCTCCCAGGGAGCTAGGCTCAGGCCACCATGCACACAGCAGCAGGTAGGGAGGGCACCTACCTTGACACAGATCCTGTTCAACAAGCCTCATCTGCAGGTGGAATATCTGCTCCTGGAGCTTGCAGAGGGCATGCTTCGTCCTCTCACGCCGTGTCACCATGTAGCACAGGTTTCTGACCTGAGGACACAGAGAGACATTCCCCGCTTTACTCACGCAGAGTCGCTTGTGGAGGTTGCACTCAGGACAGAGGCTGCCGCTGCCCCCTGTGCTGCCTACAGCATCCGGGAATCGGCTCCCAGGCCCTGGGATCAGCCTCAGCACAGGGCCACATGCTTCTGATCCAAACCACAGGGCCAATCATAGCCAGGTCAGCCATACTGCCCCTAAGGCCCCTCCCACACAGCTTCTTTCCTTTAAGTCCATGATGGCCCAGGCAAATAGAACTTCCTCCTGTGTGAATCCAACACTCTTGGCTGATATGAGGCCCACATTTTGATCCCCTCAATCCCTCATTTCCTAGAATCATCAACTGCTTGCTTCTCAGAGGTACTCAGGCTCCATTTTACCAAATACTGCATTATCCAGTTCTCTCACCACAATGGCATTCAGGGCCAAAATGCTGCTCTTATTTTAGATGTTTACCCAGCCTCCTCACACTGCCAGGTTTTGTCTTGTTTTTTAATTGAAGGAAAAAATAGTGTCATTACAAAAAAATTAAGCAGTACAAAAATGAATCAAGCAGAAAAGTCCCCAGTAACTAGGGCAGGGATTGGTAGCGCAGGTTTTCCGGTTTGATTAAGTTGTTTTGGTAGCAATAGATTCTGCAGACAGAGCCCAGATGTGGGGCTTGTGCAGCTAGCATGGACTTGCTGGGGTCTTTATAGAGGCGGGGCAGGGGGAGGTGGTGGGGGCAGCAGGCAGGGGACGCCTGGAGTGCATGTGCAGATCCAGAGCTTTTGCTGCAGTCAGATCCCAACTCAGGTCGAGGCTAGGAATGGAGTGCTTCAAGGTGGAACCTGGGGCCTCCTCCAGCCCTGAGAGAGACCTGGTGGTATGGCCAATGGGGCTAGAGAGTGTCTAAGACGGCCCCAGACATTGTGAGGGCCTAGTTGGAGCATCTGTAACTGATGGATCTGACCATGGGGGTGCTCAGAGCCTGGGTGCTACAGCTGGAGAGGCGGAGCTGCTAGGTGCCCAGCTGCACAGCTGAGATGTGACAGTGGCAGCAGGAAATCAAGGCAGTAAAACCATGTGGGCTGCCAGGCAGGAAGGTCTGGGAGCTGGGAGGGAGGGCTGCTCCCAAGGGAAAAGGGTAGGATGAGCTAACTCTAATGGAAGCGGAAAGGGAACTGTATGGTGGCCAAGGCAAGGCTCCCTTGGCCCGGGCCACAGGAAGGGTGAAGAAGGGAGATGGCATCCAGAGGGCTCCAATGTGGGAAAGCACATGGGCTTGGGTGTGAGGTGTCTGTGAGTAGGCTGCAGCCCTGAGGAGGAGGGCAGAGCCAAGGGAAGTCCCACATGGGAACCTCACTGCATCATGCCCAGGCTGGCTGGCAGGTGCCCACGGACTCACTTGTTCATTGTCCAGGATCTCCTGGTGTAGGGCGTGGCTTTGGCTATGAGCTGTGCAGTGAGAATAGGACTATGGAACATGGGGTTGTAAGGACAAGGTGGGCTTGGGTGGGGGCCCATAGGTCTCACTGTAGACATCCAGGACAGAGTCAACAGTGAGTGATGAAGTGACAAGCTGGCAGGTAGCCAGTATCTGAGGAGGGCAGGGCCTATTTCCCACTAACCCTTTCCCCCTAGGCAGCGGGAGCAACAGCCTTGGGGAGTCCCCAGCTGTTCCCCAGGGTGCCAGAGAGCTGCCTGTACTGTTTCGGTGCACCCTCAGGCCAGGTCAGACTCCTGGATGAAGCCCTAGTGAGGAGATGTGGACCGCAGCACAGGCATCTTCCTGCGCAGCCTGTGGGAAGGCATGGTTGCTAGGGGATGCGGCCGGCATTTGGCTGTCAGTGCAGCAATGTTTCTGTCAGCTGGGAATAACTCTGGAGGCCGCAGGGGCCTACAGCTGAACTTTAGGAAAGCCTGTCTTCTAGACTGACTGTAAATTGGATTTCTCACTGGGAGTGGCATGGGACCCTTGCCCAGTGGCTGTAGGCAAATCCATCAGGGAGGAGCCCTGATCCCTGGGTCCCACTTCTTCCAAGAGGCCAACTATCTGAGTCCAGACTGAGGCCAGACCTAACATCCCCCAACAAACTGCATGGGGCCAGCTCTGTCCCCGGGGTCAGACTCTCATTTTCCAGATGCCAAACCCAAAGCTCAGGGAAATGGAAAGAGAAGCAGAGGCGGTATGCAGTAGGCCAGGCTGGAAGCGGACACAGACCCAGCCCACCCAGTGCCGGGATCTCAAGCCCTTCCCTGCCTCCCAGCTGGAACTGAGCCTGAGCTGGCTCAGCGCCCGGTCACAGGCTGGATCCTCCTGGCTGCTGGCTGGGTGCCACAGGCAGGGCTGGCTACCCCCCACCATAGGGCTCTGCAAAAACCATTCTTCGCAGCAGTTGAAAGGTACTCTAGTCAGCAACCTGTGGCAGTGGCACCCAGACCCAGCTCCCCTCCATTTGACACTCAGCCCTGTCTGGACCCTTTCTCACCCTGTGCAGTGGCCCCCTCAACGTCAGCCCATTTCCTTTTCCTGACATGTGTGTGGGAGGGGGATGTCCAGGCCACCTGGACTTGGAGGACTCTGTACCCTACTCCTCCAGAGAGCTCCAGTCACCTGGGCACCCAAGCTCAGCCCTCAGCCCCACCTATGCTCCAATCGTGGGGCCAGGAGGTTAGGGGACAGTCCAGAGAGCACTTTTGCACTTTGGCTCAGGAAATAGGCAGCCATCTCTTCTCCTGACCACAGTCCCCCACCACCCGCCAGCACCAATCCAGGACCAAGTCCAAGCTCAAGCCCCAGGAAATGAGTTTCTGTAAGGCTTCCTGTGACGTCAGCTCTCCTCATCTCCTGGGCAGAACTGGGATGGCCTGCTTCCAGGCCCTTTGTCCAGGCTTTCTATCTCCAGGACAGCCTAGCCCGGTCACTTTATAGGGCAGACTGGTGCGGACCTGATGGCACTGTTGGGAATCAGCAGGAATACAGTATTAGGAGGAGGGGCAACGTTGGGCTGAAAGGTGGCTTAAGTTGCCACCTGCCATGCCGGCATCCCAGTGTGAGCCCCAGTTCCGGTCCTGAGTGCACCACTTCCGATCCAGCTTCCTGCTAATGCACCTGGGAAAACAGCGCAAGATGATTCCCCAAGTACTTGAGTCCCTGTCAGATCCGTGGGAGGACAGGATGGAGCTGTGACCATTTGGGAGGGAAAGAACCAATAAACATAAGATCTCGTTTGTTCTGTCACTCTGCCTTTTAAGTGAAATGAACCATAAAAAAGAGGGTCCAGCTAAGCAGCCTAGTGGCTAAACCCTTGCCTTGCACCACTGGGATCCCATATGGGCGCAGGTTTGTATCCCAGCTGCTCACTTCCCATCCAACTCCCTACTTGTGGCCTGGGAAAGCAGCAGAGGACAACCCAAAGTCTTGGGACTCTGCACCCACATGGGAGACCTGGAAGAAGCTCCTGGCTCCTGGCTTTGGATCAGCTTCACTCTGGCCATTATAGCCATTAGGGGAATGAACCAGTGGATGGAAGATCTTTCTTTCCGTATCTCCTTCTCTGTGTATATCTGCCTTTCCATAAATAAATAAATAGATAGTTAGCTAAATAAAATAAATAAATAAATAAAACGAATGAAAAAAGAATAAAGGAAACAATCAGGGGTTTGCACTGCAGACCCTTGGAGTTTGGGACTCAGGGAGTCTGGGACAACTCTCGCAGCTGCTTCAGTCTGACAACGGCTCTCACGCACCTGCCACGTGACTGGAAGCTGGGCCTCCCAGGATGAGGTAGTGTACCTTCTGCCCTGGCTAGAGCCGGCAATGCCAATTTTGCTCACTTCCACCTTTCCCTTTGACACAGTAGCAGGGAGTAGGATTCCAGCCAACAGACCCCAGGGCAGAGGAGTTGGGTGAAGGAGCAAGGAGATACTGTACTGTTAGCTGCTGTACAGTACAATGCCCGCCCAGATGGCCCAATAGATTTACAACAGATCAGCAACAGCCTCTGGTCACACAAAAACCCTCAAATGCTGCTGCCCAGGGCCTGGGGACAAGTTGAGCTCAGGGGTACCTGTGGAGGACACCTGTTAGGACTCCACAGGCTCTGTAACTCTGGAACTCATTGTAGCAGAGATTCAAGAGCCAAACAGTCCCCCTGCAACAGACCCAGGGGTCCCAGGACCTCTCACTCAGCTCTCAAGATTCCCCCATCCTGCAAGCCCCACCTCCAACCTGCCTCCAGCAAGTAGCTGGGAGGGTTCTACGAAAACTAATCATGTACTTCCAGAAGGAAATGCCAGAAGTTCCAGCTGCACTTTGGTCCACCAAGGCACATGGGATCCGAGGACACAAGCACAGCTCTGGAAGCCCATGCTTACACTGCTGGGTAACAGCCCACAAGCGGGGTAGGAAGCGCAGACATCCACTTGTGTTGGCTCATACATAACTGGCTGGTGGAGCCCCCATCCTTTCCTGATCGTGGATTTTCAGCAGCAGCTCAACCAGAACTGGGCAGGATGCAGAGGCCAGACCAAGGGTCTGAGGTTCAAGTCTTTGCGCTAGGCAGGTTCACTAATCCTTACCACGCCCGCAAAAGTGCAGGGACAAGTTGCAAAGTGAAAAGCTAGATCCTTCTTAGTTAAGTATTGGTCAGCCTGCCATGTGTGGGACCCAGAACCATTGGCTAGCTCAAGAGCTCGGTGTTGAGTCAGGTGTACAGGCAGACAGAAGGGTACTCACCCTCTCCAGGTCCTGCCGCAGGTGCATGAAGAGTTTCAGGCGGCGGTACAGGACATCCTGCTCCTGCTGGGCCAGGTTATCCACTTCGTCAGTCTTGGGGGTCAACAAGGCCTGGTTGCCATTGGCTTTCCTTTTGAGCTTCCAGTATTGGTAGATAAAGTCCACCAGTGCCTCTGGTAGGTCTAGTCGCTCCGCCACCTCAGCTGGGTCCACCAGCTCATAGAAGTCCTCCTCCAGCTGCTGTAGCCGCTGCTTACGCAGCGTCACCTTCTCCAGATCCTCGCCGGACTGGCTGGGCTCTGCAGGCTCGACTGGGGGCTCACCCCGTGAGCCACCATCACTGTGCTCCTGGCAGAACGACTTGAACTTGACTTCGTCATTATCTGCTAATATCGTCCGCATTTCCAGGCCATGATCGAAGGCGCATGTGACATGGAACGCTGTGACACAGGAAGGCATGGAACACTGGAGGGAGAGGCGGGGCAGTGTCAGGCATGAGCAGGCCCTAGTGGGAGGAGAGGAAGTGGGGCCTCCCCTGGGCTCCACCTAGAACACAGAATGCTGGGGACACCCCAAATCAAAAGGACTCCCAGTATCCTACACAGGTGGGACGGAGCAGGTGGTGAGCTAAAGGAGCCAACAATCACAGAAGATTGGGCAAGTCCCATAGGCATAGGTGGCAGCTTTATATGGGCAGAATGACTGGCACCAAACGCATAAAAAAGGCAGATACTGGGTCACCACTTCCTATACTTCTACCATGCTAAGGTGGGGACATTTGTTTTCCAGAAGGAAATAGACCTTTTCTTTCTGGCTTTACCCAGGCAACCTGGGGCTGGATCCTCTCAGTCAACTTTGGACAATGGCCTGGGAAACCTAACTGCTGCACAGTAACAGCTAACTCCTGGTGACCACTGCCACCGGCAAAGTCTTGCAAATGCAGGGAGGCACAATGACAACTGTTCTTGGAGTGGAAGGATGGTCAGGCAGAGGATGAAGCCCACCCCCACAGTACAGGACACAGGCATCAGCACCACCCAGGAACTTGAGAGACATGCAGATTTTCAGCCTTATGTGAGACCCACTGAGTCAGACCCTCTGGTGGGCCCAGCAAGCTGTGTTTGCCAATCTTTCCAGGTAACTCTAACCTGGGAACCTCTACTGGAGACAGAGCAGTGTGGCAGTGTCCTGAGTTGGGAGAATCTACCAAAAATCAGCCAGAGAAGTCAGATTCCCACCCCTTCCATGTGTTCAGCCTGAAGGCTAACAGGAAGCCAGTGCACGCGTGTCTGTCACACCCACAGATGCCTACTCCAAAGCCAGAATTCCCCATACTCCTAGGGAGTACTGGTCCTCTACCCACTCTGTAAATGACCAGATAGGGAGGAAGAATGATTCCCCTGGTACAGTTTCAGCTCTGCCCAGACCCACACTTACCAGGCCTGTCAGTGTTCTGATGTGCAGCAACCTTGGGGCAGGCAGAAGGCAGTGGCAGCCATCCATTTCCCAAGGCACTACAGACTCAGCTCTCTGCAGCTGGCTCATGGGGGCAGGAGTGTGTGTGTGTACTGGGGGTGAAGTGAGCCACATACCTGGATACAGGTGCCTGTGCACTCCTTGCAGAGACTGCAGGACAGAGCCCAGCGGCTGGCTGGAATATGGGAGATCTTGGTGATGGGCTCCATCTTCTCTGGACAGCCGATGCTGACCTGGGCAATACATAGAAGCTGCATGAGGTCCCCAGCCTCTCTCCAGGGGTCACCCAAGTAGGGAGGAGGGGCTATCTGCTAAAATCAGATCGGAGCAGTCAAGAAACTGGCCAAGTCTGCAAATCCCTATTCCTTCTTGACCCCAAACAAGCATGGCTCCAAGATCTGCATCCCCTCAATTTTCCCAGGATGAACAATGGCTGAGTACATTAGTATGAGCTTCCCAGTAACCAACCTGCAACAATCTGTGAGGGTGTGTGAATGCATGGCTATTTGTGCAGCTGACTAGATAAAGTGTGCCTGGAGATAGAGATGCCTCAGGGTGTGTGTCTGAGTGTGTGTCTGAGTGTGTGTGTGTGTACATGCATGTGTGCATGTAGTCCTCCTTGTAGCTTCAGACTCTTGTAACAGTAGCTTCAGGCTCTTTCTACAACCTGGGCTGATTTTATGTACTGTGGGCACCAAGCAAAGGCCTCCTGCCAGCATCTCCTGGTGGGGTGATCCTGGGATCCTTCCTGTGCCTTGTCTGAGCCCAGTCCAAGGGAAGTGGATTAAAACTCACCCAGGTCAGAGGGCAAAGCCAACCCTCAGCCCCCAAGGTAGGGCACAGCTGTCCCCAGTTGCCCATGCTAAGGGCCAGAACTGGAGGATTGCCCCAGAGGGAGGAGCCCTTGTCAGTTCTGCCTTTCTGCTTAGGGTACATGCAGAATTGGATATAGCTTTCCCTACCCTGATCGGGGAGCAAGTGACCACTCACACACAAGGATATCACTCAGGCCTGCAGCATGCGCCCAGTAGGGGAGGCCATGTGTTGACAGGGCCACCTGGCCTGCCTGGGCACAGGCTGTGCATCCTCGATTTGGGTCAAGGTGCACAGCAAGGCTGCCAAGATACCAGCAAACTTGAGTACCTTGCAGGAAACAGGGTAGGGTGGGGTCCTCCAGAAGCCCCAGTAACTTTCCAGGGTCCCGATGGCCCACCATGCTCCCACCTAGACTCAGGCACAGCCCACTCTTCAGATCTGATCACAGCTACCATGATCACAGTGGTTGGCCCACCACTTTATTGTCTGCTCGTCTGTGACGTCTGTCTGCCACATGAGCTCGGCTTCCTTGATCGAGATGGATCCCTCAACCCACTTATATGGTCTTCGGTGGCCTGACTTTCTGATTCCTTTAGTGGCTCATAGCCTTACTGACAGAAGGCACCACCAGAGCTCTGGCCAAGTTCATAGGTCAAGCTCTCTGCTGGCTGCTGCCCGAGTCCTGCTCTAGCCTGAGTTTTGAGTTGCTCACAGCAAAGACCTGCCCACCTCGGGAATCCACAGGGCGCAGCTGACGTGCACCCACTTCGTCCCGCTCCTGGTGGGCTTCAAGGCTCCTCCTCGCTTGGGGCAGAGCAGGCACTTGGGCTGGACCCCCAGGGCGCAGGTCCGGCACAGCCAGCTGCCCATGGGTACTTTGAGGATCCCATAGCATGCCTGGGGAGAGAAAGCGAATGGTGAGAGTATGAGTCTGGTGTGCAACTCACCTGGCTCTGGGTCCACCCAGCCTAAGCCCCAAACCCCACTGTTATGCAGCCTCCAGCCATGAGAGCACCTGGGAGTTCCAGAGTACCTGCAGAGAACGCCTGTGATGTCCTCACCCCCACCCCCAGGTCCTGTGGGATCTCTGCTAGGCTTCAAGAGAGCCCTGAGACCCCTGAAGGCCAACACTCTCTAGAGACAAGACCCAGAGCCCTCATCCTTTAACACAAGGGTTTGTATTCAGGGTTCCTCCCATTTAGACCTGGGGCTTGGGAAGGACACAGGGAGCTGAGCGCCACTGGGGAGAAGGGATGGGAATGTGTGAGAGGCAAAGACACTCAAGACCTTGACCCCCAGATCAAGGCGGGGCCCCAGCCAGACTGCACCAGCAATGGGGGTTGGGCATCGTGTTGGAGCAGCTTAAGCCACCACCTACAATATCAGCATCCCCTGAAGGTGCTAGTTGAAATCTAGGCTGTCCCATTTCTGATCCAGCTCCCTGCTAACTAGCCTTAGAACGTAACAGCATTCTAACTAAGAATGAAATTGCTTGGACCCCTGTCACCCAGGCTTCTGACTATGGCCTAGCCTGGCTCAGCCCTTGTGGTTATGGCCATTGGGGAAGTGAACCAGCAGGTGGAACACTCCCCCTCTCTCTACCTCTGTCCTTCAACAATAAATAAATAAATCTGCTCCACTCTGGCAGGCAGAACTGAGCCACAGGATCCAGGAACTGACACAGCCTTCCACCCTGTTGCCCTGCTCCTCCAGAGGAAGGATGAGTAGCCCCAAGCGTTGCGCCCTAGGGTGTGTGTGCAGCCCATACAAGACCATTTGGGTGGCTGCCAACCTGGTGCACGCAGACGTTGCACTTGTCACAGAAGACCATCTCGTTGCCATCCTCGCCCTCAGGGGAACGGCACACGTCACACACGACATCTTCATCATACTCAATGCCTAACCCCTCCTGCGTCTCGATGGCCCGGGTCATGTTCTGGTGGCACAGGGTCTCCAGCTCTTCCAGCACACGTTCCAATGTCAGCTCGTCCAGTTCTGGGCGTTCTGTAGGGGACAATGACGGGGATGGGGTTGGGAGGCCCGTCTGTGGTGTGCTCTGCACAGGACCCAGTTCTATGGCATGGATTTGGGGCAGAGGTTGCCTTGGGAGTGAGAGATCGAGGCACACACCTCTTTTTGCCTCAGCATGAGGGCCTGTACCTCAGAGGCATAGGAACACAGGAGCATGTGTGAAGACAGTCAGTGGAAAGTGGCTTGCATACGCAGCAGCACCATAGGGAATCCACAGTGTACACTGGGTGGGCTGTGGGTATCTCTGTAGGGGGCAGACCAGGGCAGTGCCAGCCCCTCTGGCAAGCAGGCCTGCAGCCACTCACCAGACTCCGTATCACCCTGGTGAGTAGTGTGGTCCCTTATTCTTCCTATGATATTCCCATTTACTACAAAGTCCCACAACCCCTGCCAGTCATGTCTACCACATCCAACATCCAACAGTTCTGCACATCTGACAGCTGCCCAATTTCGGGAGACAGAGGTACTCCAGGCAGCTTCCTAGTAACACCCACTGATCTGGGGGAAACCCCATTCCAGTCCTGGAATGAGAACCCTTCCTGGCTGCCTGGATCATCCTCCCAACCCCTCGATGCACAGAGTTGCCTACCCATCTCCCTGAGTTCACAGTTGATGAGCTCCAGCCAGTAGGCATCAATCTCGTCCAGGTCATAGCGGCTGCCCTCTGGCCACTCTGGTGTAGAACTGCTCCGGCACACCTGTGGTTTAGGGCCTTCCAGCGGCGGCAGAAGCCTAGGGAATCAGGAGGGGGTGTCATATAGGGAGGACACCCCAACCTACTGGGTGACACAGCTCCAGTAAGGTGGAGGCAGATGACTCAGTGGAAGTAGCCCATACTCTGTGCCTCTTCTATCTCTTGTGGCTTCTGCACACACTGCAGGTGGCAGCAGGGACCCTGAAAGCTCAAAGGGCAGGTCCTGAGTCTGGTACTGTGGTCTAGTAGCTAAAGTCCTCACCTTGAACATGCCAGGATCCCATATGGGTGCCAGTTCTAATCCCAGCTGCCCCACTTCCCATCCAGCTCCCTGCTTGTGGCCTAGGAAAGCAGTAGAGGACAGCCCAAAGCCTTGGGACCCTGCACCTGCGTGAGAGACCTGGTGGAAGTTCCTTGCTCCTGGCTTTGGACTGGCAGAGCACTGGCCATTGTGGTCACTTGGGGAGTGAATCATTGGACGGAAGTTATTTCTCTGTCTTTCCTCTCTGTATATATCTGACTTTGCAATAAAAATGAATAAATCTTAAGAAAAAGGGGGTGGGCAGTTTCCAGATCCATAGCCCTGCTCACACCTGTCCCATTCCACCCAGAGCACAGCCCAAAGCCTGTGATAGCCACAAGGCCATGAATGGGATAGCACCCACTGGCCTCTAGGTCTTAGGTGTCATCCTTCTCAGCTGAGGGAGCCACAAGTTGTCCATTCATCTCTTCTCCAATGGCCTCTTGGCTCTGTGATTGTCAGTTACCCCACTGCAACCCAAGGAATCCCTTCGAGACATAGGTCCAGTATACGGGCAACCCCCTCACAGAGGGACCAGAGAAATGAGATTCTGGCTGGGGTGTCACCTGTGATCCTTCCCTGCCTACCCCCCACCCATCCTGGGACACAAAGGCCTAGGTCACAGCTGGCTCAGCCCTCTCAAGGCCATAGCTCCACCCTACATGCTGCTTAGAAGGGCAAGGCACTGAAGCTCAGTTCTACCACTGACTCTGCGGCACTGGGAAAGCCCCAATGTCCCTGTCCTCCCCTCCTCCGCCCCTCCTGCCATGGGCTGATGGACACAGGAGTCCTATAGACAACTGGAGGGAGGGCTATCTATCCTGACATAGGTGAGGTCATGAGATGCGCCTAGCTATGAATCAAGTAAACCCTGGGTATCACCATCTTCTGAAATGGAATCTGAGGAGGAAGGCACAGCTTCCCCCTAACCACCTCCACTCTACTGCTGAGCTATGAACCGCCCTTTAGCTCTAGTGCCAGTGCTTCCTACCTCCCACCAGTTCCCATGGTTATTGCCTCAGAGACTGGCCTCTAAACTGCCAACCTTGCCAAGGGTTGTAACTCAGTATTAACTAGGGAGAGAGAGCAGGACCCAACATGACCCAGAGACAAACGGTCACTTGGTGTTATCAAGACAAAGGAGACCAGGTAGGCAGAGGCTTGAGCGGGGGGGGGGGGGGGGGGGGGGCAGCCTAGGTGAGGTGGAGAGGCATGAGGAAAAGGGCTTGACACTGCCTCTTTCTAGCAGAGAGGTCATGTCCTGGGAGGCCTTGGTGATAATATGCAAGAGTACTTATAGCACAACCTGACCCTGCCTTTGCCCAGGAAGCTTCCTGCTTTCCATCGTGGCCTGGCTATCTAGGAGCCTATGGCCTGGTGCCACCCTTGGGTGAGTGCCACGCCCACTGGCCAACTCCCCACATCTGCCTACCACCTGGCCAGGCCTGCTCTGGGCAGCAGGGGTTCAGAAACTTGTAGTTTCCGAGCTTCCTGGCTCTCATCTTCATCTGCCTGTCCCCGCTGGCTTGGAAAGAGACTTTGCTACTAGTTTGCAGAAGGACCTAGAAGGACTAGGTGACCCCAGGCCAAGGTCTCACCCTCAGCCACCATGGGGAGAGGAGACTAGTTGAGACCCACCCCAGATATCAGGAGATGGCTCTGAGTTGGCCACAATGGGGGAAGCTCAAGCCATCATTCATAACTTCCTGACCTGAAGGTCCTGGTAATGGCCTGGGACAGAGATAGTCTGCACACCATGGGGCTCAGAGCCTCCCAGGGATAGCCCAGGGCTGCTTCCTGTGCCTGGGATTTCCTGCCCCAGTCCCCTATGCCCTGGGGGCCATGCAGGGAATTCCCCAGAATTTTCCTACTTCTTCACCTATTGAAAAGGGGACAGTGACTGACTCAATACGGTGGGCTGAGCAAAGCAGTGATATGGAGATGGAGTTTCTTAGACAACCTGGATACAGGGGCTGGGAATGATACCTCAGGGGAGTGGGATGGACACAAGGGAAGAAGAGATATGGGGAGACTGCTCTGGCATATCCCATGATTCTCCCCTCCAAAGAACATGGCCAGGCCAAGGACGCCTGGCTCACGCCAGCCCAACATGGCTGGGCACAGAATAAAACCACAGCGGCATGAACATGTCTCCTACTCCAGGCAGGCTGAAGTCAAGCTGCCAATTTAAGGGCACACACACTGGAACCATGTGACAAACATCTTTTGAAGAGGACAGATCAAGGGGCTCACCCTACTCCAAGGAATGGGTGGCCTATCCCTTCATCCTGCTCCTAGGTCCCAGCAGGTATGACAGTGGTGGCAGACTACATACATTCAGCACCACACTGTCAGGAGGGTCCCAGCATCACCCTCTCTGCACACAAGAGTATAAGGATGAGGGAGTCACTCATGGCCCTTCCATCTATGGAGGTGAGGGGGTGGCAGGGCTGTTGAGGAGAAATGCATCCTCCCAATTGTGCATGGACCTCCAGTGGGACGCCCCGGGAAATCACTGGGGGAGGACGCAACTGCCTCAAACCTCCAGTGTCCACCTGGTGCCCTGGCAGGGCTAGTATCCTATTTAGCCTATAATCCCATGCCCACCACAGGTTGGCATAGCCAAGCTATCAGTGTCTGTGAGTCAGTCTCAGACACAGCTGCCAGGAGGTGACAGTGCCAATGTCTAGGGAGGAAATGGCTGCAATCCTTGTCCCAGCCTGGTCCACATGGGATCAAAGAACGTCCACAGGGCTGCCAAAGCCAAGATCGAGTGCCAATAGCCCAAGCCATCCACACCAGGCAGGCTGGTGGCCAGGGCCACAGGCTGCCTCCTGCTAGGAGTACACAGGGGTCTGTCTGACCCAGAAAGAGAAGAAGGCTGGGGAGCAAAGGCTTGGTGACAGTAGCTGCTTTCTGAGGGCCTACTGTGTACCTCCCTTCCCAAGAATCCCATCATCAGCAGGCCTGTTACAGGATGTCAAGAGCACGGCTCAGCCCTCTTAAAGCCTGGGGGCCTTCCTGAACAGCTAAATTAATTGATTTGGACTAACAACACTCTGGCCACAACCAGGCTCCTGGAATGCTGGCTGGGTGCCTGGTCCCAGGCTAAATGGCCTCCAAGCAGTGTTCCTCTCCCTTCAGCATCTCAGGAGGCAGGTGTCTATGTCTCAAGAAGGGAAACTGAGGCACAGGGATGGCAAGGTTCTGCTCCAAGGTCAGTGAATGGAATGGCCAAGACTAAGCTCAAGACCTCAACCTTTCAGAAAACACAGCAGTGAGACAGGCTAGGAAGGAGCATCAGTGCCAGCACATCTCCTACCCACCCAGCTCACCTCACCACAGGCTCAGGAATAGCCTCCGCTCCGGCGGGCACTTGTACACCTTTCTCCCATTCCTGCCGCCATGGGTCTGCCAGGATGTAGTAATCATCCGGGTTGAGCTGATAGGAATCCGGAACCTTCATGGCCGTGATCAAGTCTGTTCGGAAAACCTGCAGGAGCAAGGAGGAGGAGGACAGTTGCTTCAGCCGGCCTCTGGCAGTGTGATCACTGGCCCTGTGAGAGGCTAAGTACATGCACCATGGGTAGGGATTCTACCCACGTTTAGGGAACCCAAGAAAGAACCTCGCTTCTCCAAATCCCACGCTTGCTTAGCACACATGAGACGAACTCACTCTTCTCTGACCCATGAAAGGACACGCAGCAAGAAACAATAGTAGAGCTAAGTGAGAAGACAGGATTAAAAAAAGCAATCAGAGACAGAGGCTAGCTTTGTGGTCCAGTGGAATGAGCCATCACCTGTGATATAGGCATCCCAGGTAGGCACTGATTTAATCCTAGCTGCTCTACTTCTGTTTCAGCTCCCTGCTAATGCAC
The DNA here is from genome assembly GCF_030435755.1 of Ochotona princeps. NCBI lineage: Eukaryota > Metazoa > Chordata > Mammalia > Lagomorpha > Ochotonidae > Ochotona > Ochotona princeps. The sequence continues at coordinate 35,330,216 of NC_080850.1, forward strand.
CCGGGGAAGGCAGTAGAGGACTGCTATTATCTACTTGGGAGACCTGGATGCAGTCTGGGCTCCTGATTTCAGTTTGAAGCAGCCCTGGCTGTTCTAGCCATTTTGGGTGTGAAACTGCAGGAATATACTCTCTCTCTAACTTTGCCTTCCAAATACATATATATTTTTTTAAACATTTATTTGAAAGGCAGTTACAGAAAGAGAGGAGAGAGAAAGAGGGAGAAAACAGAGAAATCATCCATCCACTGGTTCACTCTCCAAATGGCCACAAAGGCAGGAGACGGGCTTGTCTTAAGTCAGAACTTTCTCTGGGTCTTGCATATGGGTGCAGGGGCACAAGCACTAGAGCCATCCTCTGTGGTTTTCCAAGGAGTATCAGCGGGGAGGTGGACTGTAAGTGGAATTGTCAGGATTTGAACTGGTGTCCATATAGGATGCTGATTCTGCAAATGGCAGCTTTACCTGCATACCACAACAGTCCCCCCCCCATCACCCAAATTCAGAAATAAACCTTAAAAAAATTAGAGAGCAGAAAGGCTGCTGTGAATGCAATATAGCCATTATGTGACTGCTGAGGGATTTTCTAGGGGACAGAACCATGAAACAGTACAGCAACCCAACCCCAGGAAAAACAAAGGCCAGGACTTTACGCCAATCTCTGAGGGGAGTCCAGGCTTGGGACAGCCTACAGAGTGACCCTGCACTGAGCCAGGGCCTCTAGTGTTCCTCAAGAACAAGGACACAGGCTTCTAACCTGGCAGGGCCTGCATGGAGTCACCCCAGTGTGACAGGGTGGAAGAAGGGAACACTACACTTGACACCTGTCATTTATAACCAAGCAGGGTGGGGTTGGAGGGGCAGCTCGTTTCCCAGTGTCTGTTGCTCCCTATTTCCAGCCCACAACAAACACGAACTCCTGCCTCAGCTGTCACGAGCAGTGCCTACCACAAATGATGGCAGTGCAATGGGCAGCGCCCCTGCGGGGAAATGCTCAGGTCTCTAACACCAGTGAATAACACTTGAGGATAACAAGCTACAGAAGAATTCACAAGGAGGCAAAAGAAACCACCTCATACTGAGCAGATCAGGCTGAAGACAAATCTTTTTTTTTTTTTAAAGATTTTATTATTATTGGAAAGCCGGATATACAGAGAGGAGGAGAGACAGAGAGGAAGATCTTCCATCCGATGTTTCACTCCCCAAGTGAGCCGCAACGGGCTGGTACGCGCCAATCCGATGCCGGGAACCAGGAACCTCTTCCAGGTCTCCCACGCAGGTGCAGTGTCCCAATGCATTGGGCCGTCCTCGACTGCCTTCCCAGGCCACAAGCAGGGAGCTGGATGGGAAGTGGAGCTGCCAGGATTAGAACCGGCGCCCATATGGTATCCCGGGGCTTTCAAGGCGAGGGCTTTAGCCGCTAGGCCACGCCGCCGGGCCCTGAAGACAAATCTTTAAGCTACCACCCTCCCGCCAGAATCTGGCACATGCCACTTTATGGCACCCACGTCTAGCAATGCCTTAGCATGCGTCACGACTCCTCTTGCAAGTCCAGCCTCCTGCTGATGCACACCCTGGGACGTAGCAATAACAGCTCAAGCAGTTGGATCCCTGCCACCCATGTGGGAGATCCAGACTGAGTTCTCAGCTGCTGGCTCCAGCCTGGACTAGTTATGGCTACTGCGGGCATTAGGAAAATGAACCAGAGCAAATGGGAGATCTCTATTGCCCTCTTTTGTCTCCCAAGCAAGTAAAAATTTTAATGGGGGGAAAAACAAAATATGATTTCTGGGAAAAGTGTGTATTCACTGCTTTGCCCTGTCCAGCTCAGCTTCCTTGTACTGTCAGATATCAGAGGCTTATGATGAGCTGAGCCAGCAGCAGCAACTTCTGCCAGGGGCCGCTTCACTGCCTGTGTGTGCCTCAAGGCAGCCAAGGGCCATAACCATGAGGAAAACATGGAAACAGGGCAACCAATGTGCCTGGAAACCACATCTGGGAGAACCTAATTAACATCTGCATCCAGGGCCAAGGGCCCTGGCTCAAAGAAGGGCAAGTTTCTGGAAGACTCTATTTGCCAACATAATATAATTGTTAAGACTAACACCCTAACATTTCATTAGGGTGCTAGTGTGAAAAAAATTAAAATCAGACTACGATTAAATGCTAATTAAACAGGAGATGAAATGTGGCTAAGATTTCACAGCTCTGATAATTTGCATAGCTTCTTAGTAAGTAGTCACACAGCTATGGCAGAGCACAAATGGGTGCCAGGAGCTTTGGTGGTGCTCTTCGGCACACCCCCTTTGGCTGGCTCAGGCCCACCCTGGGCTGAGGCCTCAGGAAACTATCAGGAGCCACAGGGCTACGACCAGGGTTGTTTCCTTAGGGGTCCCCAGAACAGGCCATGGTAGGAATAACTGAGTGACCTCAACAGTCTCAGGTGACAGCCCCAGCCCAACAGCTCTGGTGCCACAGGGGACCTGTCCATGGGGATCAGCCAGCCTTCTTGCTCCAGAAACCAACCCCTACATACCCCTGTAAGTGCTCCCCTCCCAAGAGTCACTGGGGGAGAGAAAAGCTCCTAGTTCCCTGTGCTGCAACTTCATTGTTGCCCTCCCCCTGCTCTACGCAGCACTTTCCCTCCTGCCACACCTGTCCTGCTGCTATTGTGCTTGGCTTCTCAGGACCTGGCACTACCTACAAGGGCCTCCTGGGGAACAGCCAGTTGAGTCTCAGGCCATGGCTGGCTCCTCAGCAAGGCATTTTGCACCTTCCAGAGCAGAGTGAGAGACTTGGAGGATACCTGCTAGGGCAGAATGGACACGAATGGCTCTCCCAGGCAGGACCCTGGTGTCTTCACATCAGCACCAGCACACAGAGCAGCTATGTGCTAGCATTAGAGGCTGTTCTTCAAGGTAATTTATCACTGGGGCCAGTGCTGTCATTCAGAAGAGTAAGCCACCACAGGTAACACCAACAGCCACTACTGGATTAGAGTGCCGAGTCTTGGCTGCTCCCCTTCTGATCTAGTTCCCTGCTAATGCAGTTAGAAAAGCAGCAGAAGATGGCCCTAGTGTTTAGACCACTGCACTCACCAGGAGACCAGGATGGTTTCTGAGGACCCAGTCCTGGTTTTCGAGGCCACATGAGAAGTGAACCAGAGGATAGAAGATGGATCTCTCTTTGCAAAGACATAATTCATTCATTATCAGTCCCTGTGCAACCTCTTGGACAACAGCATTACTATTATTCCTATTCTGCAATGAAGGGCTTGTGAGACAAAAGGTCTTACACAGGGGTGGCAGGGACCCAACTAACTGAGCAACAGCAGGAAGCTGGAAGTTGGAATAGAGCCAGACTCAAAACTAGGTGCTTGGATACCGGGGTAGGATCATCTGTCCTATGCACCAGGCCAAATGCTGCCCCAAGTTAGTTACACGAGCTACCCAAGAATTATAGGAACCCAGGCCATCACAACTCCCCTGTCTGCTTAAGTCTCAGGGCTGTTGCTAAGCTCATTTGCACAATCAAGCAGCTTTTGCAAGGGAATATGCAAATCTGACAGCAGCCTTGGCAAGCAACAGCAAGCCCTGCAGGGTGCATGTACACTGTCCTCCTGCTGCCTGGCCACTACGTGCATACCCCGGGTACTCTCCAAGTACATTTTCCCCTTCATCCGGGGGAGGATCCTGCCTGGGTCACCCTTCTCTCCCTCCACACAGACACCAGCCCAGGTGGTACTTGCAAGTCTCAGCCACCAGGTTTCAGTTTAGCCCTATCTGCTCAGGGAAGCCTTCCCTAGCCCCCATATCAGAATCTCTTGGTTCTGATGTACCTTGCCCATCAGGAGGTAAGTTCAGCGAGGTCTGGCTGGGCAGAAGGGCTGAAGTCATTCCAGACCCTTCCAAGGGGTCAACAGCCACCTTCCTTAGTGGCTGACCAAGGCTCCAGCCAGGCAGCTGGGTGCTACACATCCTGCAAGAACTTTGGACCTCTATGTAGAACCTGCCCACAAACTCCAGTCCTCAAACTTGAAACATTCTGCTGTTTTGAACTGCTAGGGATAAGGACTGGAAAATGATTTAAAAATTATTCTCTTTAAACTCCAACTCCTTTGAACAACTTATAAAAACTACAAGAATCTAGTGGACACAGTTGAACAGGAAGAGGGGGTGGGGAGGATTGTAGTGTGGCAAGAAAGCTGGAAGCCAGGAAACAAGCAATTTTCCCAGAAGGTGGATTTTACTACGATTCTCCCTCTTTTGGCAGAGAACCAACACTTCTCTTGAAAGGTCTGCTGCCTGGCAACCCAGCTCAGCCAGGCCTGGGAGGGAGCCATTTACTGTGGATTCTTCCAGCAGTATGGGGACTCCCTCTCTAACCAAATTTCCCTCTGAGGGCCAGAGGTATCATGGTCTGTGGCCCCTGCTCTGCCCAGATATAGGGACACTGGCGTTCCCCTCCAGGTCCTTCTCCAGGGACCACTGCCAGGGGAAGGTCAAAGCTAGAGGAATACAGGCTCTGCAGGAAAAGTTACAAGTGGAGTCTGAATGACCTCCAAAAGCAAACAGACAACAGGTGACACATGCTGATGGGGGGTGGGGGAAGGACTGGGAGGCAGGCACTCCTGCGGGCTGCAGTATGGTAGCTCTCTGCTTCCCTTTCTCAACGGGTGTCCTGGACTATTTCAGGCCTAGAGGAAGTTCAGCTACTTATAGAAAGGGCTCCAGTATCTAGCGGTTTCAAAATCTACTTATTTGTGTAGTTATTTGTTTACTGCCCATGAGAAGGCAGAAGCTGCACGTGTCCTACTTCTCCCTGTCCTGATGGTGCCCACCTGCGACTCATTGTCTGGCACACAGCAGGTGCCCAAGCAATGCTGGCGGAGTGAGTGAGAATGAACCATGGGTCTGGCATTGGGGCAACTGGGCTCTGAGAAGACTTCCTGTCCTCTCCCAGCAGGAAGGGTACAGGCAGGGAAGCTGCCCCCGCTTCACCAGGTTCTTGACTTCTGTCCCTAGCAAGAGTCCCAAGGTAGTACTTTAGCCATCACTGCTGCCTCCTAGGATGTGCATTAGCGTAAGACTGGAGTCAGGAGCCAGAGCTGGTTCTCAGATCCAACATATCCCAACAACCCTCTGGCTGCATACCCAGCTCCAAAATGCTCCATAAACACTGCCTGTGGAAGAGCCAGGCATAACTTCTATAAAAAAAAAATCATTCCTGAGCTGGAACCTGATAAAGAACTTCCTTCAGCCCACAGCAAACAGGGTGGAAATTGGGTAGGAAACACAGGGAATAGTGTCCAGGCACATTTCCAGCTACCGCTAAGCCAGTTTGATTGGATACTTAAAAAATTCCCATCCAGCTCCCAGCTTGTGGCCTGGGAAAGCAGTCGATGACGGCCCAATGCGTTGGGACCCTGCACCCTGAAGAGGTTCCAGGTTCCCGGCTTCGGATTGGCGCGCATCGGCCCGTTGTGGCTCACTTGGGGAGTGAATCATCGGACGGAAGACCTTCCTCTCTGTCTCTCCTCCTCTGTGTATATCTGGCTGTAATAAAAAAATGAATAAATCTTTAAAAAATAAATAAATAAATAAATAAACCTCAGAAACTTCTTTTCATTCATGAGGATAACAACACTTCCTGCTCTTAAAGAGAATTTATTATGCACATTTCTTTTGCAAGACAAATCCCAGAGACCATGAAGCTCTTCCAGCTGGCGGGAGCAGCAATGTTTCCAACTATACTAGCAGTTGATGCTGTACCCCATCCCAGAGGAAGGCAGGGCAGGTATTGGGAGCTGGGGAATAGTTCTTCCCAGCTGTGGGGGGTGAGGTTGGCTTCCACTGATTTATTGCCCAATTCCATGAGCACCGTGCATTTTGCTGCATCTGCTATCCTCATCTGAATTTAAAACATGCCATTCCTAACACCTGGCCACATGCTTTCTCCACAGGAGGACATCTTGCTGATGGCCACCCTGTCCTGTGCTCCTATTCCAGGGCAGGAGCATCCCTCTGTGACAGCATAGGGCAAGCTCTCCACTGTGTCTGTAGATACTGCCTTTTCTTGGGGGCAGTGAAGGGAGGGAGTTCTGGCCTCCCTACATAAGGATTTTCACAGATACAGATCTGGGGCACACTTCCTGACTGGCAGCAGACATAGGTAATCCACCTCTTTCCCAGGCTCTAGCCCCAGAAAGAACCCTGGGGAACATGCCAATATCTACAGATGTCCTAACTGGTGAGAAGCTGGTAGCAGCATCTTAGCCCCCACCCACCTGTTCTGGGACTGCCTGCTTCATCTTACAGCACCCACCTACATGGGACAGTAGTCCCATCTCCAGGGCAGACACCCCCTGGCAGGGCTCAGCACAACACCAGGGATTAGACAAGGCCAGCAGCACCTCCCACAACACTTCCAGGTGTTCAGGGTTGTACCTGCACCCTGCTAGCAAGCAGAGCACCAGCTCCCAGGGGACAGTACCTGTGCTTTCTGACTTCCTGGCACTGGCCACTGCATTGGATAGGCCTACTAGATGCCTTCAAACTTGAATCCTGGTTCTCAGCCTCTGCCCTCTGGCTGACTTCTGGAAAATTCAATTTGCGACCTCCTAACAGCCTGCCCAGGGAAAGCCCCACTGCCTGGCCCGCCACGTGCTGCTTTGCCTGGGCAAGACCAGCCCCAAACCACAGCGGCCTCCAAACCACAGTGCTGACCCCTGCTTTCAGCCCCAATTATCTTTCACACCCCTGGTAATCCACTGCTGGGCAAGCCAAGTCAGCCCCTCAAGGCTTGGGGATCTACCCCTCTAGAGCAGCTTCCCTACCCCCCTTCGAGGGAGCAACCAGGCGAGCAAGACCAGTGTTGAGTAAATAAGGGGGAAGTCAATGGTGGAAGTGCTGGGTTGGACTCCCCACAGAAGGGCTATTTTAAGGTGGCTGGGACCCAGTCCAGACATTTCCATCAAATACCTGGGGGTGGGGGGGTGGAGGTTAGGGGTGTGGTGTTAGGCTTTTTAAAAAAATAATCTGATTCAGGAAGTTTCTTCTGTCCCACAAAGGGTTAAGGCTGTGCTATTGGGAGAGACCAGCCAGCCAGAAACCAGAGGCCCTGGAGGCATTTACAAAAAAATATGCTCCCATGCTAGGTCCTTCCTATCCCACAGGACTAAGGGCCTAAAGCTAGGGACAGAGCAGGCTTTGCTAGGTACCCCAGGGTAGGCAGAAAAGGGCAGTGGTCTGAAGCCTGGGTAGGGAGGAAGGGGCTAACTCCAGTGTTCCCACCTAAAATCCCAATCTTGCTTCGCAGGCCTCCTAGCACCTTCTCTTCCACTCCCGCTGAAGGAGGAGCCACCTCTGGGTCAGGGCCAGATGGGTAGCCAGGCCTGGAGACCTCAGCCCTGTCCAGGGTCCTGACTGGTCAAGCACTTGCTGCAGCACTGGGGCATACCTTTGACAACCTTGGGTCTCAACTGTGTCCACTGCCAGTGCCAGATCAAGCACCCCCAGGTGCCCTTGCTGGTCAGTGTCCATGCTGAAAGATGAGGAGATGCAGTGCAGCAAGGGTCCAGAGCTCTCCTGTCTGGCCTTGGGGAAGAGCCTTTTAGCTGTGCAAGCCTCCCTGCTGGGGACCATGAAACACAGCCATCCACAGGCTTTTCTTCCATCAGGGCTCTGAAGCACCAGGGCCCAGCAGACCCCTACCTGCCCTTAGAAAGAGCAGGGAAGGCGCTCTGTGAGGAGACCAAACGGAACTTTGGCCACTGCCAAGTCTTACTCTTAACTCCACACTTAGGAGCTGAATTCTTTGGAAACTCCCACTGCTGGTTTCTCCTCTACTTGCAATATATGTCAGACCTGGCTTAACCTTCTCATTCAGAGGCCAAGGGAATCCTGGCGGTTGCTTTCCAGCCTGCTGTGGGAGGACACATGGGTCCTTGGCTGCAGTTCAAGGCAGGGAGGACTTCCTCCACCCCACAAGGGCTCGGGGCTTCAGCGGAACTGGGTCTCCCAGGCAGGCCATGGAGGAGCCATCTGCAGAGCCTGGGCTTGGGCCTGGGGCCTCCTCCACTCAGTCCCCAGCAGGGCTCTAGCATGGGTGACTATTTTTAGGTACAAAGCTCTGCATTGGAAAACCCAAGAGGCAGGGGAATTTTCTACCCCATGCAAATCGCTTTCTTCTCAGCTTCTGCTGACACACCTGTTTCCTCCCAGCCAGGCCAGACCAGACCAGATTACAACAGATCTAGACAGGGTGTTGATGATGGAGGCGGCCCCTCCCCCAGCTGGTGCCTGGACAGAGTGGGAGAGGAGTGTGATGGCAGGAGCTTCAGATAGAACTTTCCTGTCCCACCCCCACCAGCAAGCTCCTGTTGTAAAAAAAAAAAAAAAAACACAACCTGAGGCAAGAAAACTCAGCAAGGCAGTTCCTGCTTCATCAATTCAACCATAGCAACTGCAGAATCCCCTGAGTGAGCTCAGGACAAGGGCCGGGCGTGCAGAGCCCACCAGAGCCCCCCAGGGCCTTGCCTGCCTCTTGCTTCCCCAGCTGTCCCAGCGGTAAAGCCACAAGTTGTGGCCAAGTCACCTTCTGGGAAGCCCACTTCCCATATGGAGTGCTGCTGGGGATGCTCTTAGCATTTTCCAACCCAGCTTTGCACTAAGGCAGCTGGGAGGCAGCAGATGATGACACAAGTACTTGGGTTCCTGCCTCACACGGGAGACCCTGATAAGAGTTCCTGGCTCCTGGCTATTGCAGAATGAACCACCAGATAGAAGAGTGTCCCGTCTTTCCTCATCACTGCCTCTCAAATACATAAATTCTTAAAAACAAAAGGAGGAGTATCCAGCCCAATACCTGACTGTATAGCAGGAAAACCCTGAGCATCCTCCAAAGTTCACCAGCCCTCTCTGTGCCCAGTGCCAGGAATGCCCAGTGGTACTGACAATCAAGATCTGAGAAGGGGCACGATAGCCCTAGGGTGTCAGCTTCCCAAGATAGTAATCAGGGTCCTGAGGTCCATTCATCTGCCCATGCCAGTGCCCTCCACCTGCTCTCACAAACACTCTGGGTCAAAGCAAAGCAGGTTGAAATACACGACATACACGACAAGCAGGCACAATCAGACATGCACCACTGTCACAAAGGCTCTGAGGACTCCATCCCCTTGACCAAGCGAATGCTGACAGCCTTAGCTCCAGGATACCCCAAATCCGACTGCCACCAGCCAGCTCTGTGCTTGGTCACCCACCCCTTGCTCACACATCTGTGGGACCTTTCACCAAGATATCAAACCAAACTACTGCCCTGGAACAAGCACAATAAAATCTGTCTCCCTCTGCAGCTTTTAGCAACATCTGCATAGCAAACCCCTGCAGGGTTTAGAAAAACCAGCCCTGCAGGCCCGATCCATCCTGCAGATTCCTCAGCCTCCCTCTGCACTAACCATGCATGAGGCCAGGACGCTCCTGCCTACACTCTCTTGACCCATGGTTCTCCACAAACCTCCCACCCTAGCTTCCTCTTTCCTGTGGGAAGCTTGGCGAAACCAACCTCGGAGGGTTTCTTCTCGTTCTGCCGGGGCCAGCCGGCCTTGGAGCTGCTGGGCAGTTTGGAGCATCTTGATGCTGATGTGGATGTTGCATGACCTGCAGGAGAGAAGAGCCCTTTAGGGGCCCTGGAAGCCAGGAACAAAAGCCACCCTCACCTGAGGTTGAGCAGCCCACAATTAAAGCTCCCTGCTGAAGAGTTCAGGGAGAGAGGGCTCGGGGGAACACCTGGTGGACTGGCCCTGCCTCAGTTTCAGTCTCTCCATGGGTGGAGACAGAAGCCACCTTCGCTCAACAACCAGCAAAAAAAGGCAGCCAATCCCATACTTAGTGCTGACCTACCATGTGACCCCACACAAGTCCTTGGTGCTCTTTGGGCCTCTCTTCCTCTGTGGCCCTGGAAAGCCACCAGAGAAGTCTTCCATGCCCTCTCCCCAACCTGCCCCAGGTCAGCTATTCACAGTCCACCCTGGGTTAACCGATGGGCAGAGTATGCAGGAGCAGGGCAGGGCAGGGCCAGATACAGCTCTGAAGAGGACATGGGGACCTGACTGTGACCAAGACACTTACTAGCTTATCATTCCAGGCAAACAAGGCATCTTGCACAGCCTCAGTCTGCTCTGCAAAACAGGGCAAAGGAATAGCTAGCTCTCCAAAAGTACTCACTTGCAAAGTCAAAGCACAGTCTGCAGCACACGGTGCTGCCTCGATAAGTACCAGCTGTTAGGACCAGGATCTGAGGCCCTGGCTGGACTCCAGGGTTGTGGCCTCCAGGCCCATGAGTCACAGGAGCAACAAGGAGTACCATGGGCAATCCTGAGGCTTTGGCACCATGGGTGGGCCTGGCCCAGGCCTGATACAACATTAGGACATGGCAGCCCATGCACCCACCCTGCAGGTGCCTTGCTTTCTTCAAGGAGTCCTCTGCCTCCATCACAGTGAGAAGCAGAGTGTGGTTCTGGGCTCCTTGGAGCCAAGCCAGAAGGCCATGGGTTGTAGGCCCAGAAGGCCGGACTCTAGGATCTCCTGTTAAGGGAGGGCATACTGTCCAGGAGGGCCAGAGCTGCACAGGTGTACCCATTGCCCAAAGCATAGCAAGGATGACCCAGAGGGAGGCCAGGGCCAGGGCCTGACCAGCTGCCCTAGGGCATTTTCTCCTTTGGTTCCTGGGAGGCAGGAGAAGCCTCACAGATCTGTCAGCCCTACTTGTTCACCACATGTGTGGACATGCAGATCTAGTGGTGCAGGCTCCTCCTTAGCCTGGATGCCCACAGGGCAACCACCACTAGAAGAGACCTTCCCTGACCTATCCTCTCTACCCACAGCCGATGAACTCCTTACTCCAACAGGCATGGGCAAGCCTGGCTTGCCAGGGCATCCGGGAAGAACCTCATGACCTCATTCCAAAGAGGAGCCCTGGCCTCCCTTAGCATCTCCAGATCTCAGAGGGAGCTGTCTGAACCGCATCTTTTCTCCAACTGCAGTCCAACAGCAGACTTGCCCCCAACATATCCAGCCAACGCACAGGTCTCCTGCCAAGACGCCAGAGGGCTCAGGCTTCACGGACTTGCTCAGTCATTGTTCACCAAGCACTGACTGGGGGCCAGCAACACACACAGGAGACCTAGCCCTGTTAGCAGGGAGCTCGTTCATGTGCAAGAAATGACACGCATTGGCTAGTTTGAGAGCAATAGGTGCTGCACCTGCAGGGCAGACTTCCTATAAGCAAGAAAGGATTGCTTATTCTGGGCAGCAGGAAGCTGAGGTGCCCAACCATGGCAACAAGCTGGAATGGAGGAGGGGACAGCAAGGCCTTGGAGGCCATGATCAGCTGCAGGACCATTCTCAGCAGCAGCTGAACCTGACCTCATCAGTGTATCCAACAGTACAGCCCCAGATGGTGTACAGCCCACATGGAATGGCCTCCCCATAGACCAGGGCCCGGCAACGGTCCTGATTATCACTTAAACACTTTCCCAGGAGGAGCCCCGAATTGGAAGGCCTTACTGTCAGTAGTGTCGGAGTTGTCACTGCTGATGGAGTATTTTCGCCTCTTCTCTTCCATCTGCAATAGAAGGCAGACCCATTACACTTGCGGACGGCCTGGGAAACCCCAAGCCTCTCAGACAAACCTTCTAGAACCTCTGGCCCCACACTCATTCCGGTGCACCTGGCCTGCTTCTCTGCCAGCAGGACCCTCTTCCCACCTACCCAAGCCTTCCAGGGTTGGGCAGGCTCACAGGGGGCTGCCACCCACATAGATGCGAAAGTGCTGACCAAGTGGCTTCCTCGGGGTAAGAAATGGGGTAGAGGGAAATCAGACAGTGGTACAAGCTGCGGGACTCAGGCAGGAACATACTGTTGGCCCTGACTGCTAAGCATGTACTGTTGCGGAGGAAGGGGGGTGGGAAGGGGATTGTCCTGGGATGAAATGCAGGGACCTTGGTGGCTTCCCTTTTACAGATGAGGTCAAAGCTCAGGTCAAGTGACTTGTCCAAGATGACACAACTTGTTATGTGACTCAGGAAACCATGCTTTTGACCTTCAGACTTCCCTGTCCCTTGCAACAATCCAGGTCACTCTGCCCTACGTCTTGCCTGGTCCTGCCGGGGCACCCCCTTTGTTTCAGCCATTCTGGTCACAAAACCTGCTTTCCTGGGTTCCAGCAGAGGAGGTACTTTGAAACCAGGGTCTCCTGTAGAACTGAAAGCAGGAGCAGGAGGTATTGGGGGAGCTGAGTTCATCCCTGGATCAGGGACCTTGGGGAAGACAGACTCTCCCCAGAGAATGCACACTGACTGGATCTGTATTTTCACGTAAATCTGAACTTAAAATGTTGGCAACTGAATCCGAATTTTTGAAACACTTTGAGAGGGCCAAACAAAACATATCCATGAGCCAGAATCAGTTGGTGAGAATAAATGAAAGCCATAAAGCTGCGGCTGTGCTGTTCCCAGCTGTGCCTGGAGCGCCACAGAGTGTTCGTCACCAGAAACTCTGCAGCCTCAGGTGGGTTCAGCAGCACCCCTCCTGTCAGTGCTCAACTGGTGGGGTGGTCTTGGGAGTAGGGCTGTAAGCCAGGACAACAAGCTAAGGCCTCAGACCAGAGTCCCTGGATGCCCACATCCCTTTCTTGAGGTTGTGTGCTAGTGCTCAGGGAGCAACAGGTGACAAGGGGTCAGTGTGCAGACCATGCTGCACACAGAGCCTGTCCTCCATTGACCCTGCCCTCTACAAGACATACAGTGTCTCAGGTTCCGACTCCAGTGTCAGAGTGGCTATACACAGGCTGTCATTAAGGAGAAGGCTTGGTGGCTTCCTTGGAATAATCACGGAACTGCAGCAGGAAGCCACTGGCTGCTGGGGAACAGAGCCTCTTTCCTCCGAACCAAGACTATTCCAAAGGCTTCCATGCCTCACCTGGGTCCCTGGTGTCACATGGCTAATGAGCACCCCCACCAGGAGACAGCCTAAGGCCCCTAACCCACTAGGTAAGGCTGGTGGTACCCACACTTCATCCTGGCCTCCCCTTCCCCCTCCAATCTCTCCAAAGCAAAGTCTGAGCTGGGAAATACCTCAGCATTGTAAGGCACTGGCCTTTGGGGACCAAAAAAAGATTCTAAGAAAGAAAGGAGCCCCTATTCCCATCCCTGGCACCTCTCCCAGGTCACCCTCTCACACAGAGACACAGACAGAAGTGTGGGCATCCTGGAGTTCCCACCACAGCCACCCCCATCAGGTCCAGAAGGCCCTTCCCACCCCAGTCCACCCTCCACCCCTCACCCCTGTGGCTCTCCTCTCAAGCCAGTGCCATCTCTTGCCTGGACCCATTTCTCTCTTGGGCTACAACTGCCCTCCCCCAACCCAAGCCACACAAAGCAGCCTGAGCAACCTCTCAACAAGGCAGAAATCAGTGCCCCTACTATATATCTTTCAAAGGCTTCCTGCTGATCAAAGAATGCATCACACGCTCCTGACCACAAGACCCTTTGCAAACCAGCTCCTGCCTGCCCAACAAGTTTACTGCGACTGAAGGATTCCCCAACCTCACTACTTCTCAGTCACCTCGGCCCACCTCCAGGCTCTGCCTGCTCCCCAACCCCCTGCCCTGAACATGTCTGTCCTTCGTGTCTGACTCCTTCAAGCATGGGCTTCAACGTCATCGCTGCCATAATGCCCATCACCCTCTTCGAAGAGACCTGCCATGCTACCATTCAGAAGCTTCAGTGCAGCTGTCACAGCTGGACTTAGGCGCCCTGGTCATTGGCAGTGTCTGTTCTGCTGGGTCAGCAGTAAGACGTCTCCTGCCCAGACCCCCGCCCCAGAAAGCGCAGCACAAAAGAGAGGCTGCTGGGTGTACCTTTGTCCTCTCCCCTGCATGGATGGGTGTGGTGACCACACAGTCCAGCAGGCCTGCCTGCGGCCTGCAGGAACAAACAGCCCAGCCTAGGCCTCAGTCCTGTTTTTGCAGCCTGCTTTCCCTATCCTGACCTCCCACATTTTCCAGGAGGCTTTATTTGGTCGGGCTCCTGGCTAATGATCAATGTCAACCCAGTAATAGGGCAGCAATTTGGTGGCAGCTGTTTTCTTGGCAGCACCAGCCAATGGTATTGGTGGGGGCCTTGGGTCTGGACTTGAAACACCCACACTCAATGCCAGCCCCTTTTAAAGACCTCTCTGCAAATAAACTCAAATAAACACCCTGGACCACTATTAATGCCCTTCCAACTGACCCTGGGAACATTGGTCCTTTCAGATGTACTACTGCAGCCACCTCAGGGCAGTTAAAACACCCCAACCCAGCCCCCAGCCTCTGCTTAGGGGGAGGGGAGGGGAACCAGGTCTGCCCTGCCCACCACCACACACAGCAGGATTTCATCTTCCTCTTTAAACCTGAGTGGGTGGGGGCCAAGGGGGCTTTCAAGCAGGCAATTTACCATTCCAGACACAATCTTCCAAAGAGCAACAAAAAACTTGGCCTGTCTGAGGCAGCCCGTGAAGGCATGTGTGTAATAAGATGCTAATACAATTTAATGATATTTCAGCTAGAAAACCTGTCCTCAGAGCCTCCTTGTGTTGTGAAACGCGAGACATTCAGAAAACAAAAGCTGCACACCCCTAAATCGCTTTAAACTGGGGTCAGAGCTATGTGCTCTCCTACCTCTCATTAACTTTAATGCCTTCTCAGGTACAATAATTGGATTTACAAAAAAGGAAAAAAAAAAAGATTTGGTGCACATCGACTTGTGAGCCACCACTGGGCATCCTCAGGCCTGTTGCTTGGAGCTGAACTCCTCCAAAATCCATCATGGCCCACCTATCACTTGACCCAACACCCCTAGAACATGCTTCCCACTCCGGCCCTCCAAATCTACAAGGGCATTTGGGGAGAATAAAGGGGACTTCGTTTACTCAGCCCATTCTTCACTTGACTGGGGGAGTTGGGGAGTGGGAGAGTTGGGTAAAGGATGGATATAAAAGCTCAATCCTTCTCCGCCAGGCAGAACCCTTTGGAGAAAGGAGCTGGTTCTCTGGCTCAGCCAGAAGGGCTAAGCTGCGTCAGAGGCTATTGCCAGGTCATTAATAGTAATGGCAAGGGTGGCCAGTACTAACCAAAAGCTGATTGGACATGCTTGGCTTTGGACTTTGTCTTTTTCAATGCAGCAAAGAAAGTGAGGCATTAGGCCATCACCACAGCTGGTAAGTACACAGGTAGAATTCAACCCTGGGCTGTCTACCATAAAGAGCTAAAGCTCCCCAATGTGCAGGTAGATGTTTCAGATTCCCACAGCTTGTCCAGGAGGAAGCCCCCAGGACCAATCTCATTGGGTTCCTAAGCTTTCAGCTGAGACCTGCAGTAACAAGCCTTGCAAGCCAACACAGCAGTCAGGGACAGCTAAGGGCCCCCACCTCCGTCTCTGAGCCAGCTTCCCTCCAGAGCCCATCTGTAGAGGTCCTCACAGAGCTGGAACAAACCTGGCCTTGGAGCCTGTTGCCTGGGCCTAGAGCATAAGACAAGTACATCTATGACTTCTGGAACAAAGTACCTGTTGCAGTTCAAGGACTTGAGACTCACTGTCAGAGGCCAAGCTGCACCAGGGAACAGCCAGCCCCCTTCCCCAGCAAGGGACAGCTAAGTGGTGGAGACTTGTGACAGCCTTTTGGATCTGTGCTACAGGCTGTTTGGCCCAGTAACTGAGGGAAAGCAAAGGCGTGTTGGACGGGAAAACACTGTGGAAACTCTGGCTGCATCCCGAGCCCAAACAAATCTGTCCTTAAACACTTCACCTCCAGAAGTGCCCAAGAGATCCTGGGCCAAACAGTCTCAAACCCAGTGTTTGCCAGTAGTCCTGCCACCCAGGCCAGAACCTGCTTCCCTCCGCAAGGCATCTGTTGTGGAACCAAATGCGTCTCTCACTCCCGGCAGCAGCCAGCGGCCAGTGGCGGCACTTGGGACAAGCAGGAGGGCTCCACATCAAACATGCCTTTCTTCCCCGACCATGCAAACTTTCTCAATAAATTATTTGCCCTCTTCGGATCAAAGCCTGTTTTTGCAGCCTGTGACCTAAAAAGCAAATAGCATCTCTTAAACATGAAAGCTTTCCTCTCTGCCCGGGTTAGGTTATTACTCACCCCGCCCCCTCCCCAACCTCCGGGCCAGTTATTCTGTTGTTATTTTCCTCTTCTGCCCTGTTAGAACACCCTGCGAGTCCCAACTGGCTAGAGGGTGATGGGAGTCATCATCCATAGACCACCAGGGGAATGGGGGCATTAAGGTGAGAAAAGAAGTGGCAGTACTGGAGCAGCCAGCACCCCAGGAACCACAGTCAGACCTGACTGGCAGCTCCTTGCTGGAAGCCTTACTGGGAATCCCACAAAGTGAATGGAGGGACTAGATGCCACTCTGGCATTTAGGTCCCAGCACTCAGTTTCAACGTTAAGGGGTGTGTGTCAGGGGAAGGTTCCTCCACCAGGACCCCTCAGGTTCCAGGAAGACAAGGGAACAGATCCCACAAAGTCCCACTCCAGCCCCTCCTGCAGGGCTCAGTGTACCAACAATGACCTTCAGATGACCCCTCCCTCGATCTCCCACTCCCTACAAACTGCTCTGGCACAAAACTTTGTGTCTTGGAACCGCGCTGGTGAGCGTGGGCTGTCAGGTGCAGGGGTGAGGTGTAGGCATCTGCAGCGACCCGGGAGGGAGGGGGTCCGACTGCAGTGGGCCCCCTCCCAGTAAAGGAACCGGCGCCGCCCCTCCCCCGCCCACAGCCCCCTGGCATGTAGCCTGCAGGCAGGCTGGTTTAAAAAAAAAAGGTGCCCCGGCAGTGACTACCGAGATCCTAAGGGGCTTATGCGCCTCCAGCCTGCCCCTGGAGGCGGACCGTGGGACTGCAGGCCGGAGGCGCGCCGGCGTGATTCCGACCGCCGGAGCCGGGAGGAGGAGCCGGAGGTGGCCGCGGGGGTCTCCGGCCCAGGCAAAGGAAGAGCTAGATGCGGTTTGGGCCGGGGCCAGCGCTGGAAGGTGGGTGGGTTGAAAGCCCGGGGAGGAGCAGGAGCCAGGGAGACAAGGCCTGGGGCGACTGAGCCCTCAGGGAAGTGGTTGGTGGGGTGCGGTGGCCTATGTGTAGTAGGGGGACAGGATTGGGTAGGGGGGCTGGGCCTCTGGAAGCGAGAGCTTCCCTTTCTCACTGACCGCCTAATGCTATGGCCGAGCAGGCTCGAATCACAGGACGGACCCACAGGATGGAAGAGCGGTATCTCAGGACCCCACGGCAGGGCGGGAAGGTATCTTGGGGAACCTCAAGTCTGCACCCCGGGTGGGAAGGAGGAGGCAAGCGGGAGACGCTCCACAGGCACAGGCGAGTGGGTGGGAAGGAGGGAGGGAGAAAGGAAGGAGGTGAAGCCGGGAAGATGCCACTGCCGGGGGCGGGGCGCGGCCCGGGATCCGGTTGAGGGACTGCAGCATTGCTTAATGGGGGCGGGGGCTACGGTGTCACTCACGGGGTAGTAGGGGGGAGTGGGTCAGGTGTACAAGTCTCGGGCAGGATTTACCACTTGCCTGCATCTTCCCGGTACCAGCCAGAGCGCAAGGGCGGAAGCGGAGGGCCAGGGAAGAGGGTGGGGGTCGGGGTGGCTGCGTAGCCATCCCCAGAGCGGGACTTGAACCAGCAGAGTTGGGAGAAGGTAAACAAGGGCCACGCCCCCTGCCGTCGCCCCGCGGGCGCGCACCCGCGCTCTGGACGCTGCCGGTACATTTCCACTCTCCCAGTGCCTCTCCCCGCCGGATTCCCCCGCGGGCCCAAAATGGGGCGGTTGAGAGACCCCCGTTCTGCAACCTTGGCGACAGAGCTGCGCAGCCTTCTCACTCACCTGTAAAGGGTATCCCCCGCCCCTCCAAAAAAAAAAAAAAAAAAGCCAACTGTGTCTTCATTTGTGCAGCGCCTCCGAACCCCAGAGTCGAGCATGCTGCCCCCGCGTGCAGCGCCCGCGTGCAACCAGCCCAGGGGAGAGGGGCCGAGAGGGTGGAGGTGGTGGTCCCCCCATCCCCGCTCCCAGGTGTTGAGACTGGACCGGCTGCACGTGAGCCTAGCGTGGGGTCATGTGCACCAGCTCAGCCTCTGGTTCGGAGCCCGGTCGTGCTGCGTATCAACAAAATGAAACTCGGGGCAACCAGGAGGGCAGACAGCTTGGGGTTCTACAAGACCCTCACCCACGGCCACTCGACCTCCCTTCCCCGTGCCCTTCTCGCGCCAGTAGCCGCCCCCCCGCCCGGCCGGAGCCCAGCGAGACAAGTTAACAGCCCTAGCGCGCCCCCGCCCGCCAGCCCATGCCCCCCACGCCGGGCCCGGGGGCTCTTTGCCGCAGTCATTAATAAAAGAGGTCGCCAGGCTCACCCTTCCAAAAGTTGTGGTTGCATGCGCCTTCTCGGCCTCCTCGCACCGCACTCTTTTAAAACAGGACTGACCAACATGCGCAATCTCTCTCCCCTATGCTGTGAATCGCTCCCCCCCCCCCCGCGCTGGCTTCCTAGAACAGGCAGCCAGGAGAGAGAGGGAGCGAGCAAGCGAGCGAGCAAGAGAGGAGAGGGAGCAAGGAGGTCTGATAGATGTGTTGCAAAAACACAAAATAACGACGTGAAGATGCGCAGGGCCCATCCGCTAGGGGGGTTGGATCTTACCTTGCTCCACGGTGGCCACCCGAGGGGCGCTGCCCCCGGCTACGTGCAGCGGCGGGGGAACTGGTGCGGGAAGGATGCTCCCCAAACCAGGAGCTCCTGGGGCCAGCGCGAGAGGGCGGGGGGCGCGCATCCATCCGGGGTCGGTCGTGGCGAGGGAGGCGGCCGGGCCCGCGGTATCCCGGCCCTGTTGCCCCTGCCGGGGACTAGTAGCCCGCCGGTGCCCCTAGGAATGGGCACAAAGTAACTCCATGGACGCTACTCACCCTACCTCTTAAAAAAAATAGGCTCCAACTGCGATGGCCGCGGTCGGCACCATTCACCAACCCCCCTGTGTGTTTCTGTTTCTTTTTAAACCAAGACTTCCTTGTGATCTCTTTAGAAAAAAAAAATGTGTTGGGGTGGGGGTGGGGTGGGGGCGGGCTGGAGGCGCAAGAGAGGGGGAGTAGCCACTTTTTTCTTATTCACTCGGATCTCCGCTTCCAACACCCCCCATCGCAGGCGCGCCCCCCCACCGTCTCCTCCCCCCCACCCAGTTGCTGGGCCTCCAGGCGGGTTCAGGTAGCGTGGTGGGGGCCCTGAGGCGGGGAGGAGGGAAGGGGCGGGCACCCGCCAGGCCCCCCACTGGCCGGCTGCACCCCCAGCCCGGGCTCTCCGTGGACTCCCGGGCGCCCCCAGCCCGCCCTGTCCCCAGGGCCAGGCCCCAGCGGCTGCTGCGCCCGTGCAAGTCCCATCAGGTCTGCTCACACTTCGCACACTCACGCGCGTTCCCCGCCCCTCCACTCTCTCGCTCACACTTTCTGTTCACACCCCGCCCCCTTCGCAACCCAGACCCGGGCAGCGCCCCCCGCAACACGAGGAAAAAAAAAAGCAAGCTTATACTTAAAAAATCTTTTGGCGCCATATTAATGACGTACTTAAAATTTGCCATTTCTCCCTGCGTCAAAAAGACGTTTCTTTGCAAATAACAGCCTGGAGGCGACACTCGCGGACAGAACGCGGTTTGCACAGTACCCCGCCCCTCAGGGGCTCTGGTGTTGGGAGACCCTAGCCCTTGACCCGGTTTCGGAATCGCTGGTTTTAAAATGTGAATCGCAGAAATCGCTTGGCGTTTTTTGCAGCGCCAGAAGTGAACAGAAAGTGCTGGCAAGGCGCAGAGGGTAGGGGCGCACAAGAGTCTGGGGGAGGGGGCGAGGCCCTCCGCCCCCCTCCACACGAAATGGAAATGAATGGTGGGGGGAGGGAGACTTGAAATTGTGAGCAAC
Source organism: Ochotona princeps (assembly GCF_030435755.1). NCBI lineage: Eukaryota > Metazoa > Chordata > Mammalia > Lagomorpha > Ochotonidae > Ochotona > Ochotona princeps. The sequence continues at coordinate 35,350,210 of NC_080850.1, forward strand.
ATTCAGGGGAGAGGGGCGGTCCATGCAGAGGGTCCCTCTCGGGCTTGTCGCCCCCTCCCCCTTCTCGGGTGCCTCCTGGCGCCCGGCTCGCTCCGCATTTCCGGGGGGTGGGGAACGCGGTGTTGGCTGGGTGGCTGGGTGGCTGCTCCTCTGAACCCTACAGGAGTTTCCCCAGGGGCAAAGCCCCCTCCCTGCTCGTTCCTGCCATTCCTCCCACAAACGGTTAACAACCGAGGGGGCAACTTCCACTAGCTGGCTCTGGGGCAAGGAACCGAGTGCCCCTCTCCCCACCCTGGACCGCCTCGCCCCTCCTCCTCCGGCTCCACTTCCCGACTTGACCTTGTGGTGCACAAACAGTGCGCTCGGATCCTCGCAGTTTCTGGAAGAGGAGCCTCTGCTCGCCAGGCGGGCTGCTCGCTGGCTTTTGGGCTGCTTCCCGGAGCCCGTGGGGCCACACCCACCCAGCCCGCTGCGCCCGTGGTGCTCACCTTTCTCTCGAGGAAGGAGAAGGGCTGGCCTCCTGGGTGGGGAGGGGCAGGGGGGGACAAACTTTTGGCTCCTCCGAATGCCCGAGGCTAGGGAATCTAGGGTCTGGCCTTGGAGTGGAGGCTGCTGGGGGCAACCAGGAAGCTGTCCAAGCATCTTTGCCAACTCCCCCCCCCCCCCCCCCCGCTTGGCTGGCCCTCAAAGGTGAGCCAATAATTCCCTTCACTCACCTTCGACTCTGGCGGCACGTGGGTGAGTTGTGCACCGGACTGGGAGCTGCCCCCCCCAAGACTGAAGGCTGTTTATTCTTCTTCCTCATGCCCCCCAGCCCCTTCCTTGGAAAGATAAATATTCAATTTACGTAAGATGACATTTATGTGACAATTAAGAAGATTCCCCAATGGAATGTTGTGAACACATTTGCTTATAGGAGAAATAAATCTAATAATAAACAAACTCATAATAACAGCACAAATCCTCTGACAGGGTGATTGTCTGCACAACAAAGAGGGGATGATGGATGCTGAAATAAGCACTTTTTACAACAGCAAAGAAATGGGAACCCAAAGAGACTGCCTTGGGCTTCATTCACAAAGTCTGGAGAAGTTGGGGCACTGGGTATCACTCTTAGTTAGACCTGGCTCTGGCTCTCTGTGGCCAGCGAGTAAGATCCTCACAGACCAGGCTCAGTGCCTGGGACAGGTGTTGCAGGCTGGGTATGGGTAGCACTACAGTTTGCTACCTGGATTCTAACCCCAACTTTGCAGCTGGGAAGCTGTGGGGTGTCAGACTGCTGACTTCCTCTCTCCAGTCTATCCTCTTCTGTAGGATGAAGGATGGGTTAGAGGGTTCCTGAGGTCATAGATGTGTGTCTGCATGTGCACACGTGTGCACACACACACATAAACATGTCCAGATGCATGTTGACCATGCAAAGCCAAGCCTGCCCCAGGTTGGGAAGGGGGCGGTACACCATGAGCTTCAGTACTGCCCAGTGCCTGCTGGTTTGATTTTCAGTTCTGAGGGGTGACAGCACTCTGCAAAAGTTCTCAGTGGGAGGAAACCGAGTTCAAGTGGACTTGATGGTCAAGGTACAGTCTCAGCCATACGGGTAGAGTACACGTGGCAGTGGCATTGTCAGAGGCGCAATTTAAGAGAGCGGTTCTGATTGGGTCTAATGGCAGCGTGTTTACATAGAGAAGGGGGCAAGACAAACTCCTCCTAATAACTGGCAGGGCTCCATCAATGGGAATGGGAAAAAGCCTTGGCAAGCAGCTAGGAAAGGACCAGAGAGACATGAGAGGAAGGCGTGCTCATTTTAAGATTGGCTTTTGGCTTCAGCCTGGCCTAGTCCTGAGTTGCTGGCACATGGGGAGTGAACTGGAGGATGGCAGACGGGTCTCTCTGCCTTTCAAACAAAAACAGACATGCACAGTTTTAACAGTACTTTTTCTTTGTCATTTCATCCTCATTTTACCAATAGTCACACTGTAAGTAAGTGCAGGCAGAGCTGGCCACTAGGTGCATCTGACCTTCAGACCTCTCTGCTCTCCATGTGACCACTGGCTTGACCGCAGCTGGAAGAACTGGTTGCTGTCACTTTGCCTCTGAGCTGGCTTCCTGCTTTGGGGTGAGAGCCAATCCCCCTCTCCAGAATCCCAGGGATTGCCTCTTGCCATAGCAATCCTTGAATTTCCAGAGCTCTCTGCTACAGTTTAAGGTTAACCTTGGGAATGTTAGCAGAATGATAACAATAAATCTAATTATAACTCCTTAATCTTTATTAGAGGTCTCACCAATTATTCATTAACTTTTCACAGGAAAAAAAGAATCAGAAGACACAGTAGAGTGCTTGGAGGAGGAGCCACTCAGGCTGTTCTCCACAAGTGTCTGTTGGCTGTCTCGTGTCTACAGGGCACCACTGTCAGTGCTGAAGACAGAACACAAAATAGAGAAAAATGCCAGTCCTTGGGGAACTTACTTTTTAGTGGGAGGAGATGACAGATTTTTAAAAGGTAAAATAAAGATACGTATGCAGGTGATTCATTGCTATGGAGAAAAACTTAACATGGGTAGTAAGCAGTATGGAGGTGTGATCTGAAAAAAGGCACAGGGCTGGGAAAATGGCTGTCGAGGGAAAGGAAGATCCAGAGAGCCTGCAGAAGCTCCTAGAAACTGTGCCTTAGGGAACACCACGTGCAGATTTCAGAAAGTATTGTGTCCACATAGACATTTTAAAATTTTGTTTTCCAGAAATCTCTCAAATTTGTAGGTCACAGGCGTCGTTCTCCCTTGGCCTGTGTGAAGAATTCTGGAGGTCCTGATACCATAGATGAGAAAAGAATTGTACCTTTTTCCTAATTTAAACTGAGCATGTTCTTTCCTTATGAATACAGATAACAAATCAGTGGTGCTGCCATCACCCGTGATATGGTTGCTAGTAGAAATCAGATATTTTATATCACTTCAAAGTTTATGCAGATATCTTAAGATACCATGATATTCATCACTACTTCAAAATTATGCTACTACTACTTATAGTTTGATGAATTTATAAGGCATGTATATTAGCTACTTCACAATTTTAAGGTATTTTGAGAGTCAGCTTGTTTTTTTTCAGGCCTCATGGAATTTCTCTTACGAACTTAAAGGTATTACACTCAGGAGTCCATAGGTGGCCCAAAGCTGTCCTTGGTATACAGGAGAGATGAAGGATCACAGTCCACAGACCTCATGAAGTAGGCAGGCTCTGAGGCAGGAGTGTGTGAAAGTAGGAGCCTGTCCTTGGTACCCTGCACCCGCATGAGAGACCTGGAAGAAGCTCCTGGCTCCTGGCTTCAGACTGGCTCAGCTCTGGCCATTGTAGCTGCTTGGGGAGTGAATCATCACATGGAAGATCTTCCTCTTTGTCTCTCCTCCTCTATGTATATAAGACTTTGCAATAAAAATAAATAAATCTTAAGAAGAAGAAGAAGAAAGCAGGAGCTTGTGAAAGGCTTTGTAGGACATCATTAGGGATTTTGTTGGAGTGACATGGAGGGTTTGGAACACAAGAGTGGATTAGTACAGGTCACTTGGCCAGTGTCACTGAAAACAAAGGGGGCAAGGCTGAGGCTGGACCATGAAAATAACAAACCAGGTGACAGGGCACACGGATTGGAACCACAGTGGCAGCAGTGGAAATGATAGGTTCTGTGTCTAAATTTGTGTCTATCGGGAGGGTAGCTCTGACAGAATTGGCGGGAGGATGGGGGAAAGTGGAATGTTGAGGTAACTACAGGTTTTACGCTTAGGCATTAACAGGGTTGAGGGAAGTGGAAAGAGGAGGTTTGGGGAAAGAGAAGTAGCCCAGCACTGGACATGTTAAACTTGAGATGCTGGTTAGACGTTCAAGTGCAACTGTCTACAGACAGGCAGACATGGTATCCTCAACTGAGGGGCAAGGTCCAGATTAAAGATGCTTGAGAGTGATTAGGATAAGGGTGGTCTTTAAAGCTGTGGGGTTATTTGGGACCATCAAAGCAGTGAGCATAGACAGGGAAAGGATTCAAGGATAGCACTGCCCGACCCTGCAAGAGTGCTGGAAAACAAAGAGAAACCATTAGACATTTAAGAAGAAGCATCAGGAGAGAGAGGAATGTCCTCAGGAGGATGGGCAGGCATCCTTGTGTCCAAAGCTACTGAGGGGTCAGGTGAGCTGAAGACTGAGCACTGATCACCGGGTTCTGCACTGGTGGCTTGATGAAAGTGATGTCAACTGAAAGAGTTCAAAAGAAGCTGGCAAAGTTTATGGCTGTCAAAGCCTTTTCTGAGATGCCACCTGCAAAATGAGATGTCCTGTGTATATGTTTATCTGTGAATGTGCATGGAGATGGATAATCCCAAGGCTGTAAAGCTTCAGTTCAGACAACTTCCTTTGAGGTTCTCTTATGAGGTAGGCATGGTCATGGCTGCTGCAAGTGCTAATAAATAAAACACAGACGGACTTCCCAGAGTTTTGAGACGTGCAAACTGATGACATGTCAGATACATACAAAACAATACATATGGCTTAAGTACACAGCCAACCTGAGTTTCCAGTGTAGTAGGATACTTGGTGAAAAGTATAGATTCTACAGTCAGGCAGTCCTGGGTGTGAGTCCTGTTGCACTTTGTACAAGCCACCTGGCCTCCCTATGCCCTGCCTTACTCCTTCTGTGTACTAGGGATGCAATTATCTCACACTTTGAGTCTATCTAGGACGGGTGGTAACAAACAACAAAGCAGATTTCTGGGATTTAACCTCAAAGATTCTGGGGCAGGGCCCAGGGAGTGGCACTTTCAACAAGCACCTGGTCATACCTAATGCCCTTGACCAAGAGCCACACTTTGTACAACACTGAGAGCATGTGGACATGGTTCCAAGAACTGGCCTGGCACTCAGTCATGGCTCATTAGTCAATGCTGTTCTCACTGGGAACAAACTAACTTGCAATTTATCTCTGGAGGCAGAGGTTCAACATACCTTAAGCACCCTAAATTGAGAAAACAGCACAAGCTTTGTTCACATTCATGCATTGAATAGTTATTGAGTGCCTGCTATGTTCCAGGCAATAGTCAGTGACTAGAGATAGAGAAAACACCTGATGCAATTATCTGAGTCATCGAAGTAGCTAGAAGCCCCAGATAGAGCTGGCTGTGCTCCCTAGCAGCCCGCCTCTGTACTGAGGAGGAAGTCTTCATTTGGGTTCCAGTCCACTGCTTAGGACACTGTTATTCCAGTGACAACACACACCCAGATCACCCAGGATCCAGTTCAAGAGCACAGTCTGATTCATTATGTCTTGGGTGGGGCCTGAGAGTCTGCATGTCTAGCAAGTTGCTGGAGGCTGCTGCTGGTGCACAGATCACACTTGAAGTAGCTGAGTGCAGGGATGAGGAGAGTTGAGTCAGAGCCTGCCCTAGTTGAAGGGTTCCCAGAGAATCCCTGAGAATCCTGGAGGGAAGACATGGAGTTTGGGAAGACTTGTTGATGGCACAGATGCAAGTAAGGAATGCCCACACTTCCATCTGTCTCCTGTGTTTCTGGGATCTAGCCTTTACCCTTCCTTTCACCCATGGTCAGAGGCATGAAGTAGCTTCCTTTGAAAGAGGAAGAACATTCATCCTGTTGGTCATGCCATAAGTATTTCCTGAGTGCCCGCTCTGTGGCAGGCCCCGCAAAACACATAACTTGGCATTCAGGAGCCTATTGGGTTCCTGGCAGAAACTGCAGCTACCCAGGGCTGTGCTGGTGGCTGAGGACTGCTTTGGCATAGTCTAGATTTGGCTCTTACAGGGTGGACAAGCATGCCTGGGAGTGGCATTTCTGTGGAGCTCCAGCCAACCAGTTCAGAGCTGGGACTTGTCAGTCCCAGGAGATGTCTAGAAAACGTGCCAGCCAGGCCACCTGTCCCTTCTCAGACTCTCAGAACCTGCCCAGAGGCCAGAAGTGGCAGAAGGCAGTGACTCTCCCTGAGGTGTCCAAGTGCTTCCCTGAAAGCTGGCCAGCAGCCAGGAACTCCAGCTGTCAGAGTTCAAATGTGAGACGACCTGCTTTAAACTATCTGGCCTGGCCCCATCCTGGAACCACCAAGAACCAAAGGCATGAGCTGTCAGTGAAGCTGAGCAGCATAAACAAAGCCCTTTGCCTTCCTCAGGGTTCCCAACAACACAAAGCACATCTCTCTCCACGTGATAGTCCTCCTACGTATTTACTAACAAGCTTGCAGCCACGGTGGAGGGGAGCACATGCACTCGAAAACACCTACACAGACAAGACTCAGTGCTGGGACAGAGCCAGCTCCTTAAGTATATGCATGATGATTGGTCAAGGTCAAACAAACCCACAGAGAGGCCTGGGCCTTGGAATGGCCAAGAAGATTTCCTGAGACAGACCTGGAGATGGATGGACATGCAGAGGGTGACTCAGAGGACACAAGGGAGGAAGGATGCTGCAGACACGGGTGTCTGCCTGGCCTTCAGCTATAAGTGATGTAGAGGGCAAGATGCCAACCCCTAGGGGCTCCTGCTGTGGAGGAAACTGATGTGCATTCACAAAAGTCTTTGGGGGAGTTGCTGGAGGGAAGCAGGGAACCTCCAGTTGCCCCAAGTTTGAAGAAAGGTATGAGCAAGTGCAATTCTATTCCCAGGAATCTCCCCCAAGGAGATTTCCCCCATGATGTGGGCACAAAGCCTGTGGTTTTGTCTTTTTTTATACATAAAAAGAAAAGATTTATTCATTTGAAAATCAGTTACAGAGAAAAAGGAAGAGACTGAGAGAGGGGTCCTCTTCAAATGGCTCCAACAGCTGGGGCTGAGCCAGGTCAAAACCTGGAGCCAAAAGCTTCCTCTGGGTCCCCCAAAGGAGTGCAAAGGCATATTAGCAGGGAACTGGATAGGAAATGGAGCAGCAGGAACTTGAACCAGTCCCCATATGGGATGTCAGTGTTGCAGGTGATAGCCTAACCTGCTATACCCCAAGGCCAACCAGACATAGCCTGTTTAAGAACAGTCAGTTTGTGTCCTGACTGCTCCACTTCCCAGTCCAGTTTCCTGCTTATGACTTAGGCAAGCAGCAGAGGATGACTCAAGTCCTTGGGCCTTGAACCCATGTGGGAGATCCAAAAGGAACTTCTGACTCTCAGCTTCAAACCTGCCCAGCTTTAGCATTTCAGCCATTTGAGTAGACCAGCAGAAAGAATATTTCCATATATATATATATATATATAAACTCTTTCAAATAAAATAAATCTTAAAAAAAAAAAGCAGTCATATGGTCTCCATCATGGTGTAGCAAGTCAAGCTACCAAATCACCACTTGTGATACCATCTGCTCTGCTTCCATTCCAATGCCCTACAAATGCACCTTGGAGAGTAGCAGAGGATAGCCCAAATGCTCAGGCCATGTGGCAGACCCAGATGGAATTCCAGGCTCCTGGTTTCGGCCTGGCCTAGCCCCAACTATTACAGCCATTCTGGGAGCAAACCAACAGATGGAAGATATCTCTTTCTGAAACTCTGCCTTTTGAATAAACAAAATCTTTATTTAAAAAAAAAGCGGGAAGGAGACACAGAATAGTCATGATGGGGTTGTTCGTGACCATGAGAAGCTAGAAGCAGCTTTAATATACATCACTGAAGGTTGGATGAAGTACGGTACAGTATAAAGTAAATGAAGTAGCCACAGAGGTCATATCACAAGACTTATGTGGCTGGCACGGCAAGAGGCCCCAAGAAAGGTATGATGGAGCCAGCACATTTCAGGTGGTGTGCACAGTCTGAGTTTGTTCCTGGTACACAAGGAGAAGCCACATTTTCAATCTGCACGCAGAGACAAAGGAAGTTTGCAAAGTGAGACCCCAGGCCCAGAATGGCTGCTGCCCATATTGGGGTATGGTGAAAATGACTGGAATCGAGGTGTTACCTGCTGCTCAGCAGCCCAGGGAAGGGGGTGGGGAGCATGAGCAGCCTGGGAAAGCTCCCTTTTCTGTTTGCTCCAGAGCTGCCTCTTGTGTGGGTCAAGACCACTCTGGATCTCTAGGATGCTTCAGCTGTCCGAATCTCAGATCCTATGGGCAGTCTAGAGCCTTCTCAGGGAGGCTTCACTTAACTTTGGCCTGCCCAGGCTTAGGAGGGTCAGGCTTGGCATGAGCAGTCTGGCCTTCAGCTCCCTCCTCCAGTGTTGGGAGTCTTGCTTCTTCCAACATCATGCTGGGCCAGCCTGGCTGCTGAGGCTGTGAAGGTGGAGAGGATTTGCTTTCTGATGGGTTCTGTATAGTTAACAAGATTCCATGGACTGGAGCCTCTGGGTTGATCACCAGTGAGCCGAGTAGATAGACACTGCTGAAGGCCAGGGCTTGGGCTGTGGACCTGGACCTGTGAGGAATGTTGGTATGAGATGTGCTCAAAGGCAGGACTGTGCTGCACATACTTGCCCTGGCTGCTATGGGCCCAACCCTGGACTAGCTTCAGGCTACAGGAATGAGTTAGATGAGGTCTCTGCCCTGGGGATACCACAAGATGGGGGAGGAGGAGGAGGTGCTTGGATTTGAACAGGATCAAGGTTCAATATGTGTTCAGAAGCAGCTGGCCTTGACATGCCTCACACTGGTCAAGGCTTCACTAATAGAGTCCTGGCCTTGACCAGCCTCCTGCAACTGAGCAGCACTCCAGCATGCAAGGCAGTTGCTCAGGAAGCCTCCTTTTTGCACTGGTGAGCAAGCTGTCCCTACTTCAGGACCTTTACAGGGAAGACTGGTGGGGTGGCTCCAGGTATGGTGGCTGTTGGACCTGCTAGACCAGCATCTCCAACAGATGGTAAGCTGTCTTCAAACATGCCAGCTCTGGGGGCCCGGCGGCGTGGCCTAGCGGCTAAAGTCCTCGCCTTGAACATGCCGGGATCCCATATGGGCGTCAGTTCTAATCCCAGCAGCCCCACTTCCCATCCAGCTCCCTGCTTGTTGCCTGGGAAAACAGTTGAGAACAGCCCAAAGCCTTGGGACCCTGCACCCACGTGGGAGACCTGGAAGAGGTTCCTGGTTCCCGGCATCGGATCGGCACAGCACCAGCCGCTGCGGTCACTTGGAGAGTGAATCATCAGACTGGAGATCTTTCTCTCTGTCTCTCCTCCTCTCTGTATATCTGACTTTGTAATAAAAATAAATAAATCTTTAAAGAAAAAAACATGCCAGTTCTGTAGCTTGCACATGAACTGGACTGTGGGCACTGAGGAGTGGACACAAGAAACCTTTGTGGAGCTGACCCACCTTGGGACCAGCTCTTGCTGCTTATCTACCTTACCTAGTCCTTCCAACAGTTCTCCACAGAGCAAGGAGACCTCCCGGTTGTCCTGGCACCTAGGTTGGTAGGAGGGGCCAATGCCTGATGGAGATGAGGGGTCGGGGGTAATGAGAGCATCTGCCCCAGATATTCAAGTCCCCATACTCTCTGAGGCCCAACTGCTCCTTAAAGCTTAGGGCAAGGCCAGTGGCTCCTGGGTGTCCCCGGTTCTGGCCGGCCAAGCTGGGAGGCCCCATTCTTGCTGCAGAAGAACTCAGAGTCTGGGGGGAGGTAACAGTGCGAGGCTTGAAACAAGATGAAGTAGGAGACATGAGTTAGTGCTCAAATAGCCCTATGTGTGAGTGGGAGGGCGGAGTCAGGAAGGAACTGCCACTGCGGAGGCAGAAGGGAGAGAGGGAGTGTGTGTATGTGTGTGTGTGTGTGTATTGCATCTGCATGAATCCACCTGAGGCCATACCTCTGGAGTCCCCATCTTTGGCACTATTTGCACAGACAAGCTAAAAATAATTTCCACTCAACTTGAGGATTTTCTGTTTGATGTACAAGGTGCTGGCCTGGCAGACACATTCTTCTGCCCACATTTTATCTAAGATCAACATCGAGTTAAAATGAGCCTGCATTATTTATGCATACACAAGATGGCTGGGAGCACAATGCACACTGGAGCTGCCAGGATTTGGCTAAAAGTTCTTACAAAAAATTCATATGGATGACAAAATCAGACTAGGCGAGAATGGGGGTGGGCATGGGTGGGGACAAGAGGATGAAAAAAAAAACTCGGTAGGGCCACTGGGGGTGTTAGCAGCCCCTGTTTCACTCACACCTGACTGTCCCTCAACAGGTACTAATGACATCTGTTTGTGCACATTGAGAGACAGAAAACCCATCATGTAGGACACAAGTGCAAATGAAGCCTGGAATTAAGAGTTAACTCATTAGATAGAGGGTTAGGGCAGTTATGATTCTGAGAGTTCCAAATCTACTAAGGGATGAGAGGTTGGCAAATAACGTGTTGATACTTGATAAAGGGATAGGAAGAGAGATAAACTGTGGTCATGTGACAGGCTCATAGAGCCTTGGTTGGATGCAAAGAGCTAGGGAGACAGGTAACAGTAATGTGGTAACAGAGCAAATGATACAGACAAAAGGGCTAAGCCTCCATTTGGGATGCTCACATCATGCATGGAGTGCCTGGTTCTGGTTGCAGCTACTCTGCTTCTGATCCAGCTTCCTGGTAATGAGCCTGAAAACACAGCAAATGAAGGCTCAGATGCTTAGCTCTGCACCACTTACACAGAAGACCTAGATGGAGTTCCTGGCTTCAGCTTTAGTTTGGCCCAGCCCTGGCTGTGGTGGGCATTTCAGGAGTGAACTAGCAAATAAAAGGGTCTCTCTTTCCACTCTGCCCTCTATGTAACTCTGCCTCTCAAACAAAACTTCACAAAAGAATAAAATGCCAGAAGACAAAAGGAGAGAGAAGTGATGCTATAACAACTACTCTTTTTTTTTTAAGATTTATTTTTTATTTTTCATTAGAAAGTCAGATATAGAGAGGAGGAGAGACAGAGAGGAAGATCTTCCATCTGATGATTCATTCCCCAAGTGACTGCAATGGCCGGAGCTGTGCCAATCCGAAGCCAGGAGCCCAGAGCCTCATGGGTGCAGGGTCCCAAGGTTTTGGACTGTCCACAATTGCCCTCCCAGGCCACAAGCAGGAAGCTGGATGGGAAGCAGGTCGCCAGGATTAGAACCAGTTCTCTTATAGGATCCCGGCAAGGTGAGGACTTTAGCCATTAGGCTACCACACCAAGCCTTAGAGTAACTTAGAGTAACTACTACCTGCAAAAATATCCACATATCTTGGCACCTGTAACTAGCTACCTTAGCTTTCCTGGTAAAGTACTTGACAGATGTGGATGAGTTAAGGAGCTTGTGAAGGGGAGAGCAGGCAGGCTTGCCCATGACTTACTGCTGGCCTCTCTTCCCCTGAGTCCCAATCTCCCCGGCATTATCCTCCAACCTTGATGGCACTAACATCATTCCTACCTCATGTCCTTTATACCTCTTGCTTCTGTCCTTCTTTGTCACCCAGTTCCAGCAAGAGCTGCCACGCTGCTTCCAAATTTTTGTCCTAATGCCTGGAGTACATGCTGTTCCCAGGGACTGGACTGGGGCAACGGGGCATCCAAGTTCCTAGCCTGTGCTGGCTGGCGCTATCCCCAGCCCTGAGTCCCGCCCAAGGTTGCGGGATGGAGCAGTTTGCATGAGTCATTGGGCCACAGACACAGTCCTCTTGTTGGAGGGACCTGAGAGGTTATGTTGTGGCTGGCTCCAAGGGCCAATGGCCCCATTGAAAAGGCGGGTCAGGAATTTCCCCAAGTTCACCACATTCATACCAGACCAGGAAGGCAGAGAAGCTGGGGACAGTCTGTGCACACGAGGACCACATGCTCCACCCAGCATGTCACAGGTTCACTGCCCCCGACCACCCTGCCTTCCACCTCTTGTTTAGGGGGCATACACAGTGTGCCTGACCCAAAGCTGCCCTGCCTTGGAGGCACTTCCTCACTAACCATGGAGAAAGATTAAATCTATCAAATGAAGTCTCAGAGCCAGGTGCACAGAACTAGCGATGGGACCTGTAGACAGTGAGAGGACCTGCTAGAGAGACAGGGCCAGTTTATCCTGGCTTGCAGGACTGGCCTCACTGCTGTGATCAAGCACCAGGGACTGGATGGCTTATAGCAGTGAGGAGTCCAAAATCAAGGTGCTGACAGGGCCATGTCCCCTCCTGCAGCTTCTGGCAGTCTCCGGGTGTTCCTCAGCTCTTGGCAGCACTGTCCTCTCCCTGCCTCCCCCTCCGCGAAGCAGGTGTGTTCCCTCCTACGGCTGTGTTCTGGGAGCCTGAGTGCCCAGAGACATCTCGCTCAAGTGCTACAGGAGACTTGTCCCCTGGAATAGGGGAGGATGGAGAAGCTGGGGCTCCTCCACAGAACTCTGGCCAGAGGAGGTAGCAGGCTGCAGGATGCGTGGACCCGGAGGCCACCCTGCTAGCCTGCTCTGCCTAGGCAGATGCAGGGCACCAGGGCCCAACTTCGGCTCAGCTTCTTCCTTTCTCCCTCCCACTTGCCCTGGTCCTGCCCTTCCAGGCTAGAGTTCTGCCCTCATGCTCTTCCAGCTGCTGGCTATTAGTGTTCTTTGGACCAGGCAGGCACTGCGGCCTCTGGGCCCCACATTCAGGCTGGCATTCGCAGGGAGAGGGCCACGACTGTCCCTCCCCGTGGACAGGTAGGTGCAGTTTCACAGAGTTCTCTACCTCCCATTCCCTCCCTACCTGTCCCCAGTGCATGAATGTAGACCTGACCCCTCACAGGTACTTAAGCCTACCCTTACCTTTAACTGGGCATGGCCAGTGCCTGCATAACAGACAGGGACCAAAGATGTCTTGAATTAAGACTTTGTGGAGAGGGCCCAGGGTGGTGGCCTAATGGCTAAAGTCCTCGCCTTGAATGTGCCAGGACCCATTATGTGTACTGCTTCTAATCCCAGCAGTTACCCCACTTCCCATCCAGTTCCCCTGCTTGTGGCCTGGAAAAGCAGTTGAGGACAGCCCAAAGCCTTGGAACCCTGCACCCACACGGGAAACCCGGAAGAGGCTCCTGGCTCTTGGCTTCAGATTGGCACAATATCAGCTGTTGCGGCCACTTGGGGAGTGAGTTAGCAGATGGAAGAACTTTCTCTCTGTCTCTCCTCCTCTATATGTATCTGACTTTCCGATAAAAATAAAGTAAATCTTAAAAAAAAAAAAAAGACATGGAGAACTTTCTGGTGGCCCTGAGGGGGAGGGCATAAAAATTTGGGGGGGATGGGGCAGGGAGTTAGCTAAGGTTGGTTTTAGATACACTGCTTGCAGGAGAGAAGCCATCTTTTTTCCAAGACTGCCTGCCGGCTATGATGCTAAGGTAGCAGGTCAGAGACCAACAATGCCATGGGGAGCATACTCCACCAGTGGTCCATTTCTCTGCCAGGAGAGGTCAAGTCCAGTGGTGCCCTTACTGGCCACTGGCTGATGGGGGAATAAGGAGACCATGCAGAGCACAGCCTGGGGCACAGGCTGGAGCTCGTGGGCCACAGCTGTGCCCTGAGTGCAGCTGCCAGGCTGAGTACGGAAGGAGCCAGAGACAGCTATGGGTACCCATGAGGCAAGGCAACCTGTCTGTGTCCAGGAAGTGAATGCTACACCTGCTGCCCTCGCCTCACACCAGTCTCCAGAGACTCCCCTGAAGAGTCCAAGCAGTACAGTCCCCAGACCCAGTAGTAGTGGATTCCACAGAAAGTCTGTGGGATCCCTTGTGCCGCTCTGAGTTGGGAGAACACTGTCTCCCTCAACCATCCCTGAAACTTCCCCAGGAAGCTTGCTTTCAGCCCTCAGGGCTACAGTCTGACACAAGGGTTGATGCCAGATTTATCATTCCTGGTAGCTATGGGACCTAGGGCAGGGTCTTTAATCTCCCTGGGCCTTACTCAACTGATGTATAAAATGGACATTATGTTAATCCCTACCTCAAAGAGCCTCACCAAGGGACATCATGTCCTCTGACCCTGCAGACCCAGTCTTGCCCCTTCCTAAGAGCCCCCACAACTGGCATGGAGCCAGCTAGTCAAGTCCAGGAGAGCAGAAGGCAAAGCAATGTGATTCTGAGAATCTCGCCTCCTCCAGAGCCCGGGGGCCTACACGCTGGGCATCATTCACGCTTTCAGGCCTGGGGAGGTCAGGACTCAACATTTTTTTCTTTTTTTTTTAAGATTAATTAATGTGGGCCCGGCGGCGTGGCCTAGCGGCTAAAGTCCTCGCCTTGAAAGCCCCGGGATCCCATATGGGCGCCGGTTCTAATCCCGGCAGCTCCACTTCCCATCCAGCTCCCTGCTTGTGGCCTGGGAAAGCAGTTGAGGACGGCCCAAAGCTTTGGGACCCTGCACCCACGTGGAGACCCGGAAGAGGTTCCTGGTTCCCGGCATCGGATCGGCGCATCAGCCCGTTGCGGCTCACTTGGGGAGTGAAACATAGGATGGAAGATCTTCCTCTCTGTCTCTCCTCCTCTCTGTATATCCGGCTTTCCAATAATAATAAACCTTTAAAAAAAAAGATTAATTAATGTATTTATATTGGAAAGGTAGATATACAGAGAATAGAGACAGAAAGGAAGATCTTCCAACCACTGACTCACTCCCCAGGTGGCCGCAACAGCCAGTGCTGCATCAATCCGAAGCCAGGAGCCCAGAGCCTCTCCCAGGTCTCCTATGTGGGGGCAGGGTCCCAAGGTTTTGGGCTGTCCTTGATGCTTTTCCAGACCACAAGCAGGGAACTACATGGGAAGCAGGGCAGCCAGACATGAACTGGTACCCATATGGGATCCTGGAGCGTGCAGGGCAAGGACTTTAGCCACTAGGTTACCACGCTGGGCGCAGGATTCAGCATTTCTGCAGTGGAAGCCAAGGCCAAGGCCCAGGGAGGGTGAGGGCAAGAGTACAGCTGGGGCCATGCAACCGAGCACAGGACAGGGTGGCTGGTGGCCAAGTCACTGTGCCAGCCAGCTTGCCTTCTGTTTCTCCAGAAGCCTCATAAGAAGCTGCTTGGAACTCTTCCTGGGCAGGAAGAGTGCGGTGCAGAGCCTGTGCTCTGGGCCAGGAGCCCTGAGCTCCTGGGGCAGGCCTACAGGCCATCACTGGGAGAGAGGTTATCAGAGCTAGTGATTCAACTTCCTGCCTTTTCAGAGTGCCCAGACCACAGAGGTTTTCTTCCTCAGAGGAGGAGGGAGCACCTCCCTTCAGAGGGCCAAGGACGAGGCCCTACCACAAACCAAGAGGACTGGGCAGTGCACAGGCACCAGGCCACGCCAGGACCCTGGCTCCCTGAGCCTGTCCCTCTGTATGAATGGTGACCATTTAGGGTAGTCAACTGTGCCCGGTTGCCTGGAACTGTTTGGTTTTAATACACACACACACACACACACACACACACTCGCTCTCTCTTTTTCTCTCTGTCCTGAATTTTAGGAACTTCTCAAGCCTAGACAAACCAGAACCATTGGTAAATTCCATTGCCACTCCTATGAAACTCCAAGACTTACTGCCTTAGTGACTGTGAGGAGCCTGGGCCCCAAGACAGTACATTCTAAAACAGGGGGACTGGCAAGCAATGGCCTCAGGGCCAGAGCTGGCCCACTGCCTGTCTCTGTACAGCTCTTGAGCTAAGAATAGTTTTTACATTTTTAATGGTTGCAAACAAAATTAAAGCAAACTAATACTTCATGACATGTTAAAAATGATCTGAAATTCAAATTGTAGTATGCATAAGTAAGGGGTTTGCCCGCAGCTTGTCTCTGGCTGTGTTGATACCACACGGCCTTTGGTTGCAAAGGCAAAGAGATTCATGCTCTGACCCTCATGGTGGCCAACCCCTGCTGTTTGGGCAGACCAGACAGTGATGGATGAGAAGCAGAGCTTGCAGAAGAACCCAGAGCCATGTGAGGAGAGAAAGGATGTGAGGCAGGCACCAACTTCCCCCCAAGACTTGGTGCACCCATCTGTACAGTGGGGTGAAGGCAGAGAGAGTGGGCTTTGTTCTAACACCCCAGCCACAAGGGAGAGATGTGGCTGTAACCTACACCAGGCAGAGAGGTTCCTGCATCCTACAGCATGGGGGCTGGGTCAGCCCCAATCCTATCCCTGGCTTGGAACCTCCTCAATATCCAGACTTTGACAACAGTCAGGATGCACCCACTATGCATGAGGCATGTCAGACTCCCACTGCCTAATGAATCCCTGTTTTCCCTTTATCCAGATATTGGGGCTGGGGAGTTCTCTCCTCTGACAGAAAGAATGGGGGGGCTATTAGCCTCCATCCCCCACCCTGTGTCACCAAAAACTCCCTTAGGGATGGGCCATGTCCTAAGTGTTGCTGAGCTGTCAGCAGGGAATGGATAATCCACAAGGAGCCAAACAGGGTAAAAAGACCAAGGACAGTGGGACCCTGTATCCCAGCCCCACAGGAGGAGGATCTCCCCCTGTCCCTGGAAGGTGAAATAATGTGTTTCCTGGGCACATGAGGTTAATGAGCAGCCATCTTCTGGTCTACACAGGCAAGGCTGGAGGCAGGCCTCCTGGGAGAGTCACCCGCCAAGACGCCTCCCTCTTCTCCTGTGTCCCCACAGCTCTGGTTGCTGATGTCAGGGAACTCAAATAACCAAGGATCAGCAGAAGTCACCGCACAAAGGGATGCTCGGTTTCCGGGCTCTCCCTTGAGTTGCTGGAGTAGGTTGGGTCAGAGTTTGTTTCTTTTTTTAAGTAAGTTTTTAAAACTGAAGTTCATGGAAAAAAAGAATTAAAAAGTATAGAGTAAGTAAATAAATAAACCTACTCACAGTTTTTCATAATTACATTTTCTATAACCTTTTTGAAGACTTCATATATATATTTGTGAGTGTGTGTGTGTGTGTGTGTGTGTACACAAACTCACATATATACATACAAAGAACACAATTGCCAAAAGTCAAGCTCTCGTGTTCACACTTTGGAATCACCACTTGCGAATTCAGAACAGGAACCTCACTGGCCCCCAGAGCCACTGGCTCCTCTGCACCTACCTGTCTCCAAGGTGAACCACTATGGGGGTCCAGATCACCCAAGATGACTTCTGCCCATGTTTGAACTTTTCATCAATGGAATCATACAGCGGGTACTGCTTTTACATCTGAGTCCTCTGACTCAGATTCAGCCCTGTTGTTAAGTACAAAATCCTCTGTCTAATCTCCTTGCTGTATTTCCATTTTATGACTACTACAATTTGCTTATTCATGCCACTGCTGATGGAAATTGGGTTTGCTTCCAGCTTTGGCTACTACAAATTGTGCATGGCTTTTGGGATATATGTGAATAAGCCTCTCTCTACACTAGGAAAATACAAGAGTACTATGAAAAATTCATGGAAAGTGGAATTTAAAGAATTTTACTGGGGACTAGTATGATGGTTCAATTGGCTAATCCTGTGCCTACAAGCGCCAGCCTCCCATAAGGGATGCTGGTTCGTGTCCTGGTTGCTCTACTTCCCATCCAGCTCCCTGCCTGTAGCCTGGTAAAGCAATGGTGGGTGGCTCAAGTCCCTGGGACCCTGTAATCACATGGGAAACTTAGAGGGAGCTCCTGGTTCCTGATTTGGATCAGCTCAGCTCCAGCTGTTGAAGCCTTTTGGGAAGTGAACCAATAGATGGAAAAATCTTTTTCTGTCCTATTTTCTGTATATGATTTTCCAGTAAAAATAAATATATTTTATTTTTTTATTATTATTTTAAAAGATTTATTTATTTTTATTGGAAAGTCAGATATACAGGGAGGAGGAGAGATAGAGAGGAAGATCTTCTGTCCAATGATTCACTCCCCAAGTGACCGCAACGGCCGATGCTATGCCGATCCAAAGCCAGGAGCCAGGAACTTCTTCCAGGTCTCCCACATGGATGCAGAGTCCCAAGGCTTTGGGCCGTCCTCAACTGCTTTCCCAGGCCACACTCAGGGAGCTGGATGGAAGTGGAGCTACCACGACTAGAACTGGCGCCCATATGGGATCCCGGCACTTTCTTTTTTCTTTTTTTTTTTTAAAGATTTACTTATTTTTATTACAAAGTCAGATATATAGAGAGGAAGAGAGACAGAGAGGAAGATCTTCTGTCCGATGATTCACTCCCCAAGTGAACGCAACGGCCGGTGCTGTGCTGATCCGAAGCCAGGAGCCAGGAACTTCCTCCAGGTCTCCCACAAGGGTGCAGGGTCCCAAGGCCTTGGGCTGTCCTCAACTGCTTTCCCAGACCACAAGCAGGGAGCTGGATGGGAAGTAGAGCTGCCGGGATGAGAACCAGCAACCATATAGGATCCCGGTGTGTTCAAGGTGAGAACTTTAGCCACTAGGCTACGCCGCTGGGCCCAAAAATAATTTTTTTTTTTAAAAAATAAGTTTATTTTGTGCAAAATATTTGGAAATACACATGTAGATTTTCCAATAGGCAGGCATTCTCCATGAATTTTTTAAAAAATGCTTATTTACTTTAATTGAAAGGCAGAGTTGGGCCTGTCACAGTTGCTCAATGGCTAAATCCTCATTTCACAAGTTCCAGGATCCCATATGAGCACCGGTTCGTGTGCTGGCTGTTTCACTTTGGGACCCTGCACCCGCTTGGGAGACCTGGAAGAGGTTCCTGGTTCCCAGCTTCGGATCGGCTCAGCACTGGCCGTTGCAGTCACTTGGGGAGTGAATCATTGGATGGAAGATCTTCCTCTCTATATCTCCTCCTCTGTGTATATCTGACTTTGTAATAAAAATAAATAAATCTTAAAACATTCTTGCAGAAAATGATGCTATTGTATGATCTAGGAGTCACTGAATGATTTAATCAGAAGAAAGTGTTTTGAAGAGATGAAACTAACAGAAAACATCAAATCCCATGAGATATAGTTTCCACTGATTTTTGTTGGTGAAGTGTGTCTCTTCTAGACAATAAATAGATGGGGTTTTTTTAATCCAGTCTATTAATCTAGGACGTTTGATTGAGCTTAAGCCATTTACATTCAGGATTAAAATGTATGGATGGTACTTTGGTCCTGTCATTTCAGGAATGGGTTGTTCATTGGTTTAGTCTTCTGTTGTCATTTTACTGGGATGTTCTTCCCATTTGCCTTTGGTTTTCTTTGGTGCTACTCCTCTTCTCTGTCAAGAGAACATCTTTAAGTATCATTTGTAGGGCAGGTTTGGAAGAGGAAAATTCTTTTAACTTTTCTTTACTGTGGAAGAATTTTATTTCATTTTCAAAAACAAAAGAAAGCTTTGCTGGATATGTTATCCTAGGCAGACAGATTCTTTTAGAATCTGGAATATGTCACTCCATTCTCTTCTTGCCTGTAGAGTTTCCTGTGAGAGATTTCTTGTGAGTTTAACTGGCATTCCTTTATATGTCAATTGATTTTTTTTCACGTGCACATTTAAGGATCTTTTCCTTATGTTCAATTGAAGAGAACCTGAAGATCATGTGTCTTGGTGAAGATAGCTTTTGGTCAAGCCTGTTGGGAGTTCTGTGCCCCTCCTGGATCTTGTTTCCCAATTCTTTCTCCAGATTAGGGAAATTTTCCTTTATTATTTCATTAAATACATTTGCAAACTCAGCTTCTCTTTCTGCACCTTCTGGGACTCCCATAACTCTTATATTTGGCATCTTAGTAGTGTCTTTCAATTCTTGAATACTTTGTTTGGCCTGATCTAGCTCTGCTTCCAGTTTTTTGTTTGCTTCCCCCGATGACAGGAAATACCTTCCAATTCTGAGATTCTTTCTTCTGCTTGTTTCATTCTATTTTGGAGTCTCTCCATTGTACTTTTAATTTGCTCTACTGTGTTAATTTCTCCATGATTTTTTTAAAGATTTATTTATTTTTATTGTAAAGTCAGATATACAGAGAAGAGGAGAGACAGAGGAAAATCTGCCATCGAATGATTCGCTCCCCCAGTGGCCACAATGGCTGGAGCTGAGCCAATCCAAAGCCAGGAGCCCAGAGCCTCTTCTAGGTCTCCCACGTGGATGCAGGGTTCCAGGGTTTGGGCCATCTTTGACTGCTTTTCCGGGCCACAAGTAGGGAGCTGGATGGGAAGTAGGGCTGCCAGGATTAGAATCAGCACCCATATGGGATCCTGGCGCATGCAAAGCAAGGACCTTAGCCACTAGGCCACCACGCCAGGCCCTCCATGAGTTTTTTAAAGTAGACTCACCCATTTAGGAGAGGACCTGTGAGGTTACGGGTTGCTTTGGAGGTTGCTGCTGAAGTTTTCAAATGACTTTACTTGGGTCAGTTTTTTCAGAAGCACAGGCTGATATTTCAGGTGATGTTTCCAAATTCTGTACACACAAAGTGTAGTGTACAACTCCCACAGTTATAGCCTTGTAACCCTCATTTGGGCAACCCAAACCAGGCCCTACTGGGGAAAGGCCATGTTGCCACCCATCTCTCAGGCTGCAAACATTTGCCTGGCCAGCTCCAACTGTGGTTCGGAAGCACTGCCCAGGCAGCCTCTGTGGCTTCCCTCCTCAAACTGTGGCCCAGCTCCGCAGAGTCAGCCTGGCTGGGGAATTGGGGGAAGGGCACACATGCTGCCAAGTCCTTAGTCCCAGAAGCAGCAGGATTTCTGTTCAGTTATCAGTGGGCCCTACACACCAGACCCCACATCACAACATGGGCTCTGAAAGCTGGATGAAAAGTTTGGAACTAGGGCAATCCCAGGAAGCCCATATTTCCTGGCTCTGGGTTTGTATAGGGCCTGGTACTCCAACATAGTCAAGTGATGCTCTCAACATGGCAGGATTTCTCTGGGCTTCAACAGATCTCTACCTGTGCTAAGACCATTCCCAATGACTTGATCCAGAATCACTGGGGGGCTGGCAGGCTGCTCCCAGAGCTTGGTCCCCATTAGCTCACTTTGAGTTGCTTCCAGCTTGAGCACCCTGATTTCCTTGCCATTGTCAACATCTTCAAGCAGGTTTCTCAAAGGCCTCTTAACCCTTTCCCCTAGAAGGACACAGCTGAGTGCATCACTGAAATAATCTCTGTGTTATCCATGGAAAGAGGGTGGCTTCCATAAGTTTTGGGTAGTGTTTCCATCAGTCTGAGTGGCCATTAAGGACAAAAGCCACAGTGAACTCACTGGAGGGAACAGTGGAAGTCAACCCACGGTCACTTGTTCTCCATCTCATTGTAAGGAGGGACTGGGCTCTCTGGGGACTACCTTTGCAGAGACCTGGACCAAGAATGGACAGGGTGGGTGGGGTAGGGTATAGTGTTGTGGCATAATGGATAAAGCCATCACCTACAGTGCCAGAATCCCATATAGATTCCAGTTCAAATCTGGGCTGCTCCATTTCCCATCCAACTCCCTGCTAGTGTGCTTAGGAAAGAAGACAGCTCAAGTCCTTGGGCTTCCATACCTATGTGGGAGTCTTGGAAGAAGCTCCTGGCTCCTGGCTTTGGACCAGCCCAGCTATGGCAATTGTGGCCATTTGGGAATTGAATTAGTAGATGAAAGACCTCTCTCTCTTTCTGTCTCTACTTCTTTCTCTCTGTAGCTCCCCCTTCCAAATAAACAAATCTTGAAGTTACAAAAAGGAAAAGCCCTGACTCTGAGGAGCACCCTTGTACCAGGAAGGATTTCATAACAGACCTAGGGTAATTTCTTCTGCCCTACATGGAAAATAAGTGTACTTGGTCAAACAGCCTATACCAGTCATTGCCTTACCCACTAGTCAGGCTGCTTCAGGGTATACCTTTCCAGAGGGACTCCTGTAGGCTTCCTCCTGAGATGGGAAAGAGTCATTGTTGACCAGCTGGTGCCTTGTATTCCCATGGGCAAAATGGGTTGATTCTAGAGGATTTGCCTTGTTATGAGAATGTGAAGATCCGGTGTGCTACAGAGAAAGCCCTCTGCTGTATTTCTTGTGGACAACCCAAGGAGTTGGCTGGTGTTTTGGTGAGACGTGTGAGAGAAAATCAACTAGAACTCTTCTAGCTGCAAATCATACATACCCCACCTAGGTTGGGTACTGTGGTACAGTGGGTTGAGCCATTTACCTGGAATGCCCCATCCCATGTCAGAGTGTCGAGTTCAAGTCTCACTTCTGCTTCTGACACACACCTAGGAAGGCAGCAGATGATGGCTCAACGGTGCTACCACCTATACAAAAATCAAGTAAAGTTCCTGGCTCCTGTTGTTGTTTGCATTTGGGAGGTGACCCAGCAGATGGAAGAATTCTTTCTCTCCTTTGCTGCTCCTTTAAAAAATTTTATTTATTTTTTTATTGGAAAGTCAGATTTATAGGGAAAAGAGAAACAGAGAGAAAGATCTTCCATTCGCTGGTTCACTCCCCAAGCTCCAACCACTGAGGCCACTTAGAGAATGAACAAATGAATGGAAAATCTTTCTATCTCTCCTTTTCTATGTAAATCTGCATTTCCAATGAGAACAAACAAATTTCTAAAAATAAAGTAATATAAACCATTAAAAAACACACATAAAAAAAAAAACTGGCTCAACCTAGCTTAAGTAAAAAGAAACTATTCATTTGGTTGGTTGGTTTATGTAATAAAGTATTCAGAGGTTTCAGGCCCAGCCTGATCCAGGGTCTCAGGTATATGCTTGGTTACCAGGTCATTCTTCACTTCTGCTTCCTTCAGATTTGGCCCTGTTCTTGGGTTCCGTGGTAGCAGGGAAACTGCTAATGGACTGTTGCATCTCAAGTCCAGGTGAAAGGAGTACATTCTTCTCTGACCATGCAGATACCCTATCCCAGCTCTGAATGGATGTTCTGGTTTGCCTTGGGCCCTGTCCAGCCCTAACCAATCACTACACAACCCTGAGTGACTGGACTTACTCACTTGTGGCTCACATGCCAGGAAATGAATAGCACCCACTGACTCTGAGCTCAAAATTATAAGAATTGTTTCTCTGTGAAAAGTTGGGCTGCAATAGTAGAAAGGAATGCTAAGCAGGGATGTTATAGCAGGTGTCAACATAGAGCAGCACGCTGGGCAGGATTCCTCAGGCCAGGTGTTGACAATCGCCAGGCCTCCTATGCTCAAGTGTGCTGTGGGTCTTCCAGGGCATGGCCTATAACTTTCTCCTCTCCATGTATGCAGGGGTATTTACAAACTGGATAACTATACATCTTGGGCAAATGTGTAGTACCTGGTACCTTTTCTGGCCTCTTTCATGCCTACACTTTATTGGATTCTTTGTTTTTTCTTTGGGCTGCCTGGTCTTGCTCGCCCTTCCTCCCCACCGAGGCAGAGATCACTGCCCATCCTGGAAGCTCAAGGCAGCACAGGCTGGCTTTCCCAGCCTCCCAGTGGCCAGGCAAGGGCACCTGAACCAGGCTCTGATAATGAAGCACGGGCTCCAAGCTCAAGCTCCGGAGGCTGCTGAGTCGGGAGCAAGGCCCCAGTCCCATGACAGAACTGGCTTAGGGCCTTGCTGATATCACTGTCACCATGAGCACTAGATGTGGAGTCAAAAAGGCTGGTGCTGCCCACGCCCTCTAGCTCTGCCAGCTTGGCCAGCCTCTGTACTCAGAGTGACGATTCTTGTGCTTTTGCTTCTTTGGGCTACCAGCAAGAACTTTCTCCTAAGCAGAACTACCAGACCAGATAGGAAACTCCTATCACTGGAGGTATGGATTTTAAGAAGAGGTTACCAAGGATGACCCCTTTTTCAACCCAGAATGCTCTTGGTCAGTGTGAAAGTGTTGAATCAAAAATGCAACTCCTAGACTGCACAGCTTTAGGTTCTCACAACCTTTTTCAGCTGTCCTGTCCCTGTCTCATGTCATGGATGTTCCTGGTGCCATATCCCAGGGCAAAGTCATGGTCTTTATTGGCCTCCATCACTTTAATGAAAAAACCCCTACACCAAACAAACACAAGCACAGACATTTGCAACTAATTACAGTATTGCTGATCAGTCAAATTTCATTGCAAATTACATGTTGAAATTGATAGTGTGCGAGTCAGGAAAAAGTCTGGAAAAGTGACATGGGCACACATATTAATAATTCAATTTGGGCTTAGCCAAACACCATGAAGAGGAGAAAGCAGATTTGTATCGTCCCCAAGACTGCTTATTTACCCAGTTACCTCCTGCCAGTAAGCCTGGCATCCCAGAGCACTGGAGCCTGCTCAGGGTCCTCCCCCTTTCGAAGACCACAGGACGCTGAGTATCCCAACTTTAATTCTTGGTTTGCAAAATTGCAGCTCTGAGTGGTGTGGGGAGGGGGAGTTGGTTCCATATTCCCATCTGCCGCTGAGAAGCCCACCCAGGAGGCATCTTGGGGGACAGACACCTCCTGCAGCAGCCGATACACACTCCTGGCCTACCATTTGCGGTTTCTGAGCTAGGGAGAGCTAACCTGCCTTGAAAGCTCAGGCGGCTTCCCCAGGTCAGATTGCGCTCCATCAGCATGAGCTGGAGTGTGAGGGGAGAGCCAGTGTGTGTCCCGGTGCGTCAAGAAGCATGCAGGAAGACACTTCGAGCATGCAGCATACAGTGGAGGCAGGAGCCAGGCCCTATCCGCATATAATACACAGGAATGTAGCCAGGATGGTCCCCTACAGCCTGGCTGGGAAGGCTTGACCAGCCCAACATGGAAAATGAGTGAGCACCTGAGCCTACAAACTGGCAGCAAGCACTGAGCCACTGCCCTCGCCCCGGGGCCTGTGTGGGGGGCAGGAGAAGGTCTCCGTTTTCATCTTTGAGGTCAGCAGTCAAACTCCAGTGTCCATGGAAAAGTGAGCCAGATGAGGATGGGGAGAACTGACCAGCTGAGTGTTACAGAGTGGCTGCGATTTAGCCACAGGAGAACTTCTGGGGACCATGGGCGATAGAATTCAGAAAAAAGGGGTTAGGCCAAAGATTTGGGAAGTCATTAGCACCTGAAAGAGGTTTAAAGCCAGATTGTTGAGGGCAGGCAGTTAGCCTATTGGTTAACAACCTCACATACCACATCAGGACTGCCTGGGTTCCTTGTCCACCTCCAGCTCCTGACTGCAACTTTCTGGCAATGTACACCTGGGAGGCAGAAATGATGGCTCAAGTATTTGGGTCCCTGCCACTCATGTGGGAGACCCAGATTGAATTTCCAGATTCCCATTGCCGTCTGGCCTGGCCCTTTCTGAGCTGGCATTTGGAGAGCAAACTGGTGGATGAAAATACATTCTCACCTCATGGTGCTTGGAGTGGCGAAATTAGCAGCAATTCATAACTGTTGAACTATCAAAACCAACTGAGCAAGACCCTTAGAGCATACTCCACACCAAGGACCTGGGGTGAGTTGGAGACTGGGTGGGGCTTCTCCCTTAAAATCCCCCTTTACCTCAGATATATGATGGAAACAATATAGAAATAGTAGTCTGGGCCCGGCGTGATAGCGTAATGGTTAAGGTCCTCACCTTGAACGTGCCAGGATCCCATATGGGTGCCGGTTCTAATCCCAGCAATTCCACTTCCCATCAACCTCCCTGCTTGTGGCCTGGGAAAGCAGTCCAGGACAGCCCAAAGTCTTGGACCCTGCACCCACGTGGGAGGCTCAGAAAGAAGTTCCTGGCTCCTGGCTTTGGATCGGTGCAGCACCGGCCTTGCGGCCACTTGGGGAGTGAATCATCGGACAGAAGATCTTCCTCTCTGTCTCTCCTCCTCTGTGCCTTTCCAACAAAATAAATAAATCTTTAAAAAAAAACAAATAATAGTCTTACCCATTTTCCTGTAGCCCTTGAACCTTTTTACCCTAATTAACTATGTAAAGATTGTCAAAAATAAAAAAATGGGAAAAGAAAAAAGAAAATACACTCTCCCTCTTTCAGAAAAAGTCAGGACATTAGAGGAAGCAGTTATCCAACCAGCAAGTGTAGCTAAGAGAGCAGAGATGAGAAAAGGTTTGAGGACTGAGCCTTGGAGATGAGGAGGCAGAGAGGTAGGAAGGGACCAGGGAGAGGCAAGGCCGGACTGGCATTGGTAGCCAGATTTAAATAGAGGGAGAGTTTCACTGTGACTGGCGGGGCCTCAGGCCTAAGAGAAGTGGGTGCCAGGTAGGTAGGAAGGAAGGAGAGCACAAGGCAGCACAGAGTGTATTCCTTCTGGGAGCTGTGCCACAACGAGGAGCCCAGAAAGAGGGTGAGACTTTGAACGAGCTATAAGGTCAACAGCAGGTTCTTTTAAAAAGTGCCTCATCCTTGTGTGCTGATGGAGTCACTCCTGGAGAGAAGGGGTGAGCGCTGGCGGGG
Source organism: Ochotona princeps (assembly GCF_030435755.1). Taxonomy (NCBI): domain Eukaryota; kingdom Metazoa; phylum Chordata; class Mammalia; order Lagomorpha; family Ochotonidae; genus Ochotona; species Ochotona princeps. The sequence continues at coordinate 35,376,373 of NC_080850.1, forward strand.
AGCCCTTGAGTGGGCAGGTGGGGATGCATCTGGTGCACAGAAGTGGGGGTGCCCTGAAATAGGAGTCGGCTGGCGGGGACTGGTGGGAGGCAAGGCAGAGTGGATGAGCACAGATGCAGGTGGGCGGGGGAGGGGCGGGGAGCCCTGCAACTTCTGTTCCCAGGGCTTCTATTTTCTTAGCAGAATCGGAAGAGGTTGTCAGCTGAGAGTGAAGTGGAGGAGGAGGCGTGAAGCAGCCGTCTAGGAGAGGGGATGTGAACAGACTCCCGGAGGTAGTAGGATTGTTGGGCAGGCGACGGGCAGCCTCAAGGTCTCACTTAGGGAGGGTGGTGTTCACTAACTGAAGGTAAGATTGGGCAGCCCCAGAGTGGGTTTTTCTGTAGTGCTGGTCAGTTTGGGGGTGGGGAAGGGGGAGGGCAGTTGCATGGCTGATTTTGCCAGAGCCGTGGTTTGGCAGGGTGGCTACAATGGAGCCAAGGACTGAGTCTAACACTGAATCATGGACTCCAAGCTGAAGAAGCAGCATCCCAAGGTGAGGGATGATAGAGACTGGCTTGGGTCCCCAGGCTCCAGGGAGGACTGTGAGGGAGTTGGAGAGAAAGGCAGTGTTTGTCAGAGTGGGACACATGGAATTGAGATGATGGATTGCATTGGCAGAAAAAGGCTGGTTTAAGGTCTGGCTCTGGGATTGAGGCTGAGGTCTGGCTGAAGCCAAGATCTCAGAGGGGAAGCTCAGGCGATGAGAGGATTGTTCCTCCACATGAACAGCGGTGAGGGGAACTGCATGCAGTGAGGGCTAGGGTTGCAGAATGGGACCCTGGGCCAGGAGCCAACATCTTCAAGGAATGAGGGAAGTGACTCAGGGATCTGTAAGTGACTGTCAGGAGGAGCAGCAAGTGGTGATCTCATTGGGTGACCTGGCAAACACAGCTGTTCCTTACTTTTTTTTTTTAAATGGTATCATATCTATTTATTTCCATTTTATTTGAAATGCAAACAGAGAGGGTGATAGATCTTCCATTCACTGGGTCATTTCCCCGTATACTCACAACAGCCAAGGTTGGGTGATGCTGAAGTTAGGAGCTGGGAATTCAACTCAGATCTCCATGTGGGTGGCCCCGCTACTTGAGCCATCTACTGATGCCTTGAAGGGTGTGTGAGCAGGAAGCTAGATCTGAAGCCAATTAGCCAGCGCTGGCATTCTGATGCTTAACTCACACTGCAGCACAAACCTGACCCCTTCCTTCTGCTCTGATCCACTCATTTGCTTCCCCTAAAATATCTGTGATACCTGGAGCTGGGTCAGACTAAGCCAGGAACTAGGAAGACAACCCAGGTCTCTCATGTGGGTGTGCATTATTTGAAATATCACCATACCTCCCAGGATCTGCATTAGCAAACATTTGGAGACAGGAACCAGAAGTGTGTATGGAACCCATGCCCTCCAATGAAGAACTGTATGGCTAATTAATAAATTAGGCCTGCTCCTAAATACTAGCTTTTTATTTTAAATAATCTTTTTTATTGAAGATGTATTTTATTTTTATTGGAAATTCAGACTTATAGAGAGAATGAGAGACAAAGATCTTCCACCCATTGGTTCAATCTCCAAGTGGCCGCAACTGCTGGAGCTGAGCCAATTGAAAGCCAGGAGTCAGTAGCCTTCTCTGGGTCTCCCACGCGGGTGCAGGGTCCCAAAGCTTTTGGTTGTCCTCTATTGCTTCCTAGCCCACAAGTAGGGTGCTTGAAGGGAAGTGGAGCAGCCAGGACACCCTTATAGGATCCCAGCACATATGAGGTGAGAACTTTAGCCAATAGACTACTGTGCCTAAATCTAGGCTTTTAAAATGTAATTTTCTCTTTGTTGCTTTAAGATACAGGATTTTTGTAGTTTTTTTAATACAGGAAACTAGTTGAATTATAGATTCATTCTACTATCTGTAGAGTGAAAAAAATCATTTAAATACAGTTTTAACATCTGTAAATCATGACAGATTTATTTCTTTCCTTTTCAATCCTCACTCCGTTTCTTTCTTTTTCTTTGTTCACTGTGCTGGCCAGAACCTCCAGCATAATGTCAGATAAAAGTGGTAGTAATGGATATCTTTGTTTTGTTCAAAATTCAAAGGAAAACTTACAGTGTTTCACCACTAAGTATGATGTTTGCTTTACTTATTTTTAAAAGACAGCCTTTATAAGATTAAGGAAGTTTCTTTCCATTTCTAGTTGGCAGAAATTTTTTTTTTTAAGAAACACTACCTATGTACTTAATTCAATCAGCACTGAATTATATCCAATGCTTTTTTTGGATCCATCGAGATAACCATGGGTTTACTCCTTTTACACACTAATGTGATAAGTGACACTGATGGGTTTTTGAATGTTAACTAAACTTTGCAACATAGAATTAAGTACAGCTTGGTGGTCAGAGGTATGTACTGCTAAATTCTGCATAATTATTTAGGATTTTGATATTTTCACTATGTTCATAAATGAAATTTGCCTTTTGTTTTCCTTTATCAAACTTATCATATTTAGGGGGTCACAGTGATATGCCTTCATACAATGAGTTGAAGAAGATAATTTCAGTTCTTTAGCAACTTCCAAAATGTTCCGTTATGGTTTTTTTTAAAGATTTATTTTATTTTTATTGGAAAGGCAGATATATAGAGAGAAGGAGAGACAGAGAGAAGGAGATCTTCCGTCCGATGATTCACTCCCCAAGTGACCGCAGTGACCGATGCTGCACCCATCCAAAGCCAGAAGCCAGGAGCTTCCTTCAGGTCTTCCATGTGGGTGCAGGGTCCCAAGGCTTTGGGCTGTCCTTGACTGCTTTCCCAGGCCACAAGCAGGGAGGTGGATGGGAAGTGGAGCTGCTGAGATTAGAACCAGCGCCCATAAGGGATCCTGCCGTGTTCAAGGTGAAGACTTTAGCCACTAGGCCACCGCGCAGGGCCCCAAAATGTTCTTTTAAATTAATTGATTTTTAAATTGTTTTTAGTTATTTGAAAAGCAAAGACAGATCCTCCATTCACCAGCTCACTCTCTAAAAGCTCACTGAAGTGGAGAATCAGGGACTCAGTCATACAAGGGTAGCAGGGACCCCACTTCCCAAGCCATCACCAGCCGTCTCCCGGGATGCGACTGAACAGGAAGCTGGATTCAGGAACAAAGCTGGGACTTGAACTCCACACTCTTGCTAAGTCACATGCTTACAGACTTTTAAACTTCCACAAGACTTTGTATGTGAATGAAATTGTAGCTATGTGAATGGAATTCCTTTTTTTCCTTGAATATTCAATGTAGCTCACAAGTAAGTCTATTGGGGTTTGAAGTTTTCTTTCTGAGAAATATTATATTATTGCTTATATCTTTTCTGTCACTGTAGGACTATTCTAGTTTTCCATTTCTTCATGAGTCACCTGGTAAATTATAATTCCTAGGAATCTTCCATTTCCTATGAACTTTTTTACATGTATAGGAATTAAGTTATTCATTATACTTTAGTATCTTATAAGTGCATATAGAAAGTTCTTGAAAATGATCCTTTTTTCATTCCTAATAGAAATTATTTGTTCATTCTCGTTTTCTGTCTCAGTCTCACCAGAGTTTTATCAATTTAGTTAATCTTTTTGAAAGTCAAAGTTTAGTACTTGAAAAAAATTGTATGTTTGGTTTTTATTTCATTGATTCATTTTGTTATATTTATTATTTAATTCCTGTACTTATTTAAGCATAACTTTCTAGATGAATATTTATTGCATTGTTACAATAATTCTTTTAAAATATATACATCAAAACTTTACATACTACAGGGATTCCCAGAGCCTATGAAACTGTCACATAATGCATAATAATTAATAAAAAAAAGTAAAAAAAAAAAAACTTTACATACTACATTAGCTACACCCGCATGTGTGTGCAGCAAAGATATATAAGTGCCATGTAAATTACATAAATTTGTGTATATATGTATATATATATACACACACACACCTATATCCATTGTTAGTTCTTTTTCTTATGAATTGAGTTTTCTATTCTGCATACACGTAATTTCCTAATTACATGCTTTGTACATATTTCCTATTGATCTAGATATATTTTTAAGGTTTATTTATTCGAAAGAGTTGCAGAGCAACAGAGACAGAGAGATACTCCATTTTCGAGTTCACTCCCCAAATGGCTTCAGGCCAGCATGAAGCCAGGAGATAGGAGCTGCTTCTAGTTCCCCTATAGAGTGCTAGGCGTTCAAGTAATTGAGCCAAACCCTTCCACTTTCTCCAGACCATTAGCAGGGAGTTGGATCAGAGGTGAAACAGCCAGGATGAAAACTGGTGCCCTTATGGGATGCTGGTGCCACAGGAGGCTGCTTTACCAGTTATCACAGTGTCAGCCCCTTTATAACATTTTTTGTAATAATAGTTTGATGAGCAGAAGTATTTACTTTAATAATGCCCAATTTGTGCATTATGGTACACAAATGAACTAGCAGATGAGAGGTCTCTTTTCTGTATCTCTTAAATAAAACAGATATGCAAAATTCTTTTTAAAAAGGTAAGTCCTTAGGCCTGGCACAGTAGCCTAGTGGCTAAAGTACTCTCATTGTACTCACCAGGATCCCACATGGGAACCAGTTCTAATCCTGGCTACTTCATTTCCCCTTCAGCTCCCTGCCTGTGGCCTGGGAAAGCAGTCAAGGACAGCACAAAGCCTTGGGACCCTATACCCACATGGGAGACCCAAAAGAGGCTCTTGGCTCCTGGCTTCAGATTAGATCAGTTCTGGCCATTTTGGCCACTTGGGCAGTGAACCAAGGGACAGAAGATCTTTCTCTCTGTATCTTCTTCTCTCTGTACATCTCCCTTTCCAATAAAAATAGATAAATCTTTAAAGAAAAAAGATAAGTCCTCCCTGACTTGCTCACTCACTTTAAGGACTCAATGTAAAGAAATGAGCCTCAGGAATTAACTTACAGCTAAGAAATAATCATAAAAATAATCACTAAACTTAATACATAATAAAAATTTTAGAGAAGTTAGATATATAATAAATCTAATCTCTAATGAAATATTCTGCAGCTATTGAAAAATCATTATAGGGTTCTGAGATTTGCACATAAACCTCAACTGTTATTTCACTTTATCATGAACAAATACGTACATATGAAGCTTAAAAATCTAATAAAATATTCTGAAATCACACTTTTAAAGGGTTTTAAATTACATAGTGATGCTTACAAGTATAAATTTTTATTGAGGTGAAACTCACATGACATAAAATTAATTTGGCTTTCTAGCATTTTGCTGAGGATGTCTGCACCCACATTTGTAACAGATGCTGGTATGCAGATGAATTTTTTTGCGATAGCCTATGACCTCTAAACACTTTCTTCAGGGGCGGGCATAGGACAGAGTGGTGCCTATGCCACATCCTGATGCCATGGGGGGACTTCCACACTGTGTCTGGGGTCTGCTCTCCCTTCCTCCTTCCTGTTAATGTACACCATAAGAGGCATAGTGACGGCTCAGGGACTTGAGTCTCTGTCAGCTACATGGGAGACTTGGGTTGAATTCTGTGCCCCTCCTTCAACCTGGTCCAGCCCTGCCTGTTGCCAGGATCTGGGTAGTGAATCCATGTATTAGAGATGTTTCTCTCTTCATTTCCTGTCTCTCAAATAAGTAAAATAAGTAGTAAAAAGTAAACACGAACTTTAAAGTGAATAATGTTGTGGCATTCAGTCTATTAACAAAGGTGTGCTTCCAGTACCTCTATCTAGTTCCAAAATCTCATTATCATTGCAAAAGGAAGCACTGTTGCCCATAAGTCACTGTCTTCCCTTTCACCACAATCCCCACACCCTCCTCCAGCCCTTGGTAACTCCTCACTCTGCATTATTTCTCTATGGTTTATCTATTAGGAATATTCCTTTTTTAAAGATTTGTTTATTTTTATTAGAAAGTCAGACATACAGAAAGGAGGACAGAAAGGAAGATCTTCCATCCGATGATTCACTCCCCAGGTGACTATAATAGCCAGAGCTGAGCCAATCCTAAGTCAGGAGCTCCTACCAGGTCTCCCACATGGTTGCAGGGTCCCAGCGTTTGGGCCATTTTCGACTGCTTTCCCAGGCCACAAGCAGGGAGATGGATGGGAAGTAATGCCTCTGGAATTAAAACTGGTGCCCATATGGGATCCCAGCTCATGTAAGTTGAGGACTTTAGCCACTAGGATACCGCACTAGGCCCTAAAACAATTTTTTCTATTTTTTTAAAGATTTATTTATTTATTTATTTTTATTTATCTATTTATTTTTATTTTATTTTTTTTAAGATTTATTTATTTATTTTATTTTTTTATGATTCACTCCCCAAGTGAGCCACAACAGGCCGATGCGCGCCAATCCGATGCCAGGAACCAGGAACCTCTTCCGGGTCTCCACGCGGGTGCAGGGTCCCAATGCATTGGGCCGTCCTCAATTGCTTTCCCAGGCCACAAGCAGGGAGCTGGATGGGAAGTGGAGCTGCCGGGATTAGAACCAGCGCCCATATGGGATCCCGGGGCGTTCAAGGCAAGGACTTTAGCCGCTAGGCCATGCCGCCGGGCCCTAAAACAATTTTTTTAAAAAGTTCAGGGATCAGTGCAATGGCCTCGTGCCTAAATTCTCACTAATTTCTTGCTTCACATGCACTGAGATCCCCTATGGGCATTGATTCATATTCTAGCTGCCCCACTTCCCAGCCAGCTCCCTGCTTGTGGCCTGGGAAAGCAGTTGAGGATGGCCCAAAGCCTTGGGACACTGCACCTGTTTGGGAGACCCAGAAGAAGCTCCTGGCTCCTGGCTTTGGATCAGCTCAGCTCTGGTCATTGGAGCCACTTGGGGAGTGAACCAGCAGATGGAAGATCTTCCTTTCTGTCTCTCTTTCTCTTTTTATCTGCCTTTCTCTATATATTGCCTTTCCAATAAAAATAATAAACTAAATCTTTAAAAAGAAGTTCAGTAAGGTCACATTATACAAGATGACTATACAAAAAAACCCTGTGTGTTTCTATATATTAGCAAAAAAAATTTTTAATGTGCTAAGAAAACAATTAAAAAATAATAAAATACTAGGGCCTGGTGTGGTAGCCTAGCAGCTAAAGTCCTTACCTTGTATATGCTAGGATCCTATATGGGCACTGGTTCTTATCTCACCCTGGGGGTCCCACTTCTCATCCAGCTATCTGCTTGTGGCCTAGGAGGGCAATTGAGGAAAGTCTTAGGACCCTTCACCTGCATGGGAGACCTGGAAGAGACTCTGAGCTTCTGGCTTTGGATTGGCTCAGCTCCAACTGTTGTGGTCGCTTGGGGAGTGAATCACTGGACAGAAGGTCTTCCTCTCTGTCTCTCCTCCTCTCTGTATATCTGATTTTGCAATAAAAATAAATCTTAAAAAATAATAATAAAATACTTAGGAATAAATTTAGTCAGCAGAAAGACATCCCATGTTCATGGATCAGAAGCTTTAATGCTGAGATGGCAAAACTCCCTCAGTTGGACTACACATTCAATATAATTTTCATTAAATACCAGTTGCCTTCTGCAGAAATTGATAAGCTGACCCTAAAATTCATATGGAAATGCAAAGCAATTAGGAGTGCTAAAACAGTCTGGAAGAAAAAAACTGGGAGGCAGGTACCTCTCACAAGGTTTACTGGCAAACTGCAGTAAACCCAGTGGGTTAAGCTGCTAGTTGTAACCTCAGTATCTCTAACTGGGAAGTCCTGGCTGCTCCACTTCTGATCCAGCTCCCTGCTAATATACCTAGGAAAGCAGCAGGAGATAGCCCTAGTACTTGGATCCCTATCTCCCAAGTGGGATTGGGAGACCCAAAAGAAGTTCCTGGCCCTTGGTGCCAGCCTGGCCTAGCTCTGGCAACTGAGTCATTTAGGAAGTGAAGACATTTTCTTTTTCTCTCTCTCTCTCTGCATCCTATTCTGCCTTTCAAGTAATTTAAAAATCTAAAAATAAAAAGTATGTATGGCAATATCCAAAACAGCAGACACACAGAGGCTGGCATGATGGATCAATTGGCTAATCTTCCATCTTGTAAAGTGCCAGCATCCCATATGAGCGCCAATTCATGTCCCAGCTGCTCCACTTCCCATCAGTTCCCATCCATAGACTAGGAAAGCAATGGAGAATGCCCCAAGTCCTTGTGACCCTTCACCCCTTTGGGAGACCCAGAAGAAGCTCCTGGCTCCTGGATTCCGATGGGCTCAGCTCCAGCAGTGGATGGATGATCTTTCTGTCATTTCTTCTTTCTATGTTTATTTTAAAAAATGGTCAATAAAAATAAATAAATCTTGAAAACAAAAACAGAGCAGATATACACATTGAAGATAGTTGAAAATCCAGAAACAAATCCTTAGGTTTTTTTTTTTCTTTTTAAAGATTTATTCATTTTATTACAAAGTCAGATGTACAGATATACAGAGAGGAGAGACAGAGAGGAAGATCTTCCATCTGATGATTCACTCCCCAAGTGAGCCGCAACGGGCCGGTGCTATGCCGATCCGAAGCCGGGAACCTGGAACCTCTTCCGGGTCTCCCACGCAGGTGCAGTGTCCCAATGCATTGGGCCGTCCTCCACTGCTTTCCCAGGCCACAAGCAGGGAGCTGGATGGGAAGTGGAGCCACCGGGATTAGAACCGGCGCCCATATGGGATCCCGGGGCATTCAAGGCGAGGGCTTTAGCCGCTAGGCCACGCCGCCGGGCCCCAAATTCTTAGGTTTTAAAGTCAACTAATTTTCTTTTTTTTTTTTTTTTAAGATTTATTATTATTGGAAAGCCAGATATACAGAGAGGAGGAGAGACAGAGAGGAAGATCTTCCATCCGATGATTCACTCCCCAAGTGACCGCAACAGCCAGTGCTGCGCCGATCTGAAGCCAGAAGCCAGGAATTTCTTTCCGGCTTTCCCACACGGGTGCAGAGTCCCACGGCTTTGGGCCATCCTCAACTGCTTTCCCAGGCCACAAGCAGGGAGCTGGCTGGGAAGTGGAGCTGCCGGAATTAGAACTGGAGACCATATGGGATCGGTGAGGACCTTAACCATTACGCTATCGTGCTGGGCCCACTAATTTTCTTTTTAAGATTTGTTTGAAAGTTTGAGTTACACACAGACATTTTCCGTCCACTAATTCAGATGACCAACGTTGCAGCTAGAAGACAGGAGCATCTTCTCTTCTCCTATGTAGGGGGCAAGGATGCAGACATTTGAGCCCCCTTACATTGTTTACCCAGGCCATTAGCAGGGAGCCAGACTGGACCCAGAGCAGCCAGGACCCAAACTAGCATCCATGTGGGACACTGGTCTCACAGGCAGTGGCTTAACATGCTGCAACATGCACTGGCCCTGGCCAATTGATTTTTGACAAGTGTATAAAGACAACAGTGGAAAGAAAAGCCTTGTCAATAAGTAGTTCTGAGATATCTATACATATTCACATATGAAAAAATGAAACTGAATCCCATCTCATCATATGCAAAAATTAACTCATATTGGATCAAATATATAAGAGCTAAAATATCCAAAATAAGACACGTAATTCTTCATTACTTCGACTAGGCAATAGTTTCTTAGCTGTGAAAGTAAAAGCTCAAATAGCCATTCCTGAACCTAAAAACTATAGCATGAAAAATTAAAAATTAAAAAAGCTCAAATAATGAAGGAAAAGATTGTATAAATCAGACTTCATCAAAATACACATTTTCTGCAGCAGAGTGCACCACAAGAGAGTGTCAAGACAGCTTTCCAACTCCAGACTGGTATGTCGTACCTGTAAAGAACCCTTCCACCTCAATGATAAAAACACAACTAACCCAGTGTGGGAAGGGGGTAGACAAAACACCTGGATATTTCTCCAAAGAAGGTAACACAAAAATGTCACATGGAAAGATGCTAACATTATTGGCCATTAGATTAACTCAGATTAAAACCTGAGATCTCAATACTGCAAAGATGGCTACAATCAGAAAGATAAGGAATAACAGCTGCTGGAGAAGTATACAGAGAAATTGGAACCTTGGTCCACTGCTGGTAGCAGTGTAAAATGGAGTGGCTGTTTTAAAAGACCATCTTACAGCACTGGATAGTTTCTCAAACGGCTACACACAGAATTTCCATGCAACCCAGACATTCTGTTACCAGCGAAACATCCAAAAGGAACCAAAACACAAAAACTTGTGCATGAATGTTCATGGCATCAGTAACTCACACCATCCTAAAAGTGGATCAACCCTAATGTCCACAAACTAGTTAACAAATAGTTATATCCATACAATGCAATAGCATTTGCCCATAGAAAGGAATGCTATTCATACATGCTACCTAAACCTTGAAAACATTCATACATAAACCTTGAAAACACACTTGGAGCTAAACTCGTGGCTTCGGGAGTTAATGTACCACTTGTGATGCAGGCATCCTATTTGGATGCCATGGTAGGGTGGTGGACAGTGGCAGGGGTTAAGCGCATTTGATCTAGGAAAAAAGATGTGAAGACAGGGAGTGCAGCTGGCCAAGAAGGCAGAATGCAACTTGATGGGAGGGAGTGGCCACAACGGGGCAGTGTGGTAAGGGGAGTGGGGAGAGGGGGACCCCCAGAAGATTTCGTGACATGGAGCCTGAGACCTGGTTTCTCAAAGGATCTTCTCCAGCCTGCTTTCCCAATGCTGGCCAGACCGGCCAGGCCAGTCCTCTCCTCTGGACTCTCCTAAAAGTTCAGCCACCTGGGAGGACTTGCCACACCCTACTCCTCTTGGAGCCTGTCCCTGGAGCCTGCAGCTCTCAGCTTCCACTGACCACTCCCTTCCCAGCCTGCTTTCAGGCAGAGTCCAAGATGGCAATGCCACACTGCATGTGAATTTCATACACGCTTACAAGCATGGGAAGGATGTAGTCACGACACGCCCCCCCCAATTCTCCCTGACTCCCCAGGCATATGATGGAGGAGCTGTGTTAGCAGCCCTTTCTCCTACCTGCTCAGGCTGGTCCCCTTAGTCCCTTGCTGGTGCCCCAGTGGCTTGTGCTTGCCTCATGGGCTGTTGCAGGTGAGCTCTGGAATATGTCCGAGAAGGCATCCCATGCAGTCTGTCACCTGTGGTCTCCCTCTGCTTCCCAGCAAAGGTGTAGCTTTGGCTGGTGTCAGCTTCATGCTGTCTGAGGGCGCCTGAGTCACATAACCTAGGTGGGGGTGAGGAATGCCAGTATCTTTTTTGGTGGACCCAGATGTGAAGCTACTTGGGGCCCCACTCTGGAGATACAGAGGAATGACTCCACACTCAGCCTCAAAATTGCAACTCCTGCCACAGTTCACAACTTGTGCTCAGCCTGCTCTCTGCCACAGCCTGAGGTTGAATCAGATCAGATGCAGGGACCCAGATCTTCCAGGAAGTTTGCCAAACTAGTTTACCCTGAACATTCTCACCCTCTCCTGGGGTTCTATGTGAGGAGGTGGTCGTCGAAAATGGTTTCTTGAAAAGCATGTTTAGAGCAACCAAGAAGTACTTCTTATTCTTTGGGCCTCAAGGACACAAGTCCTTGGAGCCTGGGGACTTGGAGAACCAAGATGCTCAAGACCTGATAGGTGTTCAGCTAGGTCCAGAAGTGTTTGTGTCCATCCATATTTGGGACCAGAGCCTGTGCTGACAGCCTGCCAGCCTCACTGGCCAGCTCCTCTCCTCTCCACACACTGTTACAAGGCATATCCCATACCCCGCAACCCCCACAGAAGCCTCCACCTACTGCGGTGCCTACATCTCTGAATGAACCCACCTCATCCCCTAGCCGCCTCTGGCTTCAGATCCCCAGATGCTACACACCATCCCCCTCTCTATTTGCAGGCATTCCTTGCAGTCCATGGCATACCACACATGACAACAAGCCAAAGGGGCATGATTGGCCTTTGATGTCCTCTCAGAACCTGAGCCTCTGCCTCCCTACCCCACAGGGACTCCACCTCAGGCAGAAGAGTAGGGAACCGGACTGGACTGGAGGTGGAGATGGGGGTGGGGAGGGAAAGCCCCCAGGCTGGTCTCAGCCAAGAGCCTGGCATTTGGTGAATGGAGGACTAAGGTGGTCCTTAGGAAGAAGTCTCCTCCCTCAAGTTACCCCCTAATCCCAGACACAGTCCCTAGGAGGGAACTAGCCACTTCCCAAAATTCTAGAAACATCCTGGCTGGAACTGGCTGCAGGCCGGGCATCCCAGGGGCAGCCCGGCAGGGCGGGGTGTCCTGCCGAGCCGCGGATGGGCCTCACACCCAGGCTGGCCCAGGACACCCCGTCCTTGGCAGAGGCCCAAACCGGCTCTGTTTACAGAATCTGTCAACTCGGGTCCCCTCCCCCACCCACCACTTCCCCTGGAGTCGGGGGTGGGGGAGAGGCCGGGCGGGTCCTGAGGGAGCTGAGGCATGCAGCTGCCGCCACGTCCCAGGTGGGTCCCCTCCCAGGAGACCAGAGCCCCTAACCTGCCCCCGGTTCGCCCGCCTTCTGGGAGTAGGGGCTGTCCTTCGAGGGGTCTCTGCAGAGGGCTGACTCCTCAGGAGCCAGTAGCTGGGTGTGTGTGGGGCGGGCGGGCGGCCAGGCCTTCCTGGAAGGCCTCCAGACGGCGGCCCGGGAGGCGTCTGCTTCCTTCCCTGCGACCCCAGCCCACGGGCCCCGGGGACTATTTCCAGAAGTGCTGGAGGGACTTGGCGACCATTCTCGGCGGCCTGGCGGGACTCGGCAGTGGCGACGTGAGGAGATAAGGCCAACGGCCCGCCCGGCCCGCGGTGACTCAGCGCTGCGGGAGCCCTCGAGCGGACCGGGGCGGGGCCTGCGGCGTCCCGCCTCCGGCTCCGGGAAGGCACGCCCTCCGCCCCCCGCCTCCGGCTTCCCAGCGGCGCCCGGATTTCCCACGGGCTTCCCCACCTGCTGCAAATAGTGACGGCGGCGGCTGACGCGTTCGGAGCGCTCGCCATGTGCTATGCCCGACGCGGGTGTCACGCATATTTCCCCAACACACCTCTGTAAGCAGGTGCTCCTGCTGTCTCTCCTGGTAGATGCAAGGGACCGGGTGACTTGTTCGAGGTCACAGGTGTGAGTGGCAGAGGCCGCAATTTGGGAGTCTCAACTCCTGTACCCACCCGGCCAGGTGCCGGCGGGTCCCCAGGGAGTGTTTTCCTAGGCAGGAAGGCAGATATTCCTTGGATTGGGGGACTAACTCCGTGCAAACATTTTTCCGGGAGTATTGATTAAGCGCCTGCTGAGTCTTCAGGCACGTTTCAGACGGGTGCAGAGTGCCCTAGCCTAGAATTTGCCCTAGATCTCCACTCAGGGAAAGTCCTGGTTAGGGAGGGGGCTGGGCGCCCTTGGGAATAACACCCACTGCAACGTTCGGCCTTGCCGCTTGCGAGAGAGGTAGTTTCTAGAAAGTTCCAGATTGCTCACAGCACAGCTCCTGAAACCTGGGGCCTTGACAAGTGAGAAGAAGCAGACTCCTGTAGGACGGGCTGGAAGTGGGTACCCCTGCCCAGCCAGGGGCAGGGGCAGGACAAATCCAGCCTGAGCCCCAGCGGAGGTTGGGTTAAAAAAAAAAAAAAGGCAACCTGCAGAAGGAGCTGTGCTGGGTGTGGTGAATGTGGGGGTTTGGGAGCACCTGTGGCAGGGAGGGTGGGGTGCTGGGACCCTTCCTAGTTGCACAGCTCCCTTCAGGAAACTTTCCCAGGCTTGACCACTTCCTTCCCACTGTGACCTCTTTCTGCTGGGCCCTTGATCTTCCTCCTGCAGGATCAAAGGACCTTTCCACGTGTCTCTGCTGCAGTCTGCTGGTCTGAAGTCGGGACCAGTGTATGTGGGTTCTGGGAGGGGTAGAGGGTGCAAGGAGGAAACCGAGACATGGCTCTAGGGTTCACTTGGTGCGACCTGGAACTCTTTCCCCCAAACGTGGAACATTGGGCTGTGTCCTTTCACCTCCCAGAGCCCCTGCAAAATGAGAAAACTTCCTCTCTCAACTACACTTCTCCAGCCTAACAGAGTGGCAAGGCCCAACTTTGAAGGTACACATGGTTCTGTCTGGAGGAGGCAGGTTCCCAAAGACAGGCAGGTTGAGTTGGAGAGGAGATAGAGAGCAAGGAATATGACAAGGGGCTACAGAAGGTTGGGCTTCCTGCAGTGGGCCTGAGGCAGGGGACCAGTGTCCTAAAGATACTGCTGCATTCTGCCTCTGGGTGCATGGCATAACCCCACGTGCTTCATGTACACTGTCACTTTGAAACAGGTGTTAACTATTATTACCCCCCATTTCACAAGTGTTAAAGTAGTCTTGAAAAGTGGAGGAGGCAGGATGCAGAGCCAGGGAGACTGACTCTGGAGTCCTGCCCAAGGTCTGGTACAGTTCCCTGTTCTTGGCTTTATGCCTTCCTCCACAATTGTCTTGGAGGCCAGAGCCCAAGGACCCAGGCTCTTGTGCTCAGCCTTCTAAGCTCCCCACCTTGCCTGGCACCTTCTCTCTGCCTCTTCTGGCAGCTTTGGCCAACCTGACGAAGTCTGGCATCACAACTGCATTGGACCTTGTGCAGAAAGACTGAGCTTGGCAGGGGCTTGGATCAGAGCTCCAAGTTTCAGGAGCTGGAAGGTGAAATGGGTTGGGGGTTGGGCTCTTACCTTGTACAGGAAGTCTAGGAGTGTGTGCAACCTTTCCCTGACCCCTGCAAACTGGGAATGACCAAAGCCCCCCTGGTAGGACCTAAGACCAGAACTGGTACCAGGACGGCTGAGGCAGTCAGGCAGCTCATTAGGGAAGTTGTAAGGCTAGGGCTGCCCCTGACTATAAGAAAATCCTGGAGGCACCCCAGATTCCTTCCGCATTCTCCTCTGGATCGGGAACTGACCTTGAGCATCTAGTGGTCAATGCCTGTGTTGCAATCCTCACAGGCATCACAGACCACCATCAATAGCCTTGAGGCCCAGGAGGGGGACCTTCCTCTGAATCAGAAGAGCCCCCCCAACCCCCACCCTCTCACCTCCACTCCAAGACTCCTCTGTATCTTCACTTGGCAACAAACCTCTCCCAACTTCAAAGCAACATAATTCCCCCCACAAAGAGCAATCTCGAGAATGTCAAGGGGAAATTATTGAATTATCCTGGTTGGCAGAAAAATCTAATTTATAGCAAAGCATTTCTCCTGAAGTTTTAATAGATTCCCCCCCTTCAATAGATTTTAATGCACAGTTGTTTTCTGGGCTTGGAGATTCAGTTGGAAGCACTAACCTTGCTTGCAGTCCTGGATTTGTGACCAGCTAGCTCCTGAGCCTTGATAAGAAACCCAACATCCCATTTTCCCTTCAGCGTGAGAGAACTTCACTCTGATCAGACATTGGATGGCCCTTGCACCTCATCCAGGTAGCAAGGGAGGCCTGGGCACCTGCCTGATCCACTCCTTGCTTTTCTTGCTGGGTGCATTAACAACTCTCCTGGATAGTTTTGCTGCAGTGGAATCTCCAGGCCGTGATCTACATGGCTCCTCTTCTTTGACCACTCTCTCAGTGCACGATGTGAGATAACCAACAGGTGTCAGAGGAAATGGAAGGGACATGGTTGAGGGTTCTTGCTTGGGCCAACCACAGCCCAAGCTGTGGCCCGGTGGATTGGGATCACCTGGGCACAGGGCAGGGTGCAGCTGGCAAGGGTGCTGCATAGAGGCACTGGGCCACCAGACAGATGCAAACCCCATCTGAAAGCTGACCAGAGCCACGTGGATTTGACAAGGGGCCAGTGGGCTTTGGAATGAATGACAGGCAGAGAAGGGAGCTCTTTGGAGATAAAAGAGACTTCTCTCAAGCCTTAGGAATAACAACACCCAATATACAGCTTCAAAAAGTAGCTCAGAGAGTGACAGAGACTGGTGAAACTGGCAACTGGTCCAAGCCAACTGGTCCAAGCAACCCCAGGACCCCTGTGGTTGGGTCCCTGGGGGCTTTTCTTACAGTGGCATGGGATGCTCTTCCAGCCCCTGCAAGCCTGGCCCTGCAGGTGGAGTGGTGGTGGCGGGGATTCCACAGGACACAAGATAGAAGCGGGTGGACTACTCCCAGAAGCACCTTTGCAGAGGTTACAGGTGTCACCAGGGGCTTCATTCCACAGTCCCACTACCCAACCCCATCTGCTCCAGTGTGTACAGCCCCCATGGGGAGGCCCCAGAGGCCCCTACTCTGGTGTCAAGTGGGAGAAATGCCTGGCCGGAGCAGGGTCACAGTGCAAGGGCTGTCTGCTTGTCCTTGGCTCAATCTGCCCTCCCTGCCTGACCTTCAGTCCTTAGGGGACTTGGGTTTCCTGTCATTGGGCAGTCCAGGAACAGACATAGAGCCCTTGAATGCCCTGACATGCTCCCTCCCTGGATGCAGAGGAGACACACTGGCCAGAGACCCTGCCTGGAGCTGATGGTGAGGGTAGAGGAGGCACCACAGGACACAGTCTGGCCAGGGTGGCAAGTGGACACAGCTCTTCTGTCCCTGTTCTGCACCCCAGATGAAGGCAGAAGGATAGAAGGAAGATAGAAGGTGATGCTAACTTGGCTGGCTCAGCTGGCAGCTGGCCCTCACAGTCTGCTGCCCCAGAGGATCTGAAGGCTACCATGTGATCAGAGGAGCCCATGGAACCATGGCAGACTACTGTAGCAATGGAGCAAGTGGTTGCCAGCAAAGCCCACTGTGTTCAGACCCCCTCTACAGCCTCACCTGGTTGCTACCGGCCTCTCTATTGGCACCCTCACTGTGCCTGGGAAGCCTCTCCCTTGCAAGTCACTCAGTCATGCCCAACTCTGTACAGGCACCAACCCAAGTGTTATCTTCTGTCCCCCACCGTACTCCCCCCAACCAGGACACTCTGTGAGGTCTCTCTCACTCCACTCAGTCCTCTGGAGCTTGCAGGGTAGGGAACTCCCCAGGCTGTAGAGTGGGGACAAGGGCCAGGCATTTCTGTTGTTTGCAGGGTTACAGCCAGGCATGGGGACTAAGAGCCCAAGAGACTTTGCTCCTGTATAGGAGGCATCCTCACCCTTTCTCAACCAGGGTCCATGTTTCCAGGTCATGGAGGACAAACCCAGTTCAGGGTGAAGGGGGCGTGGCCACCTTTGTGTACCCACTCTACCCCTGCAGAACTCAAGATCCATGAGAACATTCTCTGGGCTAGGTCTGCTGCCCACATTGCTGGTGCCCTACTGATTGTACTTCACACTGCACAATCACCTGTCCAGGCCTCTTTCTTTTGCCCTCTGGCAGGCATGGGACTGGCCTAGGATGCACCCCAGGAAAGCTGAGTAGGGAGTGATTGGCAGGATGAGTTCCCTGTGGCAAGAGGGTGGAAGAGAGGGCTTCTAACTTTCTGAAGTCCCTAGGGAGCACATTGGTGACCAGATCCTGGCAGCTTGGGGGACACTCAGACTGGGACATTTACTCAGTTAGTATTGGGGAGCAGGTTTCCAGGATAAGGATGGGGCACTGTAGCACCAAGAAGGACAAGGTGGAGGATCAGGAATGAGAGATCCCAAATTATTGGCAAATCAATCTCAGCAAGGTGGGGCCTTTGAGGGACACATGGATCCTCTGCCCTCACCTGCAATTTGGTAGGACAGGGTGTAGATGGGATAGCCCAGTGCAAGAAGCCAGCACTCCTGCTAACAGTAACTCTAATCATCAGAGCATGGGACCAGGGCCTCAGGCCTGGGTTTCTGAAGTCCTGCCCTC
Source organism: Ochotona princeps (assembly GCF_030435755.1). Taxonomy (NCBI): domain Eukaryota; kingdom Metazoa; phylum Chordata; class Mammalia; order Lagomorpha; family Ochotonidae; genus Ochotona; species Ochotona princeps. The sequence goes on from NC_080850.1 coordinate 35,394,141, forward strand.
TAGTAAGTAATTTCTTGGGGTTTATGCCTGGCATCAAGATCAGAGGTTTTGTTCCCCACCTCCTTACCTCTGAGGGAGCCACGAGGAAGAAGCTATCTTGGGGGCCCTGGGGAATGCTCTGATCTGAGAGGGCTGCAGAGGCGGAGTTGGAAGGACGTGTGTGGACCTGAAGTGCTTAGGGCAGGAGGCTCCTGCACTGGGTCCTGCAGCCCACGCACCCTGGCACAGGCCGCGGGGCTTGGCATGTTGGATGGTGGTCATGCACCAGGCATGCCTGCCACCCAGGGCCTAGACCCCCAGGCCACCCCTTCACTCCCACGGACTCTCAGCACTTTGGCAGACTGCACCAGGGCAGGGTGCAATGGTCTGGGCTCAGATTACAGCTGGAAGGACCAAGTTAGATGCCAAGAACGCTCTGGCTGGGACGACTGTGAATGTGTAACTGGTGGCAGGGGAGAAATATGTGGAGCCCTCAGCTCTCAACAGCTGGGTGCCAGCCTGGTCTTTCTACTCTTTCTGCTGGGACTTGGGAAATAGTCTGACGGTATGCCCTCCACCCAGGCTCTCTGGGGACACGGCCCCCCAGGCCCACAGCCAAAGCTGGGGCAGGTCTTAGTGCCTCCTGTTCTGAAATGCCTGAGTCCTTCACCTCCCCTGGGCTGAGCAGCACCTTCTCCCCTTGCAACTCCTGCGGCAGCCTCCTCTCTGCCTGCTCCCACCCATGCCCCCTGCGATCCACAGTCAGCACCCAGATGCAAGCCAATAGTTCCTCCCTTGAAGGCTCTGTTCCCACCACCCCAGACAAACTCCCTCCCCTATTTGGCTTCAGTTCCATCTCTTGCTGCCTTGGCCACTGCCCAAAGGCACATTGATCTCTTTCCACATGCCCTTTCTTTCTCCACTGTGGCTTTCCCACCTGCACAGCTCCTGGGCTGCCATCTTACAGACATATTAGCTAACCACAGCCTGTCTTCACTGTTGTCACCGTTATCATCATCATCGTCTTTGTCCCTTACTGACCACATTTTATGTGACCGATACTCTTCTAAACATCTTTGCATGGTTTACATCATTGAGCAGTTTAGTGTGGTTTACTCTTCATGGCAACCATGTGAGGTTGGACTGTGCTGGAACACCAAGCTGCCCACTAAGGGTATCCATTGAATATTTTTCATTTTGATGAAGCATAATTTTTAAAAATTATTGCCTGAATTTTTGGATCATAGAAAAGAAATCATTGCTAAATCCAATATGGTGAAGTTTTCACCTAGGTTTTCTTCTAAAAGGTTTTTTTTTTCTAAAGATTTAGTTATTTATTGGACAGTCAAATACACAGAGAAGACGAGAGACAGAGAGGAAGATCCTCCGTCCTATGATTCATTCCCCAAGTGACCACAACTCCGATCCAAAGCCAGGAGCCAGGAGCCAGGAGCTTTCTCCAGGTCTCCCACATGGGTGAAGGGTCCCATGGCTTTGGGCTGTCCTCAACCATTTTCCCAGGTCACAGTCAGGGAGCTAGATGAGAAGTGGGGTTGCCATAATGCGAACCAGAGTCCATATGGGATCCCGGAGCGTTCAAGGTGAGGACTTTAGCTGCTAGGCTACAGCGCCAGACCCGTCTTCTAAGAGTTTTATAGTTTTAACTCTTGTGTTTAGATCTTTGAAACGTGTTAATTTTGATATATAGTACAAAGTAAGGCTTCAGTGTCATTCTTCAGTCTGTTCTGTTCTTTTTTTCTTTTGTCCAAAGCCATTTGTTAAATAGTCTGTTTTCCTCATTATGGCCTCCTTGCTGGAAATCATTTGACCCTGTGCTCATGAGGGCTATTTCTGAGCTCAGTCTCATTCCATTGGGATGTCTGTCTCCATGTTAACACCAATTCCTTGGCTGTGGCTTTGCAGCAAGTTTTGAGGTCAGGAGGTGCAAGATCTACAGTTTTGTCTTTTTTCAGGATTGTGTTGGCTACACAGGGTCTCTAGGGATCACATGAATCTGTTTGGAGGTATTTTACCATTTCTAACAAAAATTGGGATTTTGATAATGATTTGATAACAATAGTATTGACTCATATGTTAAAGAGGGCTGGGCAAGTGAGGGTCTTCCAAGGCGACTGGAAGGTAGCATGTTGATGACAATGAACGGCTGAGCAGAAGAGAAAGACCAGGCTTAGTGTATCAAAGGGTGGTGGCAATGAATGCCCATCTTCAAAAATACCAGAAGCCTTGCCTCTTCTTGAGCATTCTCCATCCAAGAGTGGGCTCCAGGGCAGGTATTTAATGCACATTGTATATCTGGCTGTATAATGTCCAGTTGAATAAAGGACATTACATGTGTAAGACACTGACAAGACCTCCACAGATGACATTCACATGCAGTAGTTTCAGAAAATGTGCATGGGTGGCCTTCTCCTGCAGTCTAGATTACTGTGAGGTGCCCCATGAGCCCTAAGACTGGCGTTGAATAACTTCTTCACCCAGTTCATCATTGTGGGCAGAGGGATGGACACATGAGCAGAGCTCTCCAGGCCCATCCACAGGGCACATTTCCCAGTTCTGAGCTATGCCATTCACCCATATTCTGTGCTGGGCCACAGGGGATGGTGGTGTGGCAACAGCAGAAAAAGTCAGTGCTTGTGATGCTGGCACTCTAGACTAAAGCACCGATTCCAGTGGGCTTTGCACACTGTAGGGACCATCACTGCTTGGCCACCAGGACATACACAGGTCTTTGGAGTTCCAGGCTGGCCAATTGGAACACAGGGAATCCAGGCTGGGCTTTAGGGGTGCGGTCTGGCGAAGGCCCAGGGTAGAGAAGGAGCAGCCTGGGCTCCAGCTGTGCCTCCGTCTGAGCGATCATATGGCCAAGGTTGCCAGACTTGGGTTCAGCACAGCCTGGGCTTGTAGTGGCAGGTTGCACAAGGTCAAGGCCAGTCTCTGGAGGCCTAGTTGCCTTTTGAACTTGAGTTGCTGGCTGTCGGGTGAATAGAATGACTATTCCCACATAAGCTAGGAATGCCTCCTGGGGACTCTGGTCTTTGAAGCAACTTGTGAACAAAATCAAGGGATCCAACTAGTTGACCTTGCAGATTTTCTTTCAAAGGAACCCAGATATGCACCGCCTGACCTCTTCCACCATCTCTGATGCTGCCACCAGCACATCATGGGCTTTGGAAGGTTCCCCAGGCCCCCTGCTGCTGGGTGAAGTGGGTTTTCATGTGTACAGCCCACTGCAAGCTGAACTCTTGGGGTTGTTCCTGAGAGGAGAAAGCCGGGCTGAGACTCACACTACTGTAATGTGGGAATGTTTTTACAAGCTTGGATCACCTCTGTAATTACAGATGCAAATCTAGTAAAAAGCTCCATCCCTTAGGCCATGGGTTCAGAGGGCAGAGGATGACAGCGCAGCTCGATGGGTAAGGCTGCGGGGAAGCTGGACCTAGCACAGGACAGTTGGGTATGGCGGGCAGGTAGCCACAACAGTGACAAGGGGACATTTAAGAAAGGTGAAAGCGAGATCTGGTAGTCCCTCAGGGTAGAGGTTGGGCAAGCATGTACAAGGACAGGCACATGGTTAGTTAGTAGGTCCTGAATGCCAAGACCAAGGAGGCTATAATGAGAGGGTTTCTTTCTTTGTAATACTTTACAATATTTGTTCACTTAGTGGAGTAGGGAGAAAGAGAAAGCCCATCCTCTGGTTCTCTCCCCTAATGCTGTGGTAGCAAGGGTTGAGCAGAGTGCCATGTTGGGAAGCATCTGGGGCCTCAAGCCAGGTCTTCCACGTTGGTGGCAGAAACCCAATCCTATGAGTCATCACCACTACCTCCCAGGGTCCATGCCAGCAGGGAGCTGAAGACAGGCTGGAGCCAGGCTGTACCCGTGCATTCCAATAGGTGATGTGGAAGTCTTTTTTTTTTTTTTTTAAGATTTATTTATTTTCATTGCAAAGTCAGATATATACAGAGAGGAGGAAAGACACAGAGAAATATTTTCCTCCGATGACTCACTCCCCAAGTGAGCACAACGGCTGGTGCTGTGCTGATCCAAAGCCAGGAGCCAAGAACCTCCTCCTGTCTTCCATGTGGTGCAGGGTCCCAAGGCTTTGGGCCATACTTCACTGCTTTCCCAGGCCACAAGCAGGCAACTGGATAAAAAGCGGGGCTGCTGGGATTAGAATTGGCGCCCATATGGGATCCCGGCACGTTCAAGGTGAGAACTTTAGCTGCTAGGCACGACGCTGGGCTCATGATGTGGAAGTCTTAATTGACATCGTAGCCTCCAGGTCCTATGTGATGTGAGAGATTCTGAACCTGAGCAATGTGACCCTGTTAGCTCTAGCCTGCTTCCAGCTCTTCTGAAACTAAGATTAGATGAGGCTCTCGGGGGAGGGAGGGGCATGACTGAGCACTGTGACCTTGTATGAAGTGGCAGTCTGAAACCAGAGGAAATACACACACACACACACACAAACACCTGCCCTTCGCCATGTGATGCCCTGCATGACCTTCTGGCAATGAGGTCATCACCAAATGTAATCCCTACACCTGGAACCAAAACCATGAGCCCAGATCAACTTCCCTTCTCTAGACTTACCCAGACTGTGATACTGTGTCATCAGGCAGTAGGAAATGGACCAAGACAGTCAGGTTCTCCAAGAAGATGGAGGTCTCACCTCCTTCTCAATTTGTGGGACCTCCACCATCACAGTCAGGCACCAAAGACCCTGAGACAACAGCACACTCAACAACTCCTGCTGAGGAGTGACTTCACTCCTCTGGCTGCCTCAGTGGTAAGAGAATCGAGGTCTCCCTCTGTCCCCAAGGATCCCGGAAACTCCAGAGGGCAGAGAACACTATAGGCCAGAAAACCTCCTTCCTGTATCTTGGGATTCCAGGGCCTACTCCTCCCTCTGCCTGGAAGGTCCTTGCTGCTGGCTCTTGCCAGCTGGGAACTCTAGCGCCTTCTCTCACATGTTGCCTCCTCTGTGAAGCTTTTCCTTCCCCACTCCACAGGCATTTTCTGCTTCCACATTAGTACTGGACCTTGCCCTTAACCTCTCACTGCATGTTGCACCCTTTGTTGTTTTATCTGTGTGTCTTGGTAAATGTCTCATCAGAGCCTGTCTTTGCTCTTTGCTCCCAGTTGTAACTGGTAGGACAAATGCTCAAACTGCATTGGTGCAGCAGAACCACAAATGGAATGTCTCAGTCCATTGCAGGCCCTTCCAGCTGCTTTCTCTCTCCTCCCTCCCCTCCTTGTTTTCCCCTTGGGACTCTGACCTCAGCTGTGACTGGAGGTATCTCTCTTGCAAGGGCCTTCAAGCAAGGAGTCTATAGACATCCTCCAAGGCCTTGCTGGTGAACCTGGGATTGACTGAGATAGACTGGGGAAGACGGGGAGCTTTGGTGATCTGCTTTCTACTTTGACAATTGAGTCTTTGTGCAGCAGCAGCAGCAATGTGGTGCTGATTGACACCCCGAGCAACGTGAGAAGCATGTGCTATAGCCTGAGTGAGACAACACACTTCTTACCCAGCAGCCTAATACTGCCAGTAGCCAGGTAGGCATACAGGACCCAGGACCTATGTCACCCAGCTTGGTCCCTCACCCCTAGCCATGGACAGAGAGCATGAATCTAGCCAAGCAGGTAGGAGACACCATGCACCATTCAGCAAGTGCCACTGAGTTGTTCCACCCTTGATTCAATCCACTGTCCAGCAGATTGTGGACTGCAAAAGAAACCCAGGCCCTGTCAAGAAGTCCTGGGAAGTACCCACTGCCCACCTGGGTGCACCAGCCCTGATCTTCTTGTTCCAGACTTTGCATTCTTTGGGTCACAGTACTCCCTGTCAGTCATCACTCACCAAGCCGGAGCCTCTCCTTTCCTTCTGCCAGGGCAGCTTTTTCTTCCCACGGTTTCTCTAGCTGACCAATAGCTCATGCTCTGCCCATCCAGGCTCTGCCACCCAACCCCACCCTCCATATCCTCCTGAGCTTGAGTCAGCACTCTGCTGTGAGAGGCCTGGCCATGGGCTCTAAGAGGTCTCCGGTCAAACCTGCAGCTCAGCTCAAAATGCTTCTGCATTTGGTCTCTCCAGTTCATTGATCAGGAATCATATGATCTTTCAACAACACAGCTGACAGAGCTGCCCATCTGTGCTTCCACACTTGGCTCTGCACATCAGCCTGGCTGGCAATTCATTGACACCTGCAGGCCAGAGACTAGAAGGAGGCTGCCCTCACTGAGCCTCCAGTGCTAAGCTTCCGCTTTCTGAGTTGTCTTCATTGTCAGGACAACCCTTGCCTGGGCTTCCCCGGCCTCTTTGGTGTTCAGGTTCATGTCTCCTGAGCTCCTCTAGGGACTGTTTTCTCTTTAGGCTCAGATTCATTAATGCCAGAATGCCTAGATACTTGACTCCCCCATGGCTGGGCTGGTTGAGTGTCTGGACACTAAACCAGAATAAACATGAGGCTTCTCAGCCTCCTTTGTGGCTAGACTAGGTTCTGATCAGCAACACCAAAGCCGGAGTTAGAACACCTGTTTGGGAACACAAAGATGTCAACAAACCAAGAGGGTGGCAGGTCTGGTAAATGCCCTCCTTCTGGTGTTTGGTCTTTGTGTGGTTCTTTCCCTCCCTCCATAGGGCTGACTTGTAAGGGCCATGGGTTCTCGCACAAATGAGGGCACATGACGTCTGAGATGACATTGTAAGAGATATTGTTTTACCCTCTCTTGAGTCACCTGTCTAGCACAGAAGCCGGCGGCTGTGTTGTCAGCCACACAAGTCACCCTGGCCAGGAAGTAAAGCGCAGAGGAAGCCAAGCTTCCTGCCTGCAGCCAAGGGCATCTTACCAGAGAAATGGCAGTCACCAGAAAGCCTTTGGAGCCCCACAGCTCCATCGGATGGCTGGCTGCAAGCTGGCTCAGGCTGGAATCAACCCCAAAGACAACCCCAAATCCTGACACACAAAGTGTGAGGGTGATCTACAGGAACCTTGTGACACCCACATCCCATATATTAGTGCAAACCCCAACTTTGTTTTTTATGCCAGCTTTCTGCCAGTGTACATGCTTGGTGACACCAGGTAGTGGGTTCTTGCCACTCAAGAGGGAGATCTGGATGAAATTATTGGCCCTGACTTTGACCTGGCTCAGCCCTGATGCTGTGGGCATTTGAGGAGTGAACAAATGAAAGGGAGATCTCTGTTTCTGTGATGTACAAATAAATTTAAAACAATTTTTTTTTAGAAAAAGGAAAATGTGAGATATTGGTTGCTGCAGACTACTGAGTTTTGTTTTTAAGATTTATTTTTATTACAAAGTCAGATATACAGAGAGGAGAGACAGAGAGGAAGATCTTCTGTCCGATGATTCACTCCCCAAGTGAGCACAATGGCCGGTGCTGTGCTGATCCAAAGCCAGGAGCCAGGAACCTCCTCCATGTCTCCCACGTGGGTGCAGGATCCCAAAGCATTGGGCCATCCTTGACTGCTTTCCTAGGCCACAGGCAGGGAGCTGCCGGGATTAGAACCGGCGCCCATATGGGATCCTGGGGCGTTCAAGGCAAGAACCTTAGCCACTAGGCCACGCCGCCGGGCCCCAGACTACTGAATTTTGACGCAATCACTCCTCAGTAATAGAAGAAGGCAACAAGATACAAGGAGTCTTGGTGTTTTGGAGCTATAAGAGCCACTGCAACCCTGAACACTGTCCTTAGATATATGTATTTATGTAAATACACATATATATAAAGTTTTTTTTTTTAATTTGAGAAGCAGAGTGGCAGAGAGTGAAGAAAAACAGGACAGATTTTCCATCTGCTGATTCACTTCTCAAATGACTGCAACAGTCATGGCTGGGTCAGGCAGAAGCCAGGAGTTTCTTCAGGCTCTCCCATATGGGTACAGAGACCCAAGCACTTGGGACACTTTCTGCTGCCTTCTCAGGCCATAAGCAGGAAGCTAGATTGGAAGTGGAGCAGCCAGGACTCAAACTGCCACCTATGTGAAAGATCCAGAAGAAGCTCCTGGTTGTTGGTTTTGTCCTGGTTTAGCAACAGCTGTTACAACCACTTGGGGAATGAACCAGCAAATGCAAGTTCTCTCTATTTCTCTCTCTGTAACTCTCCAAATAGGTAAAATACATACATACACACACATTTTATACATATATATATATATATGTATATATTAAAGGAAGATAGTCTTTTTTAAGGAATGACAAACATTGATGTAGATAGATATGCTTACCCTGCTCAATCTTGCCTTATGTTGAATGAACATTTCCTTCTCCAAAGAGGCAAGCTATGTGAATATATATAGATAGATGAATAGATCTGTGAAAGCTGATCCTCTGCCTGGGAGCATCCCATGAATTAATCATGACTGGCCATTTGCACAAAATGTCTCTTCACAAAGCACTTTTGCAGAGAGCTAGCTCTCCTACCCAGCCAGAGCTCCATTGCTGCTTCATGATTTGCCTTGGCCCTACACTCCCAGCTGTGGCTCTTACTGGACCCCCACGCCAGCTCTGGAGACTGAGGCACAAAGTCTCACTCCCTATTTCTAATAGAAGAAAACCTGCATAAGGAAATGAGGTGGTGGTCCAAGGGACAGGGCAAGTCATAGTCCATTAAGCATGGTGGGGTTGATGTAAGGGTCTGTGATGCCTACACAGACCTAGATACCATGGGAAGCTTCCCTGTGGCCAGTGAGGAGTGAGATGTGCACACAGGCCTGGAAGTCGTGAGGTCGTTGGACGACTTAAGTGTCAGCGTTTCTCCTTAGTAGGCACATCCTGGGACAGAAAGCCAACCCAGCCAGAAACGGACTGCAAAGAATTCAAATGCAGGAACCAGTGCTGTGATCCAGCAGATAAAGCTGCTGCTGGCAATGCCAGCATCCCTGTTGGCACTGCTGGGAGTCCTGGCACTCTCAATCCAGTTCTCTGCTAATGTCCTGGGAAAGCAGGGGATGATGGCCCAAATGCTTGGGTTCCTGCACCCACATGAGTGACCTAGATGGAATTCCAAGCTTCTGGCTTCAGCTTGACCCAGCCCTTGTTGTTGCAACCTTTTGGGAAGAGAACCAGCAGATGGAAGATCTCTGCCTCTCAAATAAATAAAATCTTTTTTAAAAAGAGCAGAAATACAGGAACATCCCAGGAACTGGAATCCCATTGGGCAACCTCCATCTCTCTTGCTGCCCTACCTACAGTCTTCTTTTTGTGTTACTGATCTTCTCCCCTTTTCACAAAACCCTTTCACCATGTTTGGCAAGCCATCATGGCTATCAGCCCTGAGTTGGCCTTGACTCATGGCCTAGTGCCTGCTACCCTAGAAGCAGAATGCTGCAAAGCCTTAGGAGCGTTTTTAGGCTTAGCCTATGGCTGGCAGTCATCCCACCCACCCTAACCTAGGCTTTCAGCCCTAACCATCACTGTAGTGTGGGAGGATAGGCTACATTCACTGGTACAGGCAGGGCATCAGGGAATATGCCTAGGGGAACTCCCAAGGGCTATTGGTAGGGAGCCAAACAAAATATAGAGAGAACTTGGAAAGCTTGTGTATCCTGAACAGTTTGTCCATCTAGATTATCTCTGCCTCTTACTGTCTTAGACTATTTCTCAGCTCTCCCAAGACAGGTGTTCAATTTTCAAAGCTGCATTCCATAGCAGAGTGATGATTAAAGTTCCACCTGCTCTGCTTCCCATCCAGTTTCCTGCCAATGAGCCTGAAGAGGCAGCAGATAGTGGTCTTGGGGTACTCAGGCCCCTGCCACACGTGTGGGACAGCCTGATGGAATTCTGGGCCTCTATCTTCAGCCCAGTCTAGTCCTGGAAATTATGGCCATTTTGGGAGCAAACAAGTGAATGAAAGCTATCTTGTGTTCTCTCTCTGCTTCTCTCTAAATCACCGACTATGCTTTTCAAGTTATTAAATAAATATATTTCTTTTAAAAATATTTATTTGTTTTTATTGGAAGGGTAGATTTACAGAGAGAAGGAGATATAGAAAGATCTTTCATCCACAGGTTCACTCCTTGAGTGGCCACAACAGCCAGCACTGAGCCGATTCAAAGCCAGGAGCTTCTTTAGAGTCTTCCACGTGGGTACCGGCTTTGGGTCATCCTTGACTGTTTTCCCAGGCCACAAAAGGAGCTGGATGGGAAGTGGAACAGCTGCGACATGAACTGGAGCCCATATGGGATCCTGGTATGTACAAGGCAAGAATTTAGTCACCTAGCCTTTATACTGAGCCCAGCAAATGAATCTTAAAAAAGCAAACAAACAAAAACTTGATAGTGGGGGTAGGCATTTGACCTAGCAGTTAAGGTGCCTCTTGGGATACTCCCATACCCTAGTGCCTGGATTTGAGCCCTGGCTCTGCTCTGGATTCCAGTTTCCTGCTAATGAATGCTCTGGGTGGCAGCAGGTGACGGCTCAAGTGGCTGAGTCCCTGCCTTCCAAGTGGCTTCAGTTCCAGGCTTTTGGTTTTACCCTGACCCAGTTGCAGCTGTTGGAGGCATATGGGCTAAGCTGATGTGAGGCCAGGAACTTCTTCTGGGTGTCCCACGTGGGTACAGGATCCCAAGGCCTTGGACCATCCTCCACTGCTTTCCCAGGCCACAAGCAGGGAGCTGGTTGGGAAGTGGAGCAGTCAGGACTAGAACCAGTATCCACATGGGATCCTGGGGTGTGCAAGGCTTGAATTTAGTCACTAGGCTACCGAGCCAGGCACAAGCATGTATCCTTTGTCTTTTTGAATAATTTTGATTTTTAATATATGCTAAAAGAATTTTAATGAAAGTTGCCCAGGCAACTGCTTACGGTTCACTTGTTTGCTTTTGTTTTAAATAATTTTTCTGTATTAAAAAAAAACAAAACAGCGTTGGACCTAGCACAATGTCTCAATTGACTAATCCTCCCCTTCAAGTTGCCAGCGTCCCATATGGGTGCCAGTTGGCTTCCGGCTACTCCACTTCCCATTCAACTTCCTGTTTGTGGTTTTGGAAAGCAGTAGAGGATGGCCCAAAGCCTTGGGACCCTGTACCCATGTGAAGCTCTTGGCTCCTGGCTTCGGATTGGCTTAGCACTGACCATTGCAGCCTCTTGGGAAGTGAACCAGAGAAGAGAAGATCTTTCTATCTCTCCTCTCCCCTGTAAATCTGCCTTCCTCATAAAACTAAATTTTAAAATAAAAAACAGCATTAACCCTCTTAAAATTTATTTATTGATGTGAAAGTTTCTTATTTGAAAGTCAGAGAGAGAGAGAGAGAGAGAGAGAGAGATCTTTCATCTGATGATTCACTCTCCAGATGGCTGCTATGGCCCTGACTGAGACAAGCTAAAACCAGGAGCTTCATCTAGAATCTCCTACTAGTGTGACAGAGACCCAAACACATAGGTCATCTTTGGTTGTTTTTCCCAGGGCATTATCAGGGTATTGCATAGGATGAGGAGCATCAGAGACATGAACTTGTGCCTATACTGGAATTTAGTTTTCTTAGGTGATGGCTCTGCCTGCTATGCCAAAATGCGGGGCACTACAGCACTTTTATAATTATCTGTTAAGCTCAAATTATGTAGGACTTGTTTGAACTTTTCTGGTGGTATGTTGCAGTTTCCAATGTGTAAAGCTCCCTGCAGTCTCCCAGAAAATACATGAGGAATCACTTAATCTAGTGGCTCATATGCCCATGTCTCATCCATGTACCTGGGTTCAATACTGACTTCAGGTCCTAGTTTCAGCTTCCTGATCACGTACACCCTGGGAGGCAGTGATGATGGTTCTGGTAGTTGGGTTCCTGCCATCCACATGGGAGCTCTGGACTGAGTTCCTGGTTCCTGGCTGTGGGCATTTGGGGAATGAATCAACACGTGCAAGCTCTTGTTATTTATCTTTCTCTTTCTCAACCTCTCAAATAAACAAATACAAAATTCAAAAACTAAATAAAAAACCTAGTACATGTTATCATTCAGTTGTTCAAACTTTAAAGGAGAACACAAAGCAATAGGCAACATTACACCATGGCATATTGCTGCAAGCCAGACATGGATAAGCAGGGGGTGGTTAGGTCACAGGTCTGCCCTCTGGGAAGATGGCTGGTTTCCACTGTACCCATATCACAGGGTTCTAGGCCCCCACTACACCCTCATGCAACAGGTACTGCCTGTAGCTGGCCCCTGGCAGACCAGCCCAGAGAGCCCTTAATGGAAGGATAAAGCTGGAATAGAAGATGGGCTCCACTGGCCCCTCCTCACTGCCTGCCCTCAAGGTGGGCACCTGCCAAGCCGTGTCTTGCACAATGCACTTCTGAGAGGTATACAGCATTTTTGTCAACTGAATCTTGTCTTCCTCCTGACTTACATGATGGTTCAGATATGCCCTGGCTTCTATGCTCATGGGTGAATCATCAGCTGGTTGGGCCTCCCAGCACCTTATATTCTTCTGTCTCCATTATCTAACTCATAAACCAGTCTGATCTTAAGCACAGAAGGGTAAAAGTTGCCTTCTAGGAATGCCACAGCCAAGTCAGCTTGCCCACCACGGGCAGTGGGGCCACCTCCCAGTCCTGGGAGTGCCCACCACTTGGTGCTGAGTATGTGCAGTCTCTCATACTCTGTCCTCTGCAACAGGTGCTACCTGAATGCACTCCAAGGCAAGAAGTGCTGAAGAAGAGAGAAGGCAGGTGCACAGTGCCTCTCCTGCTCGTCAGACAGAGCCACAGTCTGAATCTTGCCTGAACCTTGATGAGGAGTTTCTCAAGCAGTACGCACCTCCCACTTGCGAAGGTAGGGTCTCCCACATAATTGCTACTGCTCAAGGATATTTGAGCTCAGACTAAGCCATTTGACCACAGTCCTCTAAGTCATTCCATAATACCCAAGTCCCAGCTGTATAGCCTGGCCTTCAAATCCCTTCCTTCTCAGACTGGTCCCAGCCCATATCTGCACCTCCTCCCTATACCACATGCTCCATGGCTTCACCACCTGTTCATGCCACACATGCTGCCATCCAACCCAGGGACAGGTCTAAATGCTTTTTTCCAAGCTCTCACAGCTGCCTCAGATGCCTCACCCATCTCAACGCAGCCTCCCTCGTTAATGGAAAGAGACTGTATCCCTCTTGATACAGATGCAGGCAACAACAGCATACATTCTACCATTGCTCAGGCCACTCCTGGCTCTACACCTGGGCAAATGCCACACAAACCACTTTCTAGAATGGCTGGCTCATTGGGAGCAGCACCCACCCCAAAAAGCTCACGAGGCACTGGTATTAGGACACATCACAGTCTCTCACTGCCAAAGTGATAACTACAATTAGGTTTTGGCTGCCAGCTGGAACTGAGAGAACGTACAAATTGCTGAGCTTCTGGAGTGTCCATGAATCAGCAGATTAGGCTGCATGTCCAGCTGGTGGGCTAGGTGGACCCTTCTTGCCTATCATACGGGTCCTCCCTCAGCCGGCAGCCTGCTGCCTCCTGCCTTCAGCTAGCACCTGGGACTCTCAGGTGAGGTTCTCCACTGGGAAGGGAGAGTGAATGACCCCAGACACCACCCCAAGACCCAGAGGAGCAGAAGAATCAGGGTGGTCAAGCCCCAGCAAGGTCAACTTCAAGGGCAAGGAATTGGTTAAGCCAAGGCTGAGCTGCCCAGGGGTGAAATCCTTTATCTGGACAGCCTGAGACAGGATGTGGTCATGACAGGATGAGGTTCCTGGACAACTCCTATCTGTGCAGCCTCAGTGCCCCAGAACTGTGTGTCCTGCAGTGAGGTCAGCATGGAACAGGATTTGAACCCAGGCACATTGCTTTCAGAACTTGATTGTGTCCTGCCTCTGTGTCTTGGTTTGGCTCTTTTATTCCACCTTGGGCTGCAGGACACTAAGGAGCCTCCAGAACATCCCTCCCCCAACCACAGGACTAGTTGCGTTGGCCTCTCCCAAGTAGACTTTAGCCTGGAAGTCAACAAGCTACCCAGGAAAATAAGTAGCAGCTCCTGCAGGTGACAGGTGCTAGGCTATGGGTTTGAACAGGAATGGGAAAGCCTCAAGGATTTCCTTGTTACACAGTTTTGCATATTCAGCAGAGTAAGGATCACTGGGAACCTGCTGCCAGCGTCACCCAGGGAGACAGCAGGCAGGAGCAGGAGCCTTCCTGTCTCTCACCGGGGTCCAGCCCAGGCCTCTGGGAGGGGTGGGCTGAGGTCCTCCAAGCTCTCCCAGGAGCTGCTGCGCTTCACAGGCCCTGGCCAAGAAAGAGCCTGCTGGTGCCCCCATTGTGCCCAGACACCTGCCGGCTAGGGCATAGCCTGCAGCCAAGTGGGCATGAGAAGCTGGTGGGGCCAGGCCGCGGGAGTGTTTGTGTTCCAGGCGGCTGCTGCCCGTGAATCACCAATTTCATTTTATGCTCTCAGCTCTGCGAAGGCATCATTTCCACCCAGCCTCACACGGAGCTGGCGGCCAGAGCCTCTTAGTGGAGCTATAAATAGCAGATCATCAACTCACCTCTTGTGAGCTCATCCCAGGCTCCGCGGTTCACTGTGCGTCTTCCAGCTGCCTGCACGTCATTGTCACTCACATTTCCCAGGTGAAGCCTGGCTAAGAGACCTGGGGCACGCTCTGGGGGCGCTGCAGGGTTTCGATTCCCGGAGCTTTTCAGGGTGACAGGGAGGGCAACGGCAGACTTTTGAAGAGCTTGACATTTAAGACGTCATAATTATAATCTCGGTCTCTGTGCTCCTCTCCAATTAAATGCAGCAGCTAGGGACTGTCATTCCTCTACTAGTCCTTGGAAATCAAAGGCAAAAGACCCACCACACACACAGACAGCCTGCTGGATCGGGGGGGAGGGGGCACCAAAGGCAAGGGTGCAGGCCCTGTCTGCTGGTGCTTAGGAGACCACTATGAGGTCCACGGGCTTCAAACAGGAGGGTGCATCCTTGGGGGCTTCTCTCAGTGCTCCCAGGCTGGCAAGCATGGTGCCTCATGCAGCCATCACCGTGCCCATCTTCCATCAGGGCTGATATCATCTGCTGTCAGCAGCTGAGGAGAGCACAGGTGACCCACCCAGGATGGCATTCCGTTCAGCCTGGTGTCCGAGTCACCACCCCTTCCACCTCCTGCAGAAGACATGTGCATGTCCTCCTGTCTATGTGCATGACCTCATGTGTCCCTGTGTGTACCACGTGTGTGTGTGAGAGAGATTCAAAGGATCTGGGCTGCAGCCTCCTCTTCCCAGCTCTTTGACTATGAGAGGAGTGAGGTGCTCACAGGTTCTCTACTCCTCCCCAGCCCCAGTCCCAGGGCCCTGTGGCTCCTGGGTGCTCCTTGTCACTAGCCACTTCCAATCCGTCTTCTGGGGCTGACTTCATAGCATGATGAGTTAAGTAGTTGGCATGTCCTATGAGTGCTGGTTTATATTAAGTTTGCTGTACTTCTGATCCAGCTTCCTGCTAAAGCATCTGAGAAAGCAGCTAAAAATGGCCCAACTGCTTGGGTCCCTGCCACCCACAGGGGAGACCCAGACAAAATTCCTGGCTCCTAACTGTCCTTTCCCAGCCCCAGCCATGTGGCCATTTAGGGACTGAACCAATGTTTTGAAATCTCTCTCTCTCTTTGTAACTCTGCCTTTCACATAATACATCTCAAAAATACCCTGAAACCTCTGATTTTCTGAGTTCTTTGAGAGTCTCTGGGCCCACTCCATGGTCTTCCCTTCTGCCATCTCCCCAGACCCTCAGAGAGCAGAGGTCAGGTGGGGAGTCCCCCATTTGAGGAGCTCACTGTAATCTGCTTCCGCCCTTGCTTCCCAGAGTCACCCCCTCTGCATGGAGTCTACTTCCCCTGGAGAAGTCTGGCATAAGTGCCTCCCTGGTGGCACCTACTTATCCTTGTGAGAACACAGACTCCTGGACCACACCCAGACCACCTAGATAGAGATCAGCATCTGGAATCTTTTTTCAGCATCTGGATTTTTCAGAAGCTCCCCCAGCGGCCTGCCTGGTCCAGTTGAGAGCCCTTTTTCTAAATTTCAGCTTCTACCTCTGCGGCCCCTCCCCTCCAAAGCTGTCAACTTGATCTGCTCACACTGAGGGTTATCTCATGTCATTCTCCTGCTTCACAGGTGGCTCCACTGCATTTAGAGCATTTAGTGTGGCATTCAAGGCTGTGTTCATCTGTACATGCCAGTCCTTGGTGTTCACACCCGTTTCACATTCATGGTCACCATGGCCAGCCCCTAGCCCTGCTTTGCCCCATGACATGTTTGTACTTCAAGCTTGCTGCTGGGCACAGCAAAGCCCTAGCAATGGGGGATTGCCCCTTTCTAAGCCTCAAAGCCCTTAAGGACAAGGAGCTTGTCCTGAACATGTCTTGTGATGCAAGAACCAGCATACAGAGTGTACCTAGAGTCCTGTGTGGCCTATGGGTCTTGTGCTGTTCCTTGGGAGGTCAAGAGAGCTTTAATAACTCCGTAAACCATGCCTGTGTTTAGGCTCAGCTCTGCTTCCCATCAAAAAACATGGACCTCCAAAATACAATCCTAAGTGGAAAGCTGTGGTTTCAGAACGGACCTAGACATTGTCATCTGAAAGTGTTTTAGGAGTACAGTGACACCAGGGGCTGGTGTGTGGCACAGGTGGTTAAGTTCATAGTGCTGATTCAGTCCCAGATGCTCCACTTCCAGTACAGCTCCCTGCTTATGCCCCTGGGGAAACAGCTGAAGACAACCCAAGTGCTTAAGGTCACTGTCACCCACCTAGAAGGTCTGGTTGAAGTTCCAGGCTCCTGGCTTCCACCTGGCCTAGCCGTGGATATTTGGGAAGTAAACCAGTGAGTCTAAGATCATTCTTTCTCTCCTTCTAAAATAAGAAAATAAATCATTAAGCACAAAATGTGACACCAATAACTTCTTGTCCAACATGGCAGAGTCTGCTCCCTCCCCAAACCCTACAAGAGCAACTGTGGAGGAGTCAAGAGAGAGTGACAAACTGACTGCATCTCCAAGGAGCAGCAAGCTGCACAGGAGAGGGGCTGTGTAACATCTTGGAAGGTAGGAGGAGAGTAGGGAGCCATGAGTCATAGGCAGAGTGGTGGGAGAAGCAGGCCAGGCTGCCAGCAGAAAGGAAGACAGAGCTGGGATGGGAGACTTGGGGCTGCATGAGGGCCAGGTGAGAGACCAGGTAAGAAATGGGTGGCCTGCACCTGCTGGCTCCTGCAGGTGATCTGAAGTTCACCTCCCGAGGACTCTGGGTCAGCACCTCAGGGACTATGGAGGATACTACCAGGTGCAGGACTGAAAATAGGGCGAACAGGGCCCGGTGTGATAGTGTGGTGGCTAAGGTCTCGCCTTGAGTGCTACGGGATCCCATATGGGCGCCGGTTCTAGTCCTGGCAGCTCCACTTCCCATCTAGCTCCCTGCTTGTGACCTGGGAAAGCAGTCGAGAACAGCCCAGGGCCTTGGGACCCTGCACCCGTGTGGGAGACCTGTTGCGGTCACTTGGGGAGTGGACCATCGGACGGAAGATCTTCCTCTCTGTCTCTCCTCCTCTCTGTACATCTGCCTTTCCAATAAAATAAATAAATCTTAAAAAAAAAAAAAGAAAGAAAATAGGGCGAACAACAAAACCCCATGTAGGCTAAAAGGTGAACTCTGAGCCCACTCTCCTCATCCTCCTTCAAGTTGAGCTGGCAGTCAGGCACACCCCTCATCCTCAAGCTGAAAGTGAAAGAATCCTTTTCTATACAATATGAGCAAATTCAAGGGAAAGTCATACACATGCAGACAGATACGTGATTTATTTATTTTATCAAAAGGTAAAGAGAGAGAGAGAGAGAGGCAGAGAGATTTTCCATTGGTTGGGCCAGGCTGAAGCTAGGAGCCAGGAATTCCATCTGGGTCTCCCATGTGAATGGCAAGGGCCCAAGAACTTGCATCATTATCCACTACCTTTCCAAGTGCATTAGCAGGGAGCTGGAGCCAAAGTAGAGTGGGACTTGAACCACCACTCCAAGATAGGCATCACAAACAATGGCTTAACTTGCTGTGTCACAACTCTGGCCTCTTTCTTGTTCTCTTCATGCATGTTAAGGATATTGTAAACTTTAAAGAACTATTTTATGGTACTGTTACTTAAAGAATGGGAGTGGAGGGCCTGGTGCCGTGGCCTAGTGGCTAAACTCCTCGCCTTGAACACGCTGGGATCCCATATGGGCACTAGTTCTAATCCCGGCAGCCCCGTTTCTCATCCAGCTCCCTGCCTGTGGCATGGAAAAGCAGTCGAAGATGGCCCAAACCCTGGGACCCTGCACCCACGTGTGGGAGACCTGGAAGAGACTCCGGGCTCCTGGCTTTCGATTGACTCAGCACCTGCCGTTGCAGTCATTTGGGGAGTGAAGCATTGGACAGAAGATAATTCTCTCTGTCTCTCCTCCTCTCTGTATGTATCTGACTTTGCAATGAAAATAAATAAATCTTAAAAAAAAAAAAAAAAAAGAATGGGAATGGAGGGCATGGGCATTTGTCACTAGCCCCAGGACCCACATATTTAGCACATTAGCAGGAAGCTGAATCCCAAGAGTGGAGTAACTGGGACTCCATACAAGTTGTGTGCATCCCAAGCAGCAGCTTAACACACTGTGCCACAATACCTGACCTCACAAAGACATGTAGACACTGACATGTGGGGATACCAGTGAAAGAGCCAGTTTGGGACCAAGCACCAGGCAGGGAAGTCCACCCTCAGACAAGCTCTGCCCAAGCATGCAGGGTGCCTAGTCTAGTCCTCAGCACCTAATCCTTTAATAGGATCAGAGGGCCAGGATCCTCAGATATTTAAGGAATGCCTTAGGGAAGGGGGGAGGGCCAGGGCAGGAAGGGGGATAAATTTGGGGTGGAGAAGAAAACCTTTCAAATGCTATGAAATCCTTAGGAAGGGAAGATTTTCATGCCAAAGTTCATTACTGTGACATGGCAAAAACACCAGATTGAAGGAAAAACCTGAAAGTACATGGAAGAGAAAAGCAGGTCTTTCTGGGGTCAGGAATCTGGGGTTTTGAACTCTATGCTGCCACCCTATACAATGGAGAGAGAATCAACATTCCAAATGGGAGTCAGGCACAGCCCAGGACTCTAACCTAAAACCATACCTTTGTCAACAGGCAAAGAATTAAACGAAGCTTCTACCAAGGGAGGTGGAATTTGCCTCCCTTTTTTTCCTTTCTTGAGAAGGCCTCCACCCAACCAAGAGTGTGTAACAAGGACCAATGTTGTGCCACAGCAAGTTAAGCTACTACCTGCAATGCCGGTATCTTATGTGTATGCTGGTTTGAGTCCCAGGGGCCCCACTTCTGATCCAGCTCCCTGCTCATGTGCTGGGAAAGCAGCAGAAGATGACCCAAGTGGTGCTTGGGGGATGATCAATCACAAGGGAGACCATTATAGATGCGCTATTGACTTTAGCTGTTGTGGATATTTGGGCAGTGACTCAGCAGACAGAAGCATTTTTCTTTCCCTTTATCTCTCTTTCTCTCTGTCTCTCCCTACCTCTCTCCCTCCTAACATTTCTCTCTATCTGAAGAAACAAAACTGGGAGAAATGACCAAAGAGTTGAACTGGAGACCTGCAGAGACCAGAGTAGGAGCAGGAGTGGGAGGGTCAGGGCCTTGTCATCACCACACGCCTATGAGTACTACTCAACTTCTTAATTTTTGTGCACATCCACATTGCTCTCACACAAATCAGAGAGTACTTTTCACCTATTTATTTTTAGTTTGAGAGCCCCAAACACAGAATTCTCATCCTTTGGCTGACTCCCCCAAATGTCTGCAATTGTGAGGGTTGGCCCAGGCTGAAGCTGGGAGCAGGACTACAATTCAGGTCTTTCATGTAGGGTAGTAGGAACCCGAATACTTGAGCCATCAGGGTGCACTTTGGCAGGTACCTGGGTGCGAGAATGGAATTGGGACTTGAACCCAGGTACTCTGATATAGAATGTGGACATCTCAATTGACTTTCCCATCACTAGTCCAAATGTCTGACTCAAAACATAACTATTAGAAGTTAAAGGACCCCAAAAAAAAAAAAAAAGTTAAAGAGCAGGCTTTTAAATTGAGAAAAATGACAAGAAGTGTTAGCCATTAATTGCATCTCTGGTTTGTTTCTGTCCTGCTAACTGCCCCTTCTCTAGTTCCCTCTGTTTTCTTTCTTTCCAGAGCTTAGATTTTTGACTGAAAAATGTGGCAGGGTTGCCAGATTCTATGCACTGGGGATATATACTTACACCACAAATTATTTGTTGTTTATCTGCAATTCAAATGTAGCTAGTCATCCTTCATTTTTATTTGCCAGACTCGGGAAGATAAAATGTCAACTTGGGTCTCATGGCCCCCACGCGCTGGGACAGTGGTTGAAGAGATAATGGAACCAGAAAAGCCTTTGGTAATGAATATTCACAGTGTAGGAGAAGGGCACCCCAGTTGATGACACTTTCTGGTTAGATGCTGAGCCCAGATCACGTATCCAGGGGTGGAAAGGTAAGACACCTTGCCTTAGCCAGAAAGGTCACAGCCCAAGCTCCACTCACAAAAGACTGATCCACAAGAGAAAAGCAAAACAAGCTCATTGCATCCAAATTCTTGGGGTGGCATGAGAGACTTCAGAAACTAAAACAAAAAGGTTTCAGGAAAACTGCTTCTATGCTCAGGCTGGACAGAGTGCACTGTCCTGTAGAAACATAGTAGCCTTTAGGATGTGGCCTGGGGGTGGGGGGTGGCGGGGTAGGGACCAGCAGCACCTGCCTGCTCAGATTCCTCTGGGCTCCTCTGTGGCGCCTTCCTTGCTCCCAGGGAGGGGTGCGGGAGGACGAAGGAGGGAGGAGACAGGATGACCTTTGTACATTTTCTGGCTGACTTTTGGTGGGGAGGTTGAATTCCAGGTATGGGGGAGAAGAAGGAGGTAGAAGAGACAGAAGGTGGGAAGGCCTCCCATCCTGAGGCTTTCCCAGAGATGGGAAGTGAGGAGGTGGTGGGGCTGCAACCATGGTCTTGAGAGCTGCAAGAGGTGGCCTTTGGTTCCCAGCAGGCCCTTGCCTGGACCTGGTGCACACCAGCAGAGGTGGCCTGCGGCTAACTGGATTGACCCGCACCTCACAGCGGCATGTTAATGGCACACCTGCCTGCAAACAGTTGACCATATAAGGAGAGAAAAGGGCAAGAGCTCCATTCCAGAAAACCTCCACCTTCTGCCCAGAAAAAAAACACCACATGCCTATCTCTCCCCCCGATTAGTACGTACCTTCCATTTATTAGGATAAACTTCCCCTTTCATTAAACCACTCATTTATCAGTAAACACAGTCCAGACCCATTCCAGCAGGCCTCATTCTGTAAGTATTCTTTGTTTTCTCTGTCTAATGCTCACTGCTTGCTATTCACTGTTCCTCTTTTTCTTCTCCTTTTCTAAGATCCATTTAATTATTTGAAAGGCACAGCCAGAAAGAGAAAGAGAATCTTCCCTCCACTGGTTTACTTCCCAAATAACTGCAACAGCCAAGGTTGGACCAGGCTGAAGTAAAAAATCAGGAGTTTGGGGGGGTCCAGCGGCGTGGCCTAGTGGCTAAAGTCCTCGCCTTGCACGCGCCAGGATCCCATATGGGCGCCGGTTCTAGTCTCGGCAGCTCCACTTCCCATCCAGCTCCCTGCTTGTGGCCTGGGAAAGCAGTCGAGGATGGTCCAAAGCCTTGGGACCCTGCATTCATGTGGGAGACCTGGAAAGAGCTCCTGGCTCCTGGCTTCGGATGGGCACAGCACCGGCCGTTGCGCTCACTTGGGGAGTGAATCATCGGACGGAAGATCTTCCTCTCTCTCTCTCTCCTCCTCTCTGTATATCTGACTTTGCAATGAAAATAAATAAATCTTTAAAAAAAAATCAGGAGTTTCATCTGGTCTCCCACATAGGTGCTAGGGGCCCCAAACACTTGAGCCATCTTCTGCTGCTTTTCCCAAGCCATTAGCAGGGATCTGCCTTGGAAGTTGAGCAATCGGGACATGAACTGGTGCTTGTTTTAGGTGATGATGTGGCATGCAGTGGCTTTACTTGCTATATCACAACACCAGCCTCCTGAATTCCTTCTAGAACTGGAATCAATGACCTGGGTATTAGGCAGCCCTTGCTCTCACACTAAGATCCCTCCACATGCTGGTTGTGGTACTTGAGAGAGTCACATTGTGAGTTCCATGCAGGGTATGTTCCAGACGTGCAAGGCATGGAGACGTAGGACCAGCCAGTGTCTATGAGTGCAGGAGTGCGCAGGGGAGTGCAGCTCTTGTCCTGGGGACCTGCAGCAGGGCCCCTACACCCGCTCCTGAGGACCCAGCACATGGCTGGTCCTTCTTTCTACATGTATGGGGAGCTGGGCCCAACATGCTTCTTAGCTTTGACAGGCCCTGGTTGCACTCTTTCTCCTCATAGGGACGGGGTAGTAGGTCATGAACTACCCCTTCCCACCACCCCCCCCACACACACCTGCAGCTAAATTCAGGAGTGGGACTGTGCACGTCACCATTTCTTGCCTTTTATGGAAAACCCCGTCTTCAGGCACACTTACACATTTTGTATTCAGTTGTCTATGATGTGCTATACTCAAAGCTTTAACACTCAGAGGAGGATTTGCTCCTTGAACTGACTCAAGGCAGGAAGGGGTCATCTTTTCCCCCTGTGCTTAGGAAACCTAAGGAGATCAGAGAATGCCCCTTGGGATCCTGATAACTGCGGTCCCTTAGTATGGACAGGGGCCGCTTCCAGGACGCCTGGGTCACAGATGTGCACTTTCGCTAATGCTGTGTGAAAAGCTGTCCCACATGTGGCTCTGGGAATAGTGACAGGGGAGATGTTTATGCAAGTTCAATAAGGTCACCATTGTTGCCCCAGTACTTTGTCTACCAAAAGCCATGAACCCCCACCCTGGGATTCTCCTCAAGCCAGGGGGATGCTAGAGACTGACAGTACCCCCTGACACCAACTGTTCTCGGGGTGCTTCTCAGAGACCTCCTTGAGCACCTGAGAGGCCTTTTATCTGCATAGCTTTTGCTTACCGCCCCTGTCCTCACCTTCCCACCTTCCCACAGCCTTGGTACCCCTCTCCCCCCAGCCCCTGCCCTGCTCCTTTCTGTAGCTCCAGCTGCTATGGAAACTTCAGTCACTTGATCCTTCTCAGAGCTTCTCACTCTGTGGGACTCCTGCACACACATATGTAATTACATAGGGGGGTTCTATTAACCTGCATTATGCAAATTGAATGCATCCACTCAAGGAACTGAGAGGGTGGAGAAAAGCCTTTTTTCCCCCTCCCCTATGAAACTGCTCTTCCATGGTTTTAGAATTAAGGATAAGGGGCCCAGCACAATAGCCTAGTGGCTAAATCTTTGGCTTGCATCTGCCAGGATCCCATATGGGCACTGGTTCACACCCCAGGTGTTCCACTTCCCATCCAGCTCCCTGCTTGTGGCCTGGGAAAGCAGTGGAGGACGGCTCAAAGCTTTGGGACCCTGCACCCCCGTGGGAGACCTGGAAGAGGTTCCTGGTTCCCAGCTTCGGATCGGCGCGCACCGGCCGTTGCGGCTCACTTGGGGAGTGGGTCGTCGGGCGGAAGATCTTCCTCTCTGTCTCTCCTCTCTATATATCTGACTTTGTAATACAATAAATAAATCTTTTTTAAAAAAGATGCAGAATTCAAAGTATTTGTATTGTTTTTTGACATTAATTATCCCTTTGATGTGCACTAGCAGCCAGCCAGGCGAGTTCCCCAGGTCAGAAACCCAACTCAGGTGAAGACAATTAACCACACAGTCCTGATCTACAAAACCTGTGGCCTGTGGTCAGAATAGCAGAAGTATTGGCTTAGACATGGTCAGAGCTGTCTAAGAACAAAAAGCTGTGGTCCCCTATTGAAAAAAAAAAGTAAAGTGTTTTAATTATGTACATAGTTTGGATGTGAATTTATCAAAGCCAAGTGAGATGACCATTCCTTTGACTTCTCCCAAGTACAGGAGCTTCATCAACTTTTCCTTATTTTGATACACCTTTCCTTATTCAAAATTCTTTCGTGTGGGGCAGACATATGATGCAGTGGCTAAATCCCTGCTTGGCAGGTCTGCATCCCCTGCTGGAGCCCTTGGGTTTCAGTCCTGCCTCCTCTTCTAACCCATGTTCCTAGTAACATGCTCCCCAGGGTGACGGCGGGGATAGCCGACAGTCCATGGCTCCAATGGTTGGGTGCCTGCCACCTGTATGGGAGATTCTAAATTCCTGGCTCTGGGCTTTGGCCTGGCTCTGGCAGGGGTTTGGGAAGTGAACTAGTGGATAGAGGATGGACAAATATGTGTGTGTCCCTTGCAAATAAATGTAGTAAATAAATTAAAAACATTTTTGTTAATTTTTAATTTCATTTTTAATGTTATTTACATACTTGAGAGGGATGTATGCCCATGTGGACCTCTGAATAGGATGGGAAGGATTAGGTATGGAGGAAGTTGAGTGGGACAAATGTTTCACTTTTTTTTCCTCCTGTATGCCCAGAGGAGGAGAGAGAAGGGACTGCTCCTTGCTATCAAACTACATCAGCATCTGGGGATGGGGGACAGTTCTTTGATGATGCATGCCTTAGGATCTTGATATGTTCCAAGAATGTTACTTGAGCAGTTTCGACAGTTCTGAGAAGTTGTTGGTTTCATTGCTTCAGGGTTGAGAATATCTTTCCAAAGTCTATTGGTTGACAAAGATTACCTCACTACATTCACAGACCCAGGAACATGCTACAAAGTTTGACCAGGAGAATTGTCCAACTTGTTCTGCATTCCATCCTCTGATGAGACAGTCAAAATGCCCTCTTGGTCTAGATTAGCTGGCTGTCATGCCCCACCCCTCGTCTGCATCTGAGCATGCTGTCCATCGCACAGGCATCAGCATCTATGCTGTCTGTTGCCCAGTCCCAGTACACACACTCCAAGGACGGACAACACATTCTGTGATTTTCCCTGGTCAGGGTCTGAGTCCCCCAAGAAACTTCATCTGGGATAACCTCAGACTTGATTCTTGTGTACACCAGTCAGTGCAGAGTCAGGTTTGGTCTTTATCTGCACCAGCCAACGCACAGCCCAGTAGATGCGGCTGCCTGGTCAGTCCACAGCCCTAGCTCTCGAACCCACCAGTGGGAACTGCAGCCCAGCCTGCACATATCTTCCCTATCTTCCTCACGTATCTTTAAAAATTAAAAAAAAATTTAATTAAAAAAAAGAATAAACAACTGTACTGGCATATTGGTATGGTTAACACAAATTTGGCATTAACCAGGCCCAGAATGCTCACCAGCTATTGGTTGCTTTTTTCCCAGCAGTGGAACACTTTTCTAGGTACAAAGCAATCTAGGCAGTTGCCTACAGCTGGGGGTAGAAAATGTAAGTGTTTCCATTTAAGGATGAAATCTGTCTTTATAGAGCTCTCATATAGGGCTCTCTGCTTGCCTTGAAATAGAACAAAGAATGAGCCATTTTCTCTGAAGCAGCCCTTGAGATCTGAAGATGTTCCAGGGCCTCTCCAAGCGGAATCCTCTACTTCTCAGACAACTTGGTCTCCAGTCCCTTACTCCACCCCACTCCCTGGGAGCACATGATTCATCAAGGTTGTTCTTAAAATAAGTCACTCAGACACAAACTCTCTAGCATGGCCTGAGGCGTCCATGATAGCAAAGAACTTCAACTTTCTGTGATTTGAGCACTGAACATCCATTTAGCAAAGGAAAACCAGCCACTAGGTTGCTGTGAGGAGAACATCGATATTCAGGTTGCTAGCAGAGAATTGTTGAATTCATCACAACAAACTTGAGCTTACTTTTACAATAGGCAGCAATGTTCATGCATTTGTGTACGGAAAATTGCTGCCTTGTATGACTATAACTCATGGCCCAATGGACAAACTTTTGGAAGACAGAAGCTAACCTCATTTTCTATCCTTACTACCTTTGCAGTAGAAAGATTTGGGGAATGTCATTCCCAATGCTTTGTCGTGCCAATTTGAAGCAATTATCACAAGTATATTAAAAAGGTTTTGCACAGAATTCTGTCTTGTGAAAGCCCTGTGCAGATGGCCAGGATGCAGGAACAACCCTACAAGAAGAGCACAGTAGGTCAACGGAGAAGGAGACACTTATTTCAGCAAAGTCCCCATGTCTCCTCGCCAAGTTCCCGGATTTGAGGCCAGGTTCCAGCTCGTTCTCTCTTTTTTCTGTATTTCAGATTAAGATGTTATTTAGGCCACTATTACAGAAATTATTATAAAGGAGATTCGTTAGCTATTTTATTAAGCACAGAGTTGGATCAGGAATTGTATATCGAAAACTACATATTCACAAAGTCTTTTTTTTTCCCAAAGTGTGTAATCGAAAACGTTGGTCAGCAAACTTCCTTAAAAAGACCAAATGGTCATTGCTTTTCACGGTAGGCACTCCATGATGTCTGCGGCCACTGCTTAACTCAGCTGTGGTTCCAGCTCTTGATTCCAGCTTCCTGCTAACAAGCACTGTGGGAGAAAACAGGGTCAAGCAGCTGAGTCCCTATTGCTCATGTGGGAGACTTGGACTGCGTTTCCTACTCGCAGTTTTGAACTGACCCTGCCTTGTCCTTTATAGCATTTGCAAGTGAACCAAAGTGGGTGGGAGCTTCCTGTCTTTAAAAAATAATTTTTTAAAAATGTGTTTTGATGTTAGGGGAAAGTCTTGTCTCGGAATGTACAGACTTACATTTCTTGTCATTATTCCCCCAAAACAATACAGTATAACAGTTATTTACATCTCATTTACAGTATATTTGAATTCTAAGTAGCCTGGAGAAGATGTAGTGCATAGGGGAGGATATGAGTGGGTTATATGCAAATATGTGTGGCACAATTTTCTCTGGGGGATTTGAGTATCTGGATTCTGGTATCTGCAGGAGACACTGGACCCAAGAAAGCTACAAAGGGATGACAGGATTTGGAATGCAGATACTTCTCCAACAGGTATCAAAGCATTTTTCCCTTCCACTGCAGATGGAGAAGCAGATCAAAGAGCTTTGAGTTCTTTTCTTAATGTTTAAAAAAATAATAAAGTGAAGGGTCAATGCGGAGCACTTGGTGCACTGGGAAAGTCCCTAGTGAAGCACAGAGCAGACTCCCCAGCTCCGCCCAGAAAGGCAAATTACATAACTGGAAAAGCCCATTGGACCATAGGAAACACCCCACCTGCGAGGAAGCAAGCACCCTACCCCCTGCCGCCCCGCCCATTGGCCCACACTCAGCCTCCAGCGCTCCCTGGCAGCCTGTTTAATAAATCACTCTCCCATGGCTCTGGGGGGATTTTTTCAGTACCTATGACACTGGCTTCCATCAGTCAGTTCCATGATCAAATATTCTAAGTTGAATGTTTCCCTTTAAATATCAAAAATACTTGTTTTTCAGCTTTTCCCAGGCAAGATGGCCAAGACTCAAACTGCCTCTCAAATTCATTTGGCTCTTTTGGAACTGTTTTGTTGTCTATGTAGGAAAATCAATATTCTTTTTCTTCCTGGCCCTTTTGGGATTTTTGGGACTTTAACTTACTTCCTATGCTGCCTGTGGTGGCAAGAAAAGGCAGCTCTGGGATCCATGGCTCAGTGCTCCTACCATCCAGAGGGGCTTCAACCTGCTGGAATTCCTGCCTCCTTTCTGCTATCCTAACTCCCCATCTCTCTGACTCTTCTTGCAAAAGCTCAAAATCAGCACAGAAGAGCTGCAAGAGCTGAAGGGTCAATTTTCGCTGGTTGTTTTCCCAGACCCATGTTTGAAAGCCAGGAGTTCTGAGCCACAGGATTTGACAGTGCATCAGCAAAGAAGTTGGGGTTCAGGGAGTTGGGAGGGGAGCTACATGGGGAGAACTCAGGCTGCTTGGTGAGCCTGGAAATTCAAGGATGTGGAATTGCAGGGATGTAATTCAGGAATTGCAGGGATGCGATTTGCTCTTCAGGGAGCAAACTTGCCTCTGGTGACTGCTCTGGAGGGTAATTTGACCAAACTGTCAAATCTTTAAAAGGGTATAAGTTCTTTTGATTCAGGAATTCTACTTCTAGAATTTATTGCAAAAGATATGTGTGGGGGGTAGCAGGTAGAGGGAGCTGGCATATCCACAGAAGCGTAGCTGAAATCTTAAAGTCATGGTAGTATTGATTAAATATACGCACGACATGTAATGCGGGAAGTGTTCCACTGTTGAAAGAACACGGCAGCAGCTTAGTTCCATGAAGTCCCAAACTTAACAACAAACCTGAAAACTCTGTATTTGATGAACCTGGGAGAAGACTGTATCTGTGGAGTATCATGACACTGCTGTGGACGGAAAACAGCCAGGAAGGCTGGTGGGGAGCCTCGAGAGGAGGGGTGCATAGCCTCATGGGATCTCAGGGGTTTCAGGGGTCACTCCCTTCCTCTCTGAAAGACTCCAATGAGAGGCTGGCAAGCATGTTAAGCCTCTGTCTGCAATGATGCTGCATCTCATGTAGGCACCTGTTGGAGTTCTGGCTGCTCTGTTTCTTATGGAGGTCCCTGCTAATGGCCTAGGAAAGCAGCGAGAAAGTCTGGAGTCCTTGGGCCCCTGCAACTATGTGGGAGACCCAAATTCCTGGCTTCTGCCTTGCCCAGCTCTGACTCTTGTGGCTATTTGGGGAGTAAAACCAGCGGGTGGAAGATCAGTCTGTCTTTCTCATTCTTAACTCTTTCAAATGAAAATAAACCTTTAAGAAAAAATGGAACAAAGCATGATTTCTGGGGACAGTGGAGAAACAAAAGTTTTAGTCATGGTTACCTTGTCTTAGAAGCAAGGACTGTAAGAAACCTTGAGAACAGTAATGGGCAGAAGAGTGCTCCCATGCCTAGCTGGCTGCTGAAATCCAGAGAAGGTCTGCCCTCATCTGAGCCATGTCTGAGGTCCTTTCCCCAGTCTCAGCTGTCTACCCCTAGCACACACCCTGTGGACACCCCTACAAGAAGGAGGTCAAGCCTGGGCCAGGAGTTCCAAGCTGCCAGACTGATCTTCCAGGAAGTAGCCCATAGCAGGTTAAGCCACCGGGGACACCAGCATCTCGGGTCTGCCTCTGTGCTAATATGCCTGAGGAGCTCTGCCAGTGCAGCTGTTCGGGGACAGAACCAGCAGACAGAGGGTCTCTCCCTCTCTTTCCATAACTCTGCCTTTCAAATGAGTCAATAAGTACCCCCTGCCCCCCTTTAAGCCTTCAAACATCTCTAAATCCAGAAAGAAATCAGAGGATATCATTGTCATATGCCCTCCACAGCCCCTCCCTCTATTACCCCATCCCTTCAGGCTCCCTCACCATTACAGTTGCAAAGAAAGCAATGGGGCGGGGGCAGAAGGGCAGGTGTTTGTTCAGTGGTAAAGGCACTTCCCAGATAGGAGTGCCAGCTGGAGTTTCAGCTTGTTATTCATGTGTCCCGGGGGAGGCAGCAGGGCTGGGTCCCAGACCCTAAGTCCCTGTGACCCGCAGTTCCAGGCTTCTGGCCCCACTCTAGCTGTTGAGGGCCTTTGTGTGAATGAATCAATGGATGGAAAATCTCTCTCTGTCTTCTCTCTGTCTTTCAAATAAAATGAAATTAAATATAAGTTTAAATGTTAAAAAGAAAGGAAGGGGCATGAATTTCAAAAAAGACTATGAGCAACTCAATTGGCATCTTAAGCACCACGTCAAATGCCTATCCTTGGCTAATTTTTTAAAAAGATGATTTAGTTTTACTTGAAAGGCAGAACAGAGGGAGACTGAGACAAGGATCTTCCATCCACTGGTTCACTCACCAAATGGTCACAACAACTGGAGCTGAGCCTGTCCATATCCTGTGTTAGTCTCCCAAGGACTTGAGCTATCCTCTGCTGCTTTCCTACCCCATTAAAAAGGAGCTGGATTTGAAGTGGAGCAGCCAGGACTCCAGTGTCCATATGGGATACCTCCACTGCAGGAAAGGCTTATCTTGCAACACCAGGATGCTGGCCCCTAATTCATCTATCTCTTTTTGTAAGATTTATTTATTTTTATTGGAAAGACATATTTACACAGAGCAGGACAGATGGAAAGATCTTCCATCCATTGGTTTACTCCCCAGATGACTGCAACGGCTAGAGCTGAGCCAATCCCAAGCCAGGAGCCAGGAGCTTCTTCCAGGTCTCCCACATGGGTGCAGGGTCCCAAGGTTTTGGGATGTCCTCGATTGCTTTCCTAGGCCACAGGCAGGCAGCTGGATGGGAAGCAGAGCGGCCAGGATATGAATCAGTGCCCAGATGAGATGCTGGCACTTGCAAGGAGAGGATTTAGCCATTGGACACTTCCCTAACATGCTAAAAACAGTCTTGGATAGAATAGCAGCCACTAATGGGAAAATACTGGAGACATGACTATTTAGGTGGTCGTTAGACTGACTAATCAGTGGAATACAGACACACAAAAATCAACTAATGATAAACATGAAGAGAGACTCTCAGGATTATCTTCTTCAGTGAGCTTAAGATTTCCATGCTTCCAATGAGAATACTGGTTAGGAATGTTATAGACAACAATCTCAGGAGGCAGAGGAAGAGAAAGCGAAGATGCCAGGGAGGAGGTCGGGTGGTTGAAAGAACAGTCAGAAATCCTCTGACGTTCTTTGGAAAGGGTGGAGTGAGATTTGACTCCTTGATAACCATGTGCTAGCCTCAGTGACTCATCGCAAGTGGATGGAGGAAGGCAGAGGTGATGGCCAGGACCCTGGGCTCCTGTTGGGCTCCTGCTGGGTGGCTGCTGCCTCACTCTGCCCACAGGAGGACTTGGGCTGCTTAGAGAGGCCCGTGTAATCAGGAGGAGTGAGTCATGCCATAGGTGCATACTCCTGCCCTGGACAGACCTTTTCCCAGGCTGATCCTCAGACAAGCACAGGAGCCGGAATGCACCTCCAGAGATGAGCGAATTCCCGTCACAGGAACTGGGCGATAAGAACTGCTGACTGTTCTCAGCCGCTGACTTCTGGACTTCTGTTACGCAGTCATGGCACTCATAGAAAAGGCCAAAGTAACGCGCTTTCAGAAGGGCAAAAAGGGCGTTTGACTCCAGCAGACTTGTACCAAGGGAAATCCAGATAGAAGGAACATGAATCCAGAGGGCTGCTAAGAGACAGATAAGGAGTGGAGAACAAACAGAGCGTATAAATTCAAAGTTTCACTTCCTTTAAACATCAAGATAAGTATAGAATATATCATGCTCATGGGTAGGAAGACACCATATTTACATTAATTTTTTTGTTTTAGAATTCTTACTTTTCACATGTACTTGTGTGTGTTTGTTTGTTTTAATTGGAAAGTCAGATTTGCAGAGAGAAGGAGAGACAGAGAAGGATCTTCCTTCCTCTGACTCACTCGCTAAGTGTTCGCAAAGGCCAGAGCTAAGCCAATCTGAAGCCAGGAGTCCAGAGCACGTAAGCGCAGGGCCCCAAGGCCTTGGGCCATTCTCTACTGCTTTCCCAGGCCACAAAGAACTGGAAGGGAGGTGGAGCTGCTGCGACATGACCCGGTGCCCATAGGGGATCCTGGCACATGCAAAGCAAGGATTTTAGCTGCTAGGCTATCACACCGTGCCCCACATTAATTCTTAATGTTAGTTCTTGAATTAGCTAGAGGTTCTTTTTTGAAGATCTATTTACTTATTCATCTGAAAGGCAGAGTTACAGGGAGAGACAGAGAGAAAAGAGAAGTGTTCTATTTAGTACTTCACAGTCCAAATGGCCATAACATGTAGCCTGGCAGAAGCCAGGAGCCTGGAACTGTTATTATCTGGATTTCTCTCCCACATGGGTGCAGGGACCCCAGCACTGGAGCCCTGTTGGGCTGCCTTCCCAGGTGCACGAGCAGGGAGCTGGATCAGAAATGGATCTGGAGCTCCAATCTGTGCTCATTAGCGATGCCGACGTCGCAGGGGCACTTTAACAACCCTTGTGCCACAACACCAGTCCTTAACTGTCAGCTCAATACAATCCCTGCACGTGTCTGACAAGAATTTAACAGCCTGGTGTTGGCATTTATATAAAAAACCAACAAACTAAAATGGCCTAAACCATTTTGTCAGGGTCACACACAGTTGCTGTCCTCACAAAGAGGGCTTTTTGCCTCCACACTTCCTCCTCCCTCAGGCTCCTACCTGGGAGACCCCTGGAATCGGTCAGCCAGAGCCAAGTCCCCAGAAGTGATGGCATCTGTTCCTGGCACGGCCGGGGCATCCTGATGTCACTAGGGATGGGGCGGTGCCCGAGGAGCCCTCAGGACAAGTGGACACTGGCGTGGCTCCCGCTGGCATCTGTCTGCCCGCGGTGGTTTCGGGGCGGACGCGGGGCTCAGTTCTGCCCCCGGCTCCAGGCGCCGGGTAGGCCCGTGAGCGGCCCGGGCAGACCCCACGCCGGCAGCCCCGCGCAGGCCGCCGCGCCAGGCGAGGGCGCCCCTCCAGGCTGGAGCTCCGGAGCAGTCGCGCGCCTCCGGGGCCGCTCTGGCCGGAGGGCGGTGGCGCGGTGCACGTCGGGAAGGCGGTGGAGGCCTCTTCGGCTTCCCGGGTGCCATGGTTGGGGGCGAGGCGGCCGCCGGTGCCGCCGCCGCGGTGGAAGAGCTGGTCTCGGGTGTGCGGCAGGCAGCCGACTTCGCAGAGCAGTTCCGCTCCTACTCGGAGAGCGAGAAGCAATGGAAAGCGCGCATGGAATTCATCCTGCGCCACCTGCCCGACTACCGCGACCCGCCCGATGGCGGCGGCCGCCTGGACCAGCTGCTGTCCCTGTCCATGGTGTGGGCCAACCACCTCTTCCTGGGCTGCAGGTGCGGACGTTCGGCTCGTCTGAGTCCCATCCCGGCCGTCCCTGGGCATTAGTTTCTGTAACTCCTTACTGCTTTGGCCCTCCGTGGCCCACCGACGGGTAGAGACCCCGGCTGAGGGAGGGCAGTCCCTCCCCAGTCTCATCCCCGCCCCACCCTTCACTTTGAGAAGTCCGCTGGCTCCTCGGGGCAGGAGCCTGCTGGGGAGTGCCTGACATGGTACCCCTGTAATGCCCGAAACACTGGGGAGGATAGCAGTATGTGCCTCGTCCAGATCACATGACCGCTCCAGGCCTGAGCCACTTGGTTTGGCTTCGAGAAAGTTGGGGTGTTTTAGAAAAGGAGATGGGGGCACAGAACTCGGCGTAACAGTCTCTTCTCTGCCTTTTGGGACTGTGTGGTTTATAGGATTCAAGATTATACCAACTTACCACCTTTTTTTTTTTCCTTAAAGAATCTTTTTGCCTCCTATATCATATCCAAGAACATATATATGGCTAAGTGGAGGTGCCCGCTGTTTTTGTAAATCTTGAAATACCTGCTCCTTTGGTTTTCTTGGTATTCATTGCTGCCAGAGCTCAACCATGTGCTGAGCTGTGTTGGTTTCCCCAGCAGTTTCCATCAGTGTCCTGAGGCCCACTGGGACGGGCGACTCTTCCAAGGTTTTCACATTGCTGCGTTTTATTCTGCAGTTACAATAAAGACCTTTTAGACAAGGTGATGGAAATGGCTGATGGAATTGAAGTGGAAGACCTGCCACAGTTCACTACTAGGAGTGAATTAATGAAAAAGGTAAATGGGATTGCCAAGTGGATCTGATGAAGTGGTAGAGTGCATGATCTGTAATTGAGTATATTTATTTGTTTTATTTGAAAGGCAGAACAACAGACAGGAAGAGGGGGTCTTCCATCTGCAGCTCCACAATAGCCAAGGCTGGTCCAGCCAGAACCAGGAGCCTGGGGCTTCATCTGGGTCTCCTCTGTGGGTGGCAGGGGCCCAAGCACTTGGGACACGTTCCGTGGCCCAGTAAGGAGCTGGATGGGAAGTGGAGCAGCCGAGACTTGAATTGACATTCTGACAGGGGCTGCCAGGTTCACAAGCGGTAGGGGTAACATGCTGCATCACAGTGTGGTGTTCGGAATGCTGCTGTGTACTGCCCTGAGAAGGAAGCCTTTCGTTTTGATTTTTCTGTAATTGGTGAAAACCTTTTTGTGACCAGGGAACAACTATGATAAAGTGCACACTGGTGGTAAAGTAACATGAACAACCTCTTCTCATTGTCTAAGAACATTGCTTTTGCTTGATTTTCAAAATACTGACCGGAGTGCTACAGTTTCCCAGTTGTTATATGAGACTCAATACTTTGTTGCCACAGTAAGTGAGGGTGAGTTGAGATTTGGTCTCTGGTGAGCAATGTGCTGATAGGAACATGGCTAGAGTGATGTCCAGATGCCACCACTGTCCCGTGCTCTGCAGGGCCCTTCCCCTCGGCTGAAGACCTTGTGCACCGTGGGCTGTGGTCTAGAGTCGTCTCTTGGCCTTGGAGCTGGACTGGTGGAGTGTGGCTGAATGAACAGGTGGGCTGCGGCTGCCATCCTGCCTGCTGGTCATCATCACTCCCCACTTGGCAGCATTGCCGACTCCTGCTTGTCCCATTGTCCCTGGGCAGCAGAATTAATTGCTCCCTCATCTCCCAGGATTCCTTGAGTACTTGACCCAAGTGTCTTTCAGGGCACACTCTAACCTGGTTGGTGCCTCAAGCGCCCTTAGTACTTCACACTCAGGATAGGTATAGTGCAGAGTAGCTGATCCTCCCAGGACCGACCAGACAGGAAGGATAGCTGAGCTCTGTCGTTCTGCCCTCTGAGACCTAGCTAAGGCACTCTTTCACCCTCTTTGCATCTTGGTTAAGAAAGCAGGGTAGATAGATGTCTCTGGAGGACTTCATGAAGTTAAATTCTCAGCTGCCCAGAAAGCACTTCATTTGCAAACAGGACATCCTAATGGATTTCAGGTGGTGTATATAAAAATTTATTTGAAAGGCAGAGAAGGCTAGAGAGAGGTTTACTCCTCAAATGCCCACTACTGTGTATGTTGGAGCTGGACCATACTTGAATCCAGCAGCCCGGAACTCCATCTGGAAAGCCCACCTTAGTAACAGGGGCCATCTGTTGCTGCCTTTAGCAGGAGCTGGATTGGAGCCAGAGGCATGAGGACTTGAACTGCTACTCTGATTAGGGATGTTGGTGCTCCAAGTGGTGTCTTAACCACATGTGCCACAACCCTGTTCTCTTTTCTAGTTTTTGATTTGAACTTGAAGCCAGAAATTTCAGGTTGTTGCTCAAGGCACTGTTTTGTTTTATAATCAATTAATGTATTATAATAAGTTAGCAGGTAGGTTCTGTTTTTATCCAGGCAGCCTTGTGAATTGGATATTTGTGAATTTGGGGATCCTTGAATTTTGGGGGCCCAGCCTGGGAAGGGCAGAGGCTGCTGACTACTGCAGTGGGGCACAGAGCAAGCAGAGAATGTGGCAACCCTTTCCTTGCCAGCAGCTGTGGTACACTGGTCCCTTTTTGTTCTTAAGAGGTTTTCTCCCTTCTCTCAGGTTTGTTTCTCTGTCTTGTGTTGTCTGAAAGGTAGAACTGTGTTTTTTCCAGTCATGTTAATCTAAGAGATCAGAATATGTCTTGACTTGTGGGTGCAAACTGCATGGAAGGGTCTGTCTAAACTGCCACCGGGCATGTGCATCCTGACACTCAAATAAGAGCTACATTTTCTTAGTAACTAGGGTTGATTTTAGAATTTTGAACTAGTTGGAGAGTGTGTGGAGCTCTGCCAGTCATGAGTCTTCTGGAGAAGCCCATCCTGGAAGCTGCTCATCTCTTCTGTGTGTCACAGCAAATGCGGGCAGTAAGGAGGCTGTCCCTGTTGTTGACAGGCGCCTTGAGGACCCACTGGAAGGAGCCACTGCACTTGGTGGCAATATTCTTCCTTGCCTTTAGTTTGTATGCACAGTAGAGGCTGGTGAACATTAGGCCCCCTGGCCAGGCCCGAGAGTCCCCACCTCCCCCCCCAAAAAAAAAAAATCCCTGATGTATGTACCTGAAAATGTCTGTTACTATTCCTGGAACTGATCTGCTAAAATTAGAGTTTAGTTGGATCTAAAGCTAATTTCCAAAGTGCAAATTAGTCGCCTGGTGTCTCTGATGCACACAGTTATGACTTAGAGACAGACATAAGCCCACTCAGGGAGAGTTTTCAAGTCCTTCATGGCCATTCTGCAACTTTGAGGCAAGAACAACTCTGCTGTCTGTCCAACTTTTTTTTTTTAATGAGAGTTGGTCTCCCACAGGTGGGGTTTGTCCAACAGGTGCAGTGTGAGATACTGTTTTCTTCAAACACAGATATTAAACAAGCAATCTCAGATCCCTGGATGTCTACCAGCACCCTTTGTGGGCACCCCGCTTACCCGTTAATGAATGATAATTAACAGCAAGCTCAGCAGCCTCTGGAAGGGTGTCGCTGCTGACTCTCCAGGGCAGTGTCTTCATCAAGGAGAGGGTGAGTGAGGAGTCGTCATCTGAATTACATGGTCCATTTTTCCCTGAAAACATTTTTATTCCAAGAAAAATGGCAATTTGAATAGTAGTTCCATTTGAGAGGCGAACGTTCCACTAACATGTGTGCCTGCAACTCAGAAGGCTGCGGGGAGCCAAGGAGCCCCGAGGCGACTTCTGGTGCTCCCCTAGATGGAGGGCTGAGTCGCACAGTGCCAGTACTGGTGCGGGTATCAGCCTGGGCACGAGTAACCAGAGGCTGTGGGTCCTGCAGAAAGTGCTCAGTGGAGCTGTGTTTGTATCTCTATCCACTGGAAAGAAAGCCAGAGAAGTTACATCCAGCTCTATGAAGCAGCACCTACCAGAGACAACCTACAGCCACCAGAACCAGTGGCAGCTGCCGTGTGACTTACGTGGGCTCTCTCGCGGGATACTGCACACCTCTCAAAGCGGAGAGACGCCCCACAGTTAGCTTTGGCTGTGGCCTTTTTTGTCTGTTTCATCTCTTAGACTGCTTAGCAGGAAATAGGTCATACCTTGAAATCTCCGATTACTAAAAAGACTGATTCACTTGTACTGCTAAATGTTAAGGAAATCCATTCAAATACAAGGTGATTTCTTCACACCCTACTTAAAATTTGTCCAAGGCCAAATTTAAATTGAGCAAAGGTGCTGGAGAGTTCCCAGAAAAAGCTGCTGCAGTTTACTACTATTTGAAGATAGGCTTTTACAGTTTGTAATAGTGTGAAATCCAGGAATACCTCACCTTCATGTCCCCTAAATAGCCTGACTGCATGTGAAATGCTGTGAACTGCTACCTGAATCTGTTTCTAATTTAGAACAAGGGGTGTGTATGTGTGTGTGTGTGTGTGTGTGTGTGAGAGAGAGAGAGAGAGAGAGAGAGAGAGAGAGAGAGAGATTTTTGCCTTCAGAGCAGTTTGCTGTAGTGTATACCAGGAAAAAGTGTATTTTCAGTATTTCTGTTATCACTTTAGATGATGAGAGCCTGGAGAATGAGGCTGGATGGTACGTTCAGTGCTGTGCTGAGCTTTCTTTTTTTTTTTTTTTAAAGATTTATTTCTTTTTATTACAAAGTCAGATATACAGAGAGGAGGAGAGACAGAGAAGAGAGGATGATCTTTCGTCCGATGATTCACTCCCCAAGTGAGTGCAACGGCAGGTACGCGCCGATCCGAAGCTGGGAACCAGGAACCTCTTCCGGGTCTCCCACACGGATGCAGGTCCCAAAGCTTTGGGCCGTCCTTGACTGCTTTCCCAGGCCACAAGCAAGGAGCTGGATGGGAAGTGGAGCTGCCGGGATTAGAACCGACACCCATATGGGATCCCGGGGCGTTCAAGGCGAGGATTTTAGCTGCTAGGCCACGGCGCCGGGCCCATGCTGAGCTTTCTTAACAATAGTCCAGTATTAGTTTCCTAGTCGTACATAACACTGCTGTGTGTTAACTGAAAGATGAAGAATTCCTTCATTGGACTACATGCTTGAGTAACCCTTGTTTTTCCTTTCTTCCGCCAGCATCACAGCTGAGACCAAAGATGAACAGACTTCCATCAGCTGCAGGCTTACAGGGGGACCAATGAACGGGACACTGACTACATAGCTCTTGAGACTTCCAGAATTGCCAACAGGAAGAGGCAGGTGGAGTGAGA
Source organism: Ochotona princeps (assembly GCF_030435755.1). Lineage (NCBI taxonomy): Eukaryota > Metazoa > Chordata > Mammalia > Lagomorpha > Ochotonidae > Ochotona > Ochotona princeps. The sequence goes on from NC_080850.1 coordinate 35,432,261, forward strand.
AAGTCTGTCTCAATTGGCATTTTCAAAAGTCCTCCTCGTTCCAGTAGCCATCACTGTAAAAATATGCATGAATATTTACGTATTTATAAATCATGGGGTCTAAGATGAGCTCAACAACGTTGTACAAGCCATAAGCCGTCTTTCCTTTTCTTTTTTTTTAATAAGTGCCAAACTTCTTGTGCAAATGCTTTTTTTTATAAATATTGATGTAATAATGGCACGTGATAATTTTATAGTTTGGATTTTTTCTACAGTGTGTGTGTGTGTAAGCGTGGTTCTGTTTTATGGCTTTTTTTCCCCAGTGATGCAAACCAGATCCTTTTATTTCCTTCCACCAACCTGAAGTTTATCCTGTATCCATACCCTACTGGTACAGAGTAAGTCTTTTCATAGGAGACGGGAAGCAGGTCATGGGCCTGAGGTGCCCGCCGCCCGAGGGGAAGAGGCAGTCTACAGAGCAGCATCTGGCCTTAGCTGTAGATTCTGTGGGGCTGCTAGCTGCTGCCTAAAGCCCACTCCCCCACCCTGGAGGGTACCTGAGGCTGAAGTTCTGACTTGAGGAACCACCTTACATATATACTTTTTAACAAATACTTATAGTGTGATCCTGCTTAGCTGTAAAATTGGAGACTATTCCCCCTGGAGTACTGTGTTTATTTCGTTCCTGTCTTCTTGTGTCTTAGCCGTAAATCCCTGCCATAGGCCCGGATCCTGGGAGGACCGTCACTGGGGGCAGCAGTGTGAACGTGCATTACAGTCACAGGTGTCTCCATGCTTAGCTGTGGACCTGGCCTTAGCTTCCTCTGAAGGAGAGCCACAGAGGCTGGGGCTCTGCGTGAAGGCCACACAGCACATCGGGGCAGCTACTAGTGCTGGTCTCCCTCCTGGCCACCAGAGTGGACTGAGGGATGAAGTCAGAATCTCTGATCTGTAAGCTTCTCCGCTCTAATGAGCCTGATATGGCAAATAGAAGTCACCAAAGCTACAGAATAAGCCACAGTAAGGCTGTAGACAGCCAGTGTTAGAAGACAAGGGCAGCACTTGGTGAACTTAGTGTTGTCTTTTCCTCTAATGTAGCCTTGCCATTTCTATTCTGATTATTTGGACAGAATTGTAAGACTTACAGATCAAATTAAGAAATGGGGGGAGTATGATTACTCATTTAAAAATGAGTTTTACATAGGTTTCTCATGAATTTCATTTTATATGTATAAAGCCCCAAAATAAAGTAATAAAATTTAAATTATTGTATGACATCCTCAAGCTCCTATTAATTCTTGAGATTTCTTTGGTCAAAAATTTTTTTCTAATGGTTTTTTCCTTATTTTTTTCTTCATTGTTTCTTTTTTAAAGGTTTATTTTATTGCAAAGTCAGATATACAGAGAGGAAGGGAGAGAGAGGAAGATCTTCTGTCCGTTGATTCACTCCCCAAACAGCCGCAACAGCCTGACTGAGCCAGTCCTAAGCCAGGAGCCTGGAATTTCTTCTGGGTCTTCCATGTGGGTGCAGAGTCCCAAGGCTTTGGGCCATAAGGAGGGAACTGGAATGGGAAGCGGGGCAGCTGGGATTAGAACTGGTGCCCATATGAGATCCTGGGATGTACAAGATGATGACTTCAGCCACTAGGCCACTGCTTCGGGCCCTCCTCATTGTTTCTTAAGCCTAAAGTGTTTTACTTCTTTTACAACCTCAGTGACTATCTCACTTAAGGAATTAATAAGTATTACGATTTTATCCTCTGTATATTTTTAGAATAGAAAGTAACAAAGAAATCTAAGTGTTTGCATTGTAGCACTCCTTGTGGGCAGGTGAAAGTGGGCACTGTCATCCTTGAGACAAGAGCCCATGCTGCATACAAACTGTGAGGTCCTGGCGTTTATAGTGTCCTGCCTAAGAGGATCAGGTGAGGTCAGAGGATGGGCCATGGTCAAGTTGTCCTTCTGTTAACGATTTATTTAATTTGAAACACAGTTTTTAGAGAGAAAGAGAGCTTCCCTTTGCTGGTTTACTCCCCTAATGGCCCCAACAGTTGGAGTTGGGCCACTCTGAACCCAGGAGCCTGGAACTTTTTCCAGGTCTCCCAGGTGGGAACAGGGGCCCAGCACTTAGGCCATCCTTTCAGGTCATCAGCAGTGAGCTGGATTGCAAGTGGAGCCATGGGAACTGAGCTGGTGCCACAGGCAGAGGCTTAACTTGATACACCGTGGCCTGGCCCTGAAGTATAACTTCTAATTTAGTATATGTGCTACTGAAATGAGCACCCAATTAAAGCTTCTTTATTTATTCATTTTTATTGGAAAGGCAGATTTTATATACAGCGAGGGGAAACAAAGATCTTACATCTTCAAGTGGCCACACTGGTTGAAGCTGAGCCAGTGACTTTGTTCCGGTTTCCCAGGTGGATGCAGGGACCCAAGCACTTGGGTCATCCTCCGCTGCTTTTCCAGGCCTCAACAGAAGCTGAATGGGAAGAGGAGCAGCTGAAACACAAACTGATGCCCTTTTGAGATGTTGGCACTTGCAACAGGAGGATTAGCCAGCTGAGCCATCGTGCTAGCCCCCCAGGTATAACTTCTGACTAAAGGGGCAGGCATTGGGCGCAGTCAAGTAAGCCACTTGGGATGCGACATTCCATATTACAGCAGCAGTTCAAATCCTGGCTACTGTGCTTCCCATCCTCCTCCCTGCCAATGTGCCTTGAGTTCCTGCCACCCACATAAGAGATCTGGATGGAGTCACTGGCTTAGCTTGGCCCAGCTCTGCTGTTGTAGCCATATGAGGAGTGAACCAGCAGAGAGAGCTCTGTCTCCATCTCTATGAGTTTGAAGAAAATCTAAAAAAAAAAAAAAAAAAAAAAAAAAAAAATCAAAACACCTGGGGGCATTGTTGTGACATACTGTATTAAATCTCTGCTGTGATACCTCTCATATCAAAGTGCTACTTAGAGTGTCAGCTGCTGGGCCTCCCACCCAGCATCCTGCTAAAGTGCCTGAGAAGGCAGTAGAAGATGGCCCAATGCTTGGGCCCTTGTTACCCATATGGAGAGCAGACCTAGCTGTGTGCCCATCTAGGGAGGGAAGCAGCAGATGGAAGATCTGTGCCTCCTTCCTGTTTTGTGTTTCAAATAAATCAGTCTGTTTAAGAAGGACAGTGACTAGGAAAGGTCCTTGTGAGAAGCAGGCAGTAACACGAAGTGCAGCTCAGGTGCTCAGTTAACAGTGATGCTTTTCCCCATTCTCCATCCTACATCCAGAAAACCGCTTCCTGGTGCGGTGGCCTAGTGTCTAAAGCCCTCACCTTGCATGTGCCAGGATCCCATATGGGCACTGGTTCTAATCCTGGTGGCCCTGCTTCCAATTCAGCCTCCTGCATGTGGCCTCGGAAAGCAATCCTTGGGACCCTGCACCCGCATGAGAGACCCGGAAAAGGCTCCTGGCTTCAGATAGGCTCAGCTCTGTCTGTTGTGGCCACTTGGAGTAAGCCAGTAGATGGAAGATCTTCCTCTCCGTGTCTCCAAAAAAAATAAATAAATCCTCAAAAAAAAAAAAAAAAAAAAGTTAAGTGGAGCAGCCAGAACTCAGATGCTCACATGGTATGCCTGTGTCACAGGTGGCAGCTTAACGCCCTGTGCTACAATGCTGTGCTCTGTTCTCTACTTTTAGTGTGTCCCCAGGAGTTGGAACATGGAGCCTGGAGGGCCTTGTTGTCCCACAGACCACTTGCTAGGGCCTCTGCACTCCCAGCCTGAGGCTGTCAGGAAAACAGATCCTGATTGTGGGCATTTATAATGTTGCTCTTACTATTGGAGCTCTGACTTGATTTTGAGGGGGAGCCATGATTATTATGGCCTGTTGGGAAGGTGCCCTATGCACAGACCTGGCCCAAGAGCCAATGTGTAAACTCTAGGAAAAGCCAACCAAAGCTAGGAAGGGGAACTGATTCCCATGGTAGAGCTCATCATACTCACCACCTTGCCCACTGTTGGCCCTGATGCTCTCCTTCCTGATCTGCTGCTGGCTTACACAGGGTCCCTAGTACCCACCCCGGGACTGTCCTGTCTCTAAAGACAACCTTCCAGCTGACACTGCAAGAAGCTATCACTCGGCACATCACAGTGCACAGCCTCCGTGCCGGCAAGGTTAGTAATGCAGTTTCTCCGGGAGGTGGGATTTCCAAGACTGGAGTCTAGATTCCTCCCTGTCCCCTGCTCAGTTTTTTCCCTACTGGAGGAGGAATTACCCTGCTGAAAATGAAGTAGTAATTACTCACGTGCTTCATTAAGTTACTATTAAATCCTTGTTTTCTTTGTTCTAGCACTGACAAACTTTCCAACTCGGTTTTATATTGGTTTTTGGCAGGGGCCAAAGGGCTACAGCATTTTCTTGGTGGGAGTGCTGTTACTCCAGTTCAGCTGGTAGGTGGTATTCTTTGCCAAAGGTCTTTAGTTTGTAGAGGAGGTCCACCATATCCTCTGGGCTTCTAACAAGCAGCATCACCCGCCCTTTGCTATGTAGAGGTCTGCCCAATAGGTGCTGGACAGACTTCAGGACAGTGGATAATCGGTCCTCATTCCCACAAAGGGGGTGGTTTAGGCTGATGGAGTCTGCTTTGATCCCCTTTACACAGAGACACTCAAAGGATTTGACTTGCAGGTAAGATCTGAGATCAGCTGTCTCCAGACTCTCCCTTCCTGCAGCCAGGACCGTCACCACCCACGGACTTGTCATCCATGGGAAGCCTGTGTGCTTCCTCCCAGCAGGATACATTGTGTGTCAGGGCCTTTGCAAATGTATCCACCCAGAAGTCAGGATCATAAACGTCCTATGGTTACACTTCCACATACACTCATGAAATGGCAGTTTCTGGATATCATTCCGACAGGCATGTACTTCCCCAAGTCTTAACTTTGATCATGTCAAAGTCCTTCTAGAGTTTATCTCAGCTACTGAAGAACTAAGGTTGGGCTGTGGGACAGGCACATTGAGCTCATTCTTTTAGCCCAACTAAAAAACCAAACCAAAAAATCCTAGTGGAAACATTTCAAGGCTTTCCAAAAGTGGTTTCAAAAGCTGTAGTGAAGATAGGTAGAACTTGCCCTTGGCCTGTGGGTTGTTTTTTTTTTTTTAAAGAATTGTAAGGCAGATTTTCTTCCACCCACTGTTTTTAAGAGCTGGGCCAGTCCAAGGCTTCTTGCAGGTTTTCTGCTGCTTTCCCAGGTGTATGAAACATGCAACTGGATTGGGAATGGAACAGTGGAAACTTGAACCAGTGCTATGGGCTTATCTTTTAATCTATTTTTCCTGCCTACAAACTCCCAAATACAGGCTCTGCTAGAAGTGTGCATTACCAAATACAATAGAAAGGACTAATAATACCATAAAGACCCAGAAATTTGATCCCTATCTCCCAAAACTTGGGAGAACTGAGATAAAATGTGTTGCATACCCAAAGCAAGCTTTGAGTTCCAGGTTTGATACCTAGTTTAGTGGGCACGAAGATGGTCTTCCACATCAGTTCCAGTTACTTGTATTCATGGGATCTTCTCTTAGGGTTAGAGATATCCTAGACTCAAGGTATTTCCAGGAAAGGAAGAAAGAGTCTACTATTGTTATAATCCTCTGTATCAGAATATTCCTATGCAGACTTCTGTGTACATTTTTTGAGAGGTAGAAAGTGATGAACAGGAAAACCTTTCACTAGGTAGTTGAGAGCTATGTGTAAGGACCAGATTGGACGAAGCCCAGCAAGATCACTTAGCAGCTCCTGGCCTTGGGCCAGTCACTCCACCTGTTACATACCAGTGCCTACCTTCCCAGGCTTCTCAGAGTTTGAATGAAATCAGCTAAGTGCTTACAACAGTACCAAACTTCCATGTTAAAGGTATCATGACAGAGGAACTGTGTCACAAGTGCATTTAAACTATAACATCAACAACATACCTTCTTACAGAAATAATTGTTCCCTGTGATGTCTAAAATTTACCTAAAGTTCAGTAAGCAATTATGTATGACATAACCTTATGAACTGAAGGCTTGTTTCTGATATTCAGTCCAAGAAACAGGAATCTGTTTAGAGGCTGAAGGGAAAAAAAAATAACGAGTGGTTTCTCAGAGACAGAACCTTACCAGGCATCCCCCTTCTTCCTCCACGTGAGCCTGGAACGCATTCTGTGTGTATGAAGTATTGAATGTAGGAGTTAAAGCTCACTGACCTCCCTGCAAAGAAAGCTGCACCTTCATTGTAATTCCCTCAATACCTGATATGCTAGCTTTATTATTTATTTATTTATTTATTTATTTATTTATTTTATTGGAAAGGCGGATATACATAGAGGAGGAGAGACAGGAAGATCTTCCATCTGATGATTCACTCCCCAAGTGAGCTCAATGGCCGGTGCTGCACTGATCCGAAGCCAGGAACCTGGAACCTCCTCCAGGTCTCCCACACAGGTGCAGGAACCCAAGGCTTTGGGCCGTGCTGGACTGCTTTTCCCAGGCCACAAGCGGGGAGCTGCCGGGATTAGAACCGGCGCCCATATGGGATCCTGGTGCGTTCAGAGCGAGGACTTTAGCCGCTAGGCCACGGCGCCGGGCCCTGATATGCTAGCTTTAGAAGTGGAGAGGGGCCAGTGTCATGGATCAACTGGCAATCCTCTGCGAAAACTGACATCCTACATGGGTGCTGATTTGTGTCCCAGCTGTTCCACTTCCTATCCAGCTCCCTGCTTGTGGCTTGGGAAAGCAGTAGAGGATGATCCAAATCCTTGGGACCTGGCATCCATGTGGGAGACTCAGAAGCTCCTGGCTTCAGATTCGCTAGGCTCTAGCTGTTTTGGACATTTGGGAAGTGAACTAGCAGACAGAAGATCTGTCTTTCCTCCTCTGTCAATCTGCCTTCCCAGTAACTAGTAAAAAATAGTTACCTATTAAAAAAAAAATGCAGTGTGTGGGGGGAACCAGTTGGTGGTAGGAAAAAATAAAAAGGTGGCAGTGGTGCTGAAGCACACTCCAAACAGCATGTAAGGGAATGGGCGGGGGAACCCTTAGAGCTGCTCAGTGTTAATCCAGGAGTCACTGGAGTAGATGCCCACAATTCACTTTCCTTCAGATCAGAATCTAATCCCCAGCTCAGCAAGGAACATGTAAAGGCTACCACCCCATTATTAAAATTCTGCTTAATGCATAGAAGCTTTAGGTAACACCAGACCCACTTTTCTACCACAGGAAATTGTTAGCTTATTCTTATGTGGCTACAAGGTATACGACAACAAACTCTTAGGGTTACTCAAACAGCTGTTTCAACTATTAGACTACACAGGTAGTTCAACAGAATTTACTGATACATTTTCCATTTTCTGTACTATCTGAAGGCATCAGACAGCTTTAGATTAACTTTCTACAATACTGTTTTAACTTTCTCCAGTCAACTACAATACAGGACAACTGTTATACAACTTAGCAGATAAAAAAATCTCCACAGAGAACCAACTCAGTGGGCCCTGGTGCTAATACATTTTCCCAGAATATAAACAGGCAATTGCATTAAAAGTTAGCTTGCAAATATTTAAATCACACCAACAACTCTTCAAAGTTATCTGTCTTGCTCAAACCACTATAACCAATTCATCATGAACACTGGGGTGGGCACATGACTGGATGAATGTCTACAGCTTTACTGTTTGTTTTCATCAAAAACCTTCCAAAGTGCTACCAAGTGGCACCACTGCTCTGTGCCCAGTCAAGGTGTCAAGGGTGGAACACAGTGGGACCACAGAAGGTCCAGTGCAAGAGCCAGCATGGCGTGAGTCAGGTGGCTGGAGCACAGAGCTGGACAAATCAAACCTGTTCTCTTTAGCATCACGCCCTTTAAATACACACAGGCACATTCCAAACTGAGCTGGAGATAACAGCTTGTGTTCAGAATCAAACCTCAAGTCTTTCTAAGTATGTTCTTTTGAAACTGGAAATAAAACGATCAGCTGATGGAGAACTGGAGTTATTCCCTCCTACACACATAAGGAAATAAGTGACAAAGTGTCTTGCACTGAAGTTATGTATTTTTAACAGCTTTACATGTAATATTCATATATAAAAAACTTTTAAGTGCTTTTCTCCAATTTAAAAATCTAAAGAATTCAAAAAATAAGGCATTCAATATTTGAAAAAAGTACAGATTTACAAAATGTGTATATTCTGTCATGAAAACTCCACACCAACATTATACACTTGGAAAAAAATACAAACAGGATATATTACAAATTTATGCAGCAATAACTTAGTTCACACCATGCAATAAAAAGTACATTAATCAAGATACACAAGCTTTTGTAGGTTCTAAACTGAAGGATTTTTTTTCTTTTTTTTTTTTCTGCAGAATCCTTAAAACCTGTGGCACTTAAAATTTGTTAGCTTTTCTACTGGAGGTCAATTATGCACAACAGTGACGGAAAGACCTACAGGCCAGGTGTCTATTAGGAGTCATTCCAGCTTTGCTCCACAATGGCCGAAACTCTCTTCTCGTATTCCCGTTTGTTTTCCTGATAAAGCTGTGCTGCCTGGCTATTGGCTGGACTGTTTGGATTTGGTTCATCCAGCAGAGACTAGAAGAAAAGAGGGAAGAAAAAACTGGTTGGCACAGTAACACCTTGTACTCCAGGGTCAGATAAGGAGTCTAGAAAAACTACTCTACTGAAAGTACTGAATGTCATATACTTAGGTCTTAATTCTTAGAAAGCTTCTAAGAATAGTAGTCTCCACTAGCCTTCAAACCTCAGATTGCAATAAAATTTAAAAAAAGCAATACTGCTCAGCAATGAGACTTTCATATTAACAAGATCAACAGTGGTTTGTGGTTACAACAGAATGTTGATGTACATCTTAGTAATCAAGATTTTCCCACGTTTAAACTATGATTGTAGTTGCTTTCCAAATATCTGCTAGTAAACTGGGGTAGGGGGCCAATCTTGTTTAATCAACAAAATACAGATGTTTCAGAGTGCAGTAATAAAATAGGAAGGCTGAGGGTAATGCTTATATGGTAAACGGAATTTAAAAAGTGTGAGAATGTTCACAAGCCAAGATGTTTACTTCTGCACCTCTCACATCCCTCACTCCACCTGACAAGACTCTGCCAGACATGCTGGCCGCACTTCAGTCTCTCTCCACACCTGGCAGTTTCTTGGGGACCCCGTGGTTCCTAAGATACCATTTTTATTTCTCCACATCCCGCAGCTATGGTTAAGGGACCTGAGTGTAAGTGTGACCCATAAGAACACATAACTCACAGATGGAGTAAGGAAAAGGAGTATGGAACAGGCGCCAGCCACACTGACCAGTCAGCTGAAAATCACAACTTTTATTCATAGCTCTGTCCGAGTCTCCCCTGGTCTTCAGACTGCTCCTTTAAGATGTAGTCCAATCTCACAAAATATTAAGAAATGATGACACACTTTAACATACCCTTACCTGAATTGATGTTAAGATAGAAGATACGTCATATGTTGGACTCCATCGATTCTGAAGGATATCTAAACATATGCTACCGTCAGCATACACTGCAAAGACAACGTATCAGGTACAGATTAATGCTGGCATAACATGAGAGATCCAGCACAAACAGGATGCATGCGTGCATGGTCAGTCGGCCTTCCAAATAAATGAACAAATCCTTATGGAACTTAAAAAATACCGGCTCAGTAGCCTAGTAGTTAAAGTCGTTGCCTTGCATGCGCCAGGATCCCATATGGGTGCTGGTTCTAATCCCGGCTGCCCCACTTCCCATCCAGCTCCCTGCCTGTCGCCTGGGAAAGCAGTGGAAGACGGCCAAAAGCCTTGGGACCCAGAAGAGGCTCTGAGCTCCTGGCTTCGGATAAGCTCAGCTCCGACCGTGGTGGCCGCTTGGAGAGTGAACCATCTGGAGGGAAGATCTTTCTCTCTGTCTCTCCTTTCTGTGTATCTGCCTTTCCAATACAAATAAAATCTTAAAAAAAAAATACATGTATGCTTCAGATACCTGGTCCCAATTTTGTATAAACAAAACTATTTTGAAACGCTGAATGACAGAGAGGGGCAAGAGGATAAAGAGAGCATGAACATCCATCTCCTAGCTCACTCCCAAAATGGCCACAATGGCTGGAGCTGGGTTAGGCTGAAGTCAGGAGCTTCTCTAGGCGTCTGACATGGGTGGCAGGCACTTAAGTACATCAGCTATCACAGCCATATCCGAGGGAAGCTGGACTGGAGCAGCTGGGACTCCAACTAGTACACAATATGGGATGCCGTGTCACAGATGGCAGCTTAACTCACTGTGCCACAGTGTTAGCCCCAAATTACTTTTTTCAAAGTTAAATCTCAGGTGACAAATACTTTCAGATTTGCAGAAATCAATTTTACTTAAACACCTAATTCAGAAGTTATCCAAACTAACCATCTTTGCTTCACTCTGGAGCTTTTCTTTGTGTGTGGAGGAGGATTTATTGACTTTTTTTCAAGATTTTTTTATGTATTTTCATTTTATTTGAAAGGCAGAAAGAAATCTTCCATCTTCTGACTCATTTGCCCAAAAGACTACAACAGCCAGGGCTGGGCGAGGCTACAATCAGGAACAAACAACTTAATCTAGTTCTCCACATGTATGAACCTGCTCCTCAGGGTGTGTTTAGCAGGAAGCCAAATCGTAAGCAGAGGCGCTGGAACCCAAACCAGGAACTTTTGATACAGGAAGTGACAAATAAGGGGCTGATCTGGGCAGGGAAGCACTACGTGCAAGAGGGTTCTAACAGGAAGAGAAAAGGGACAGCACGCAACAGGAAAGAAACAGCTCTCCCTGCCCTTCACCACCCTCCTCATCCAATAAACTGCCACTTACCATTTGGATGAAACATTTTGGATAAAAACCTAACAGTTGGTGGCTTATTTGGATATTCTTCAGAAAATTCTATTACTAGTTTAAAAGTACCTGGATAAAACAGAAACCAAGATAATGACAGTAAAGACAAGCACGACTTCCTATCTTCTTTACCAGTTAATTTTCAACTCCATACTGGTTTTTTGTGCAACCACATAAAAGTTACTATGTTAACTTTGGATTAGCATACAAAATACATGTCTACTTATTTTAGACTGTTAACAGGTAGCATTGACAAGCACCTGGGAAACCAGCACTTTTATGTGCCATTGTTTGGAGAGTTAACTGCCCTATTTTTGGAAGGCAAGTGGGCTCTTGCTACACAAATTTAAAACACCTACAGGAAGAAGCCATTTTTAACAGGAAAGCATAGGCTGCCCTTTCCCTGCTTCACATAATATTTCTTCTTACAGGCCAAAGGATTCTGAGAGGAGTCAACCACCACATGGCCAAGGACCCTGACTGGAGGTCCAAGTGCTGAGGTGAAAGGCCAGCTCTAGCCGTGCACCAACGGCCCAATGACATGAAGCCTAGGTCTGTTTAGCTGCAGTTGGCTACGGGTCAGCATGGTCCATTTTGGTAAGTTTAAATCAGTGTATAATGGTCAGCAGAGCCACAGGTATGTTAAACACACTTACACACACACACTTATACAGAATGTACCAGAAGTTAAAGGTCTCTAAACTCCAATCCCATTTCCAAGAGACAGGCACTCTCAATGGTTTTCAGTTTGCCTTTCTAACTTCATATACATAAGTATACTCATTTTCAAAATGTACATTTTAACTATAAGAATACAATACAAAACCACTAGCAAACCAACATGAAACAATTATCTAAGTTTTTTTTAAGAGCCACTTCATTTTCTTAGGCTAAGCTTCCAGTAAGAATTCACTGAACAGGAAGCTGGAAATGGATGCATGTAAAGCCATATCAATTTATGGCTTTTCTACAAACAAAACAAAACAAAAAAACAGCAAGACAGGAGTGAAGTCTGAGTAATTATTATATTTTCTATCCATCGTTCTCATAATTTAATTTTAAAATAATGCCTCCAATAAACAGTTTACAAGAACTCCAGCCAGGGAGGCAAGTGGCTCTTGTGACTCGGCACAGGCTGCCTCCAGCGCAGCTGGGAAGAAATACTGATGGTCATTTTTGTTGGGAGCAGAAACTAAAAAGTCAAAAATATTTACTAATTCACTAAAAAGTAATTCAATGCATTACGTATTAAACCATGTGATATATTTAATCAAACATGCAGCTCTCATTAATGACTGGTTTCACAGAGGCGGCTGCATTCTCTTGCTTGCTTTTGCTCTCAATGTTCTAGGTACAGTACATCGCGCAAGGAAAATCTGGCCTCATACACATTCATAATTGAAGAAAGGACTGTCTTCATAACCTCTTCGGAAAACTGTAGACATTGTTTCTTTGGCTCTTACACCAAAGCAGTAGTTTTTGATTTTTTAAAGGTTTGTTGCAAAGCAGAATCTAGAACTACTGTAATACAGAAACATTTTGCCCTCAGCTACACTGACATCTGCACACTGTATAAATCTGTTATCACTAGTCTGTGATATTATTTTTTGGTTATGATGAAAATAGTTTCTGTCAAGCTATACAGAACTTCCACGTGATGCCACATTCCTTCGTATACTATTCACAGACTTCAACAGCAGGCATCACTGGTAATTTCAGCAGGATAGGGGCCGTGCTGAGAAGCCATCATTTTATCAGCAGCAGCTTTTTTTTCAGTTGCTTTCCATAACCCAAGAGCCCACTGCGATGGCCCCTGAATACCATCTTACATTTGAATCTGAACAATCTGCCCAGTCTGTCCATCATTTTTCCAAGTGAAGAATGTTCCCAGACAAAAGCTGCACCTCAAACCCGAGCACAGGACTGTGCTCCATGCAACCGTAACACCGGGGGTGCAGCAGCGGGACTACTCCTGCCTCATCAGTGTGAACAGGATGTCAACACAAGGACAGAATTCAACACCCAGCACCTTCCACCGTGTTCTGAAGCGATTTTCAAGACCCTCCCAGGCTGGTGCCCGTCGTGATGTGCTGTTAAGACGCTGAAGTACTTAGCGGCAGTTTACCATGACTGCTTCTGTGCCACCAATATGGCACATGTCTGGGTAAAAGCAGCTTTTGCTGGCAGACACTCTGCAAAAATGTGAGGATGCCAAAGTCTGCCCTTTATATAATCTGATAGCAAATGGCGCTGCAGGTACCATTCTAGTATATAAACCCTCAAGGGATCAATTCTGAAGTCACTTTGATCATTGCCAACGAAGCTGTTTCACAATTTTTTTAAAAAATTCATGTAATTAGGGAAAACCAAACAATTAATTTGGTAAGCTTAATCATAAATGCACATGAAGGTGCCTGGTGAAAACTTGCAATGTGGATTACACAGACCGCTAGCTGCTTATGGGTGATCACTGCACCACACACGTATCACAGACCCTGCCATTCTGGCTTGTGGTCAAGCGTCAGAGGGTGACCAAGTTGATGGGGAAAGCATCTACCATACAGACAATTCCTGGAAGCTTTAGTTTTCACTTGACCTACCGACAGCAGAAACCTGCTTCAAGTACACAGACATTCTAATTCCTATTCATGGCAACCCATTTACCCCTCAAGAAAATACAGTGAAGAATGACTTACCATCTTCAAAGGGTGTCCCTTCTGGTCTGAAAATAAGAAGAGTTCTAATTAAAAACAGGTTTTCATTCTTTTTCTTGATCTTCACAAGTGGAACCTCATTCCAGTGATTTATGGGATTTTAGGACCATTGAGGCCCGGGCTTTCATAGAAGCAGGCGAGAGACACATTCATGGTTTTACACAAAAACTCCAAACACCTTGCCCCCAATTTTAACACAAGAAGAATTCAGTTTATAAATAGTAAGCATTTTATCGAATGAATTCTCCTTTGAGAAAAAAGAAAACACCTTTTCATTTTCAGGCCACAATGGATAGTTTTTGACTGGCACTAAGGGTCCTGCTTCCCAAACAGCAAGAGCTCTAGATCAGGTCCGCTGTGCACAGGGGTGGCCGAGGGCCGCACCTGTTTGCTCAAGTCATTGCCAACCTCACCCTTCTCAGCAGCAGCAGGACCCACTAGAAATCTCAGTCCAGGACACAGCCTCACAGAATGGACCTAGTGGCCTCTGCTGCCTTACTAGCCACGACATGCAGACTTACAGCTGGTTCTGACAACTCCTGGGGGTTTATATGTAAGCATTTTAAGTATTTAGCACGACACTTTGGTTTAAAAATAGTGAGGGAAAGAAAGCAAGTCAGGGAAAACCAGAGCAACAAAGGAAACGTTCTACCACAGAGCATACACGTTTAATATGTAAGATGAGAGACTGGCTCTCCAATGGCTCCAGTTACTTCACAGTGGGATGTGAAACATTTGTATTTAAATCTGTGCCACAGTGCAAGTTCTCAGTATTTACGGTTCCAAAACTTTTTTGTTTTGGCTCCAAAATGAGAACACAGATACTGGCATGGCAGTTTTTACAAAATAGTTCCTTTTCCTCTTATTGTTTCATTTGGTTTCAACAAAGTGAGTATGAACCATATGTGATGCCACCAAAGTGCAAATACACTGTGTACCTCTAAGACTGTTCTAACACATCTTGCTGCTACTGTTCAACCTACTTCTGTTTGCCAGGTAATTGAATGATCAGTTTGCTTCTAGAGTCACCACTCTTATTTGCTGAAATCTTTCAACTTACCCAAATATAACCGCATTCCACTGCATGATGTTGTTCTCAGAGGGTGCGCCACTGACACCTACAGGAGGGTCCTCTTGCAATCTAGAAATCCAGAATAGTCATTGTCAAAGGAGAACAGGATCCACACAGGAGGCCAAGAACACCTGTGGACTCTGCCCCATTTACTCAGACACAAACGGAATCCACCTCCTTGTCACTCACGAGACAGAGCCCATCCACCAGGGAGAGCTGAACAGAGGGCCAGCCACCTTATCAAAGGCCAGCAATCACCCTTCAGGAAGACATGTGGCCTCCTTGACCCTCAAGAACAAAATATACTAAAACCAGAACCACAGATTCTGCAGCTCCAAATGCGCAGCAGGTGGGAATCCTAATCACTCCAACCACCTGGGCAACACAGGTGCCAGAAAGGGCACTGGAGGGCAAACTTGAGGGCACCCACTGAGGGCCCACTGCACTGACAATGCCCTTGAATCAGGGACAGTGTGGGCACCAGAGTGCCTGCAGCTTCTTCCTCAACTCAACCAGCAATGGCTTTTCAGAGTAATCCAAGCAGCAGCTGCGCTGCCCAACAATCCCCTTTCTCTAGGTGCTGCCCCAAAAGGCATCGACCTGTCTGCCAGGGAAGCTTCCCTCAAGTCCTCCTCATCTCAAGACTCTGGAGCAAACACCAAAAGGTCCACCTTACCCCCTCACGCACAACAAGGACCTTGAGGGAGGCGGGGGTGCCTACAGTGGGCCTGGGCTTGAAGCTTCACCAGTTGAATTTCAGCCGTGCAAGCACATCAAATTTACTGAATGCAAACTTCTACAAACAAGATGTCTGCATCAGAGGTCCCTTCCAGAGGACTGCCACCATCAAGTGCTACATTACAGGGATGGCTGCATGAGCGCTTGTTCTCATACAACTTTGGAATTAGTTGCATTAAGAACATGATTTGGTAACCAGAAACCCGAGGAACTATACTGCTACACCTTGAAACTGCTAAGAGAAGCAAAGAGTGAAATCAGTGTCCAAGCCCCAGACAATGGCTTCCCAACACCTTACATAAGGTTTTCTGATGGCGAAGTGGAGAGGTAACTTCCTGAGCGACAAATCCAAGTTTTGCTACCACATATCTACTTTCAATTAAGGCAAGCTGGCTACTCGAAAAACTTGGCTAGTTTTCTCTCACTCATGTGTCTTCCTCCCAATACCCCAGACAAGATTTTAAAAAATGGGGGGGGGGGCAATACTTCCAACATGACGCGCTTTTACAAAAGGAGGCTGCGGGGAGCCAGGGCGAGCGGAGGCATGGGTCCAGGCTCGGGAAGCTATAGATAGGGTTTGATTCACCAGCCAGAGCCCGGTTCCAAAGGCGCTGCTGCTGGCAGCCGGGGTGGCGGCTCGGGCCCAGCTCGGAAGCCGCTTCTCAAGGTCCTGGCAGACGGACGCGGGCAGGGTCGGGTTTCGGGGATGGTGCTAACCACCTCCGGACCTCGCGCGGCCGACCCCACCCTCCCTCTCCGCAGAAAGGAAAGGAACGGGGGGGAGGGGAGGGCTTTTCGCCCCAACCCTGCTTCCCCGAGCGGCAGAACAATGCTGACCGCTGCAGCAGGCGAGGCGCAAAGCCCACTTTGAGGTAGAGAGAGGGGGCGCCGCAGGGTGCAGGGCGACGCTCGGGCAACCGGCCGGAGGGAACAGCAGGGACGCCGAGGCCAGCCGCTGGCCACCTGCTTACTGTCGAGGGGGGATGGGAGGACAGAATTATCTCAATTTCTCACTCGTCGGGAGTGAGCGGCGAGATCTAAAGGGCGAGAGAGCCAAGCCTAGGACAGGGCTTCTTCCGTCGGTCCCACCCGGCCCACAGCCGGGCATCGGGGTAACGTGTCCCGGATCCCCGCCCTGCAGCCCCACAGCTCCGGGAAGGAGCCGCCATCTGGTGGGGAAAGAGAGGGTCCTTACCGCTTGAAATCCCGCATGAGCCTCCTTCGCGCCGGGGTCGACATGCTCCCCAGCTGCCCCGCGGTCAACCTGGAAGAAAAAAGAGTCCCGCGCAGCCCCCCCACCCCGGCGCGGCGGCCGAATCACTGCTGGTCAGCGCCGCCGCCGAGACTGCACAAACAACCCCGCAATGACGTCTCCCTCCGCCGCCTCCAGATCCCTCCGCCCTCCGCCGCTACCATGGAGGCAGGGGCCGCCGCGGTGCGGAGCGGCGTGGAGCAGCTTCTCGCAGCCCGGCGGCCGCCAGCGGTGTCATTCCAGCTTCCTGATCTAAACGACAAGTTGGGTTCCCTGTGCTCAGACCAGAGATTGTGGGTTAAGCGACACCGAAACTGAAATACTAGTTTGTTCCTCCCCCCCTCGCCCCGTCACCAACTTAGATTCGGCGGGGTGGGGCGAGAGGGACCGCATCCGGGGCCAGAGATTTCAGGGGAAGGCGGAGGGATGACGTAAGGTCACGTGACCTCCGGCGGCGTTGTCAACAATCCACCCCCTGAGGGGGAGGGGACGAAGTGTCTAGAACCACGTGTCCCTGTGACGCTGCAGGACGGGTCATGTGAGAGCGCCCCCTGAACCTGCGTGTGGCCCGGGACTAGGAAGTGGACGGCGAGACCCTCGTTATTAGTAGTTCTCCCTGTTTACCCCAGATATCAGGGACCTTCCCGAGGGGATTGTGACGGAACCTAGAACTTGTTTTATAAGTTTTTTTTTTTTTAAGGGAACCCAAAGTAAATCAGGGCTTGATTACTTTCTTAATCACATTTAGTATGTAGGGCAGGAAGCAAGACTGAAAGAACTACAATTTTCCCACTAACTCCGCGCGGGGTGTTGAGGCCGCAGAACAAAAATCCTCTGGAATGCCTCCTTCGGGACTGCCTGTGCCTGCCTTGCAGAGGGGGTCCTCAGGTTGGAACTATTACGTGAAGATCAAGGAATGATGTGTGGGTCATCCACGGTTTGATTAAAAAGGCCCTCTGGAAAGTCAGTTTTGTAATGCATCTACGACCGTGGTACCTTTGTTTAAAAATGTGGGTCACCCTCCACAGCAAGTCAGCGAGTGGTTGGTTGCTTGTCCACGAAATCTACACAAATAATTCAGTAGGGTGTAACATGCTGTGAAAGGCAATGCAAGAAGATAATGGCAGGAGTGGAAAGGGGGTGCCCTTGGCACCACCTGCTGCCCTCAGTCTCACAGTGGCAGGACACTGGCTGGAGAACCGAGCCGGCAGCACTGGAATCGGGACCGGGACATCCCAAGCAATGGCTCCATCTCGTGTACCCCGCGGATTATCTGGCTCGTGGTGGTTTGTCTCTTGCAAATATTCAATGGTTAAGGTTGAATAACTTTTCAAAACAAGACAATTATATTGGGGGGGTTGGAAATAATAAACAATGACGACTCCTCACTTTCCTGCTCACCATAACCCCTCTCAGCGTAGTAGAAATATTTGGGAAGCTTATAAGAATATCAGTGTCTTTCTTACCTTATCTCAACTAAACTGAGATGGTGGGAAAGCTTTTTAATAATTCTAATGTGCATGTTAGACTAGAGTTTACAGAATGATACACTTATTCGTACTTAGGGAAAGCCAGTTTCGGGGAGCGCACGCCGGACCCCGACTGCGCTCTAGGGCGTCCCTTCCCTAGAGGCCCTGCAATCTTTCACACTGCAGTCGATTAGGGCGCGGCCCGGCCCACCCCAAGACCAACCCTCCGAGGTCCCTCACGACTCCCCCACGAGCCACCTGCTTCCCACTAATGCCGTCCCACAAACTCACTTCCGCTTCTCACTCTGCCTTCCGGGTGCGGACCACGGCGACATTCCGGTCTTGCGCACTAGGCCTCGAGCGCCGTTCTCCCCACCCCCAGCGTTGCCATGGTAGCGAGCGGCTCCCCGCCAGCCCGGCTAGAGCGGGTCGAGCAGAGTCGGCGGCGTCCGGTTGCCTGACAGGGGCTGCGCGGAGGCCCAGAATGGGCTGAGGCGGTGACGGTTGCCCGGACCAAGTCGACCGTAGGGCAAGGGGCGCGCCGCCGGGCTGGGAGTCTGAGTTGTGGGGTTTGAGGGGCGGGCGGAAACAAGGCTTTTCTGGGGAGCCGGGGTTCGTTCGGGTGGGCGAGGGCGGGAGTAGGGTGCCTGACAGGGAGTGTGGGACCCCCACGCCGGAGGGTGACCTGTGGTGAGGGAGTGTCCATGTGGGACGCAGCCCCCAGGACGCCTGCAGTGCCTGTGAGGTCAGGGTCCCACGCGGCCGTCTATGCCCGCCTCAGAGGGAGTGTTGTGTATAATAAATCCGAGGGCAACTTGTAACTTGTTCCGTTTTTCTCTCCCTGAAGAAGTAGAAGCTAGGCTTGAAAATGGAGATGTACGAAACCCTTGGCAAAGTGGGAGAGGGAAGTTACGGAACAGTCATGAAGTGTAAACATAAGAATACCGGGCAGATAGTGGCCATTAAGATTTTTTATGAGAAACCAGAAAAATCTGTCAACAAGATTGCAATGAGAGAAATAAAGTTCCTAAAGGTTTGCTTCCTTTACCTTAGTTGCTGTGAAAGTTAAACAATATATATGGAATAAAACAACTGCAGAAAATATTTCTGTGATGGTATACTTAAGACATTTAGTAGAAAAACAAATATGAAAAATAAGACAAATGTGATCCCATTCCTTATTGCCTACATTTTGTAGTTTTATAGGGATACAAAGTGTATGTGTGTAATACAACAAAATTATGCCTGTCGTGAAACAGTTATTCTGAATTACTGCATAATGTTGAGTGTAGGTTTCAAACATCAGCGTTTTATGGTGAGGCACTATGCTAGATGCTGGGATTTAGGGAGGTAAAAGAATTCCTCGATAATTTAATCAGAAAGCAGGGTTATGGAAATCAAACCGGGTTAAAAGGCAAAAATGCCAGGTGGTTAGCACCAAGTCCTGTGGGGCAAGGAAGGCTTCCTGAAGGAGATGGCACCTGAGTTGACCTTAGCACCACCGAGTGTGGCTGAAGTGTAGAGGTAGGGAGATCTGCTAGGACTTCAGGAATCCTGGTAAAGGACCTTGTGGGCCCCTGTTCAAAAGCAGACACGAGACTAGAAAGAAAGAAAAGTAGGATATTCCATGTTGTGAAAGGTAATGTGGATTAGATAGAAGGCAGGCGTGCAAAGGGTGTGAACTCCAGTAAATGTTTCAGTGGACTGGAGATTAACAGACTAAGGTATAGTTTAGGAACCAGCCAGTTTTTAAAACGTGGAATTTGTGGCAACAGAGGAACAGTTAAATACATGACTGACTGCCTGGCCTTTAGAGGTGGGCGGCAATCCCAGGCGACATTCCTGAGGTGTGCTGGTCCATTGTAGGGTAAAGGGTTGAGAAAGGAGCACGAACATTCCCTAGGAACTGGGGAGAAACTAACAAACATGTATGTTAATGTATGTGTTGGAATCTGTCTGGATGTTTTGAAGTGTATGACAGTGCGGCCTAGATGTTGTATATGTGTTGAAGGAAATGTGCTCTTTAAGTCTGTATTAGCTATGATGGATCAGTTTGCTTTGTAACTAGAAGAAATATGCTAGGATTGTTGGAACTGTTCTGTTTCTAGATAGTTGGTAAAAATGTTATGCTTTTGTGAAACAGACCAGTCCCTGTGTTCATGACCAAAAAGATAATCATACTGGAAGGCAACTGTTGTGTAACTGCAAGTAGAGATCTGTTTAGAGGGAGACTGTTTTCCAGACAGTCTTTCTGACAGTTTCTTCAAGGCTGTTGCATTTATGCTGATGATTTTTACTCACAAAGCACTTGGTGAATGTAACCAGTGTCTGGCAGGAATAGAGATGCCCTTGAAACATGTCCATATTTTACTGTGACGATTATGCAGATCGCTGGCTGCTTACAGGATTTTTACTTTGATGCAATGTGATTCCACTCAAGACTTTTTTTTGCATTCATTAATATTCTTAGACTAAAAGTGACTTAATTTGAACTGAATTTTTGTTGAATTTCATTAATTAGGACTATCTGTAAAAATATATACTAATATTGGAAGGAAAAAAAGGAAAACACTTGAAAAGCAGTAATGAAGTAATTCTAAGGGTTTCGTGGTTTAGCTGTGAAAAATCCAATTATTATTGACTCACATTAACCCTTTGCTACCTGCACTTCTTTCGCTTTGAAAATTCAGATTGCACAGGAAGCTGTTAGTTTCCTTGGGATGCAGGATTAAAAAGCATGGCATACTAAAACAGCCAGCTCTTTTTGCTGCTGCCAGCATTTTGTTGCCGCAGTGCCCTGATATCCTGCCAACCAGAGAAACCGAGAACAAAAATAGGAGAGGAATATGGCATCATTTTTGGTGTGTTTTTCTATTAGTCATGTTTTAAGGATTTTAGTCTCTGAATTAGGTAGAGAAAAGTGGAAAAAAATGACATTGTGCCATTAGAATCAAGGCATGCATTTTTTCCATACAAGTGTTTTAAGAAATTCAGCCCCTGGATTCTTCAGTGAAATGAAAAAAAAAAAAAGTTGATAAGTTGATAAAAATTAAGTATTCAGAATTGGTAGTACTTAACATATTGACAAGAAAAAGAGCAATATGAAATACTAAAACTCATTTATGTCCTAAGCTGATAAAAACAGTCATTTTAAAACCGTTTCAACAATGAGTATTAGTAGCCTGAGAGGTATTTTGCTGTTTATGAATTAGTATAGATAGCAAAAAAAATATTTACAAATGTTTATATACAGTTGCTGAAATCTTTCATTGGTGTTTCACATATTTGAAGATGTTCTTAATATTTTCATTTCCTTTTGTTACTGTCTGGTGAATTCTTAATACCCCGTTAGAACTTACAGCTTACTTGCTAGAGCTTAATACAAAGTTAGAGAATAATTAATTGATACATGTTATATACTTAATGGTGTGGAAATTCATGCTTAATAGTAAACATTAGGGCCTTTTACATTTCAGATATTAAATGTAAACACAAACCATTAGAAGCTGCCAAGATATTGCAGAGCACCATGTCAAATTATATTGTAATATATTATTTCTAAGCTATTTTAATAAGCAAATGAAATGCTTATGAAAACTTGAGGTATGACCAAATCTTTATTTTAAATTGATCATAAGATGGATTAAAATTCTCTTAAAATAGGTATGCAAGCAGGTAATTGTTGAAATGCATGGAGAAAAAACAGCTGAGAGTATTTGTGACTTCAAAAGCATATAGGTGCTACATGTATAAATTATTTTTGAAATAATTTACTGAAAAATCTGTTTCTTTTGTCTAGCAATTTCGTCATGAAAACCTGGTCAATCTGATTGAAGTGTTTAGACAGAAAAAGAAAATTCATTTGGTGTTTGAATTTATTGACCACACAGTGTTAGATGAGCTACAACATTATTGTCATGGACTGGAGAGTAAACGACTCAGGAAATACCTCTTCCAGATCCTTCGAGCAATAGAATATCTTCACAATAACAACGTGAGTGCATTTCGGTACGCCAGACGAGTCTGAGTGCAGATCCTAAGTGTCCTTGGAACACTTCATTTTTATAAGAGGTGCTGGCATTCTCTTTCTGTGTGATATGAATAAGCGTTCTGAAATTGGGATGAGAGGTGTTGTGACCTGGCCGAGTGGTTACAGAACAAAAGACGTTTGTTGAACACATAATAATTGTCACTATAGAGCAATCAAATGCAGGATGTTAAAACCATGGTCAGTGGTCAGGTTTCAGGGAATCAGCAGCATGCCTCCTGGGGTGCTTTCCTTAGAGGAAGTACACTAAAATGAGTAAAGCCAAGGCCATGGCTTAGTGTTAGGAAGTGGAAATGAGGCCAAGGTAACAGCAAGTCAATGTGAATGCGTTTAAGGGAAGAAAGAAAATAAAGGCAACTGAGAAGTTTAGGACTTGTCATTGACCTGTGGAAAAAATTAAGAGAAAGATGGTCTGTCTGGTTCTTGGAGGCTCTAGCTGCCTGGTTTATCTTTAGCTCAGCAGGTTTTTATGGAGGTTTTTATTTTTCTTTTTCTCTTCTCAACATAGCTTAACTCTTTAAAACAAATTAGGCTACATGAGTATATTTAGGAAATAACAGTAAATTAGTATGTACTGAGGAAATAAGCCTCAAAATATATACTCAGGAAAAGCCTCAAAAATAATTAAGTTGGTGACAGAGGCATAATTACTTTACATCCCAGGATCAGGTAACTTAATTCTAATTTTCTGAGTTGGGAATAGTTTACTTAATTTTGTGGCTTTGAAAAGTATGGTCATGACAGCAATTGAAATTTTCTTGCCAATGAGTCCGTGATGAGTCAGTATTGGGATTGTTAAAGGTGTAGATTTCTTCAGGACATGCTCCCTTGTGTTTTTATTGCCATGTTTTCTGTGCAGTACACACTTTGGGCATCCAAATATGGCAGTGCTGTGTGATTCCGTAGCCTTGAAAATGTTACCTAACGTCTCTGAGCCTTGTTTCCCTTTTTTCTGAGATGATATTGTAGTATCTCACAGATTTTTTTTAAAGATTTATTTATTTTTATTAGAAAGGCAGATACACAGAGAGGAGGAGAAACAGAGAGGAAGATCTTCCTTCCGATGATTCACTCCCCAAGTGGCCGCAGCAGCTGGAGGTGAACCAACCTGAAACCAGAAGCGAGGTCTCCCACATGGGTGCAGGGTCCCAAGGCTTTGGGCTGTTCTCCACTGCTTTCCCAGGCCACTGGGAAGTGGGGCTGCTGGGATTAGAACTGGCGCCCATATGGAATCCTGGGCGTGTCCAAGGTGAGGACCTTACCCACTAGGCTACTGTGCTGGGCCCAGATTTTTTTTTTTTAAGATTTAGTTCTTTTTATTGGAAAGGCAGATTTACAGAGACGAGGATCTTCCATCCTGTGGTTCACTCTCCAAGTGGCGACAATGGTCAGAGCTGAGCCAATCCGAAGCTAAGAGCTTCTTTTGGGTCTCCCACATGGGTGCAGGGTCCCAAGACTTTGGGCTGCCTTCTACTGCTTTCCAGGCCTCGAGCAGAGAGCTGGAAGGGAACAAGAGCAGCTAGGACACGAACCGGTGCCCATATGGGATCCCGGCATGTGCGTGGTGAGGGCTTTGAACACTGGGCCATTGCTCTGGGCCCAGGATCTCACAGATTTTTTTTAACGTAAATTAGGTAGTAATATATAACATTTAGCACCGTGTAAGGTAAATTTGAATTGCTCAGGGCATAGTGCTGGTTGAGAATAAGAATGGTTTTGTTATCTTTATAAATGTTGCTATACAAATCTTTGCAAAAGATGTTTGCAACATCTTTACAAATGTTGCTTGAGTAAAAGGAGACATCAGTGTGGGCAAATAAGTGGATTTTGAACTCTAGCTAAGATTTCGTCAAAGAGGCAATAGGTTCAGGAGGGTACCACTCTGGGCCTAGAGGAAACCACTTGGTTTCTTTTTCTTCTTTTTTTTTTTTAACAAGATTTATTTATGTAAAAAAAGATTTATTTATGTTTTTATTATAAAGGCTGATCACATTTATGGAGAGGAGAGACAGAGATCTTCTACCCACTGTTTCACTCCGTCAAATGGGAATGACTAAAACCAGGAGCCAGAAGTTCTTCCTGGTCTCCCATGCAGGTGCAGCGTCCCAAGGCTTTTGGCCGTTCTCGACTGCTTTCCCAGGCCACGAGCAGGGAGATAAATGAGAAGCAGGGCTGCTGGGATAAGAACCGGTGCCTGTATGGGATCCCAGTGTGTTCAAGGCAAGGACTTTAGCCGCCGAGCTACCTCGCCTGGCCCACAAGTGGTTTCTTAATGTAGCTTTTTATGTCTTTTGGCTCAGTTACTGTATATACAGTAGATATTAATACAAATTGTAGAAGATAAAAAGATTAATATATTTATGAGGATGGTAACTTTTGGGAGTTTTGTTGTTATTTTACGATTTTGAAAGGACACTGTTTCATAACATAGCCAATCCCAAGGATGTATTGTTCGTGTCCAACAGTGATGTACTTGGTACATGGAGCCAGTAATCATATACAGGGAATACTGACTGATGGTCAATAGCCAAAGTTTATTAACAGCATCAGACTTTTCAAGACTGAAGGTCACTCAGACCTAAGGGAGGAGAGTTTGAGGAATTTACATATCAACAGTAAGAGGAAAATCTTTTACCTTGTTAGGGTGTGAGGAAGATGTTAAGTATAACCTATCAAGATTGTAACAGGTGGGCCCGGCGGCGTGGCCTAGCGGCTAAAGTCCTCACCTTGAACGCCCCGGGATCCTATATGGGCGCCGGTTCTAATCCCGGCAGCTCCACTTCCCACCCAGCTCCCTGCTTGTGGCCTGGGAAAGCAGTGGAAGACGGCCCAATGCATTGGGACCCTGCACCCGCGTGGGAGACCTGGAAGAGGTTCCTGTTTCCCGGCTTCGGATCCACGCGCATCGGCCCGTTGCAGCTCACTTGGAGAGTGAATCATCGGACGAAAGATCTTCCTTTCTGTCTCTTCTCCTCTCTGTATATCTGACTTTGTAATAAAATGAATAAACCTTAAAAAAAAAAAGATTGTAACAAGTAACTTAGAGACAGCTGACTCGAATCTGCATTAGACATTGGCAAAAACTATAAAGACATACAGTGGAATCCTGACAGCCTCTTAACAGGAGGTCATATGCACAGAGCAGGAGGGGACCCCAGAGTGGAACAGGAGGAAAGGAGGAGGCTTGTATCCTAACCCCGGAGACTCCTAGTACATCACCAAGGACTATCGGTATGGACACCAAGGGTTATATCTCCAACTACTAAGGAGATCACAGGGAATTGGAGTGCCCTGAGAACTCTGAGAACTCTGAGGTCAACCATTCCCTATCGGATCTCCCACATGGGATGGAAGGAGCCCAGATCCTTCCTCACAGGATCTAATGTCATCGGAACAACAGCCAGAAGCCCTGAGCAGTCCTCAGAAACAGAAGAGCTGTAGACTTCCATCAGGACTCGGGAGAGGAGTTTTTTCTGGTCCTTACTTAGATCCAACTTTAGCTCCCCATCCTCTCTTGCAGTGACCATCAGGGTCGCTCCGGAGCCCCCCAAAATTAGATCAGATAGAGACCAATAAGGAAAGCTTAAAACAGACAGGAAAAAGTCAGCTTGGACTCCCATATACCTTACTCGGTAGGACACAAAGATCAGTTACTCACTAAGGTGTTGAAGATTTCTCTACACACCCCTTATAAAACACTTCTGCTCCTCAGTCACTAACATATGTCTTGTTAGAGTTATAAGCCTGTTTGGACTATCCTAAAATTCGTAAAGTTCAGTAAAAATCATGCTTGAATACTATAAGCTGCTAAATATAAAAATGAAAATAGACACGAGACAGCTGTATAGTACCCTATAACCATTTTAAGGTTTATAGCAGCTGGTTGTGTACAACGTAAAATTCAGATGTCAATGAAGTAGTTACAGGATGTGGTTAAGAGCTTGCATTTTCTAACATATTGGTCACTCAATACCATGTAGGTTAACTTCATGATGTTGTAAATTTCCATGCTTCTTCCTGTCATTGAAATTGGGTAGTGGCTTTTCATTGGAGGGGATGATATCCTGCCAGCTTGACGGAGGATGGTCTCCCAATGAAACTGTTGAAATTAAGATGCTGGACTCTCTGCATGGTCCATGCCCACAACAAAGGAATCATGACTGGTTATGAACTGTACCACTGTAATAATATGGAGGAATTCAGTATGGGGGGAGGGGTTGGGGGAATCCCAGAGCCTATGAAACTGTGTCATAAAATGAAACAATAAAAAAATAAAAAATAAAAATAAGAGGGAGTTGACTTGAGGCTTTGGGAGTTCCGGCATTGATCCGTTATCTAAATTTGAGGAGTTCCTGGCCTGTGCATTTCCATATCAATCACTCCCGGAGTGTGCCTGGCAGGATTGCAGCAGACCTTGGCTGTATACTGGCTTCCCAAAAGTCCTCTCTTACTTTTCTTCCTGCAGATCTAATAAGTTGTCCTCCTCCAATGTATGATTATAAATTGTGTGAACCAGAGAAGATCCCAGATTTCTTGGGACGTTTCCACTCATGCTGTGGGACTTTTAGGTGAGGAATCCGTGCCTCTCTGATTCATTAGGTAAAAATTGCACATGCCTTCTTTGTTCTAGACAGTGGATACTGGGGGAATTGCTTGAACAAGACAGACTTTGCATCTTTTCCCTCATGAAGCTACAGTCTAGTAGGAGGTTCATACAGGCAAACAGGCAATTAGCAGTACAGCCTGACAGTGTCTTTTTTTTTTTTTAAGATTATTTTATTGGAAAATCAGATTTACAGAAAAGCAGAGAAAATGGTCTTCCATCCACTGGCCTGCTTCCCAGGTGGTGGCATCAGCTGGAGCTGAGCTGGTATAGAGCCAGGAGCTTCCTCCTGGTCTCCCACGCAGGTACAGGGTCCCAAGGCTTTGGGCCATTCTACATTGTTTTCCCAGGCCACAGGCAGGGAGCTAGAAGGGAAATGGAGCATCCGGGAAACGAACCTGCTCCCATATGGTATTCCGGCACATGCAAGGCCACTATGCTACTGCACCAGGCCCCACCTGGCAGCTTCTATTAAGGAGAACCTGTGGAGTGTTATGAGTATATAGAAGGAACATCTGATGCAAATAGCTGAGAGCTGAGAAATAGTCGACCAGGCAGTTGAGATAACATAAGCAAATGTGTACAGATGAGACAATTCATGTTCAACTGGGAGACTAGTATTCTATAAGCTTGTGAGGGGAAAATGGATAAAGTGAACAGAGTAAATCTTACAAGACCATTTTAAGATGTAAGGATGTTAAGAAGTGAAATGATTACACATGCCTTTTTTAAGTAGCACTGAGGCTTTATCGTGGAGAGTGGATAAGAGGGTACCAGAGCGAATTCTAAGATCAATTGATAGACTTGTGTAGAGATCTTGGTGAGAAAGCTGAGGGTACATGAACTAGGAGGAGAAGAAGGGTTAAAACAGAGCGGGAAAAGGAAAAACCTCTTGGGCCCAGTGCAGTAACCTAGTGGCCAAAGTCTTTGCCTTGCACAGGATCCCATATGGGCACCAGTTCTAATCCCAGATGCTCCATTTCCCATCAAGCTCACTGCTTGTGGCCTGGGAAAGCAGTTGAGGACGGCCCAAAACCTTGGGACCCTGCACCCGTGTTGAAGACCTGGAGGAAGCTCCTGGCTTCGGATCGGCTCAGCTCTGGCCGTTGTGGCCACTAGGGGAGTGAATCATCAGATGGAAGATCTTGCTCTCTGAATCTCTGCCTTTCCAATAAAAATAGATAAATCTTTAAAAAAAAAAAATCTTGATTGCTGACTTGAACTATGGGGATCAGGAAAGGCTCTGTTTACTCAGATTACAAATTATTGAGAACCAGTACATTTGAGGGAGAAATATTGAGTATTGGGTTTGGTGACTTGTGTAGCCTGTTTTCATCCTCATGGAATTTCTTGTGAACCTCTATTCCTTGTAGAACTAGGAGACAGATTGGTTATAGATAGGAACTTGGAAAACATCAACATTTGGATAGATTTTAAGTCTATTAAGAGTAGGTAGATTTAAAGATAAGACTTGAAACTGTACAAGTACCAGAAGAAAACATAGACAAGAGTCGTAATACTGGGCTACATGAGATTTTTTAAGCTATGATCCCAAAGCATAGGCAACAACACAAAAAGCCAATAACTTGCATCAAACTGAAAAATCTGCAAAGCGAAGGAATAAGGTGAGTAAATGGGCAACATGCAGAATAGAAGAAAACATTTGCAAACCATACATTTGATAAGTAGTTAACTTTCCAAACTACATCAACAACTCAACACATTAGTAAGAAAAAAACTCAGTTTAAAGCTGGCCAAAGAATATAAGTGGGTATTTCTCAGAAGATGTGCAGCTGTGCAACGTGTACATGAAGAAGTGCTCAAAGTCACTAATTATCAGAAAAGTACATATTAAAACTACACTGAAAAGCCCAGCATGGTGGCTCAGTAGCTAAATCCTCTCCTTGGCTATGCCAGAATCCCATATGGGCACCAGTTCCTTTCTCCACTGCTCCACTTACCATCCAGCTACCTGCTTGTAGCCTGGGAAAGCAGTAAGAGAAATGACCCAAAGCCTTGTACCCTGCACCCATGTAGGAGACCTGGAGGAAGCTCCTGGCTCCTGGCTATGAAGCCACTTGGGGAATGAATCAGCAAATGGAATATCCTCTCTGTATCTCTGACTTTTCAATCAGTAAATAAACAAATACATCTTTTTAAAAATGGTATAATAGTTCTGGAAGTAGGATATCCTGTGATTTTGCAACATGTATAAACCTGGAGGATAGTTAAGTAAATGAAGTACAGAAGGACAAATAACAGAATCTTACTTATGTGCTAATCAACACATTGAACTTGTGGAAGCGAGAATAAAATGGTGTTTACCAGAGGTGAGGCTGGTCAGGGAGGATTTGGTCAAAAGATAACAAAATTTCAGTCATGAGTAAGTTCAGGAGGGCTGTAATATACAGAATATTGATTTTGGTCCATAAGAGCGATTCTGTTCATTTTGTAAAGGCCAACTTAGACGGAGAGATGGAGAACAGGAGAGATTTTTCCCTCTGTTGGCTCACCAGAACTGAAGCCAGGAGCCGGAAATCCAGTTGGGTCCTCCAAATAAAAGACTGGCTCAAACACTTGAGCCATCTCCTGCCACTTTCTCAAGTGCGTTCAGGAGCTGGATCAGAAGTGCAGGAACTAGGACTGGAGAGTCCTCAAGTGGAATGCCAGCATTGCAGGCAGAAGCTTAACCTACTTCCCCACAGTGCCAGCCCCTTTTATAGTCTTGAGAATTGCTGAGAGTAGATTTTAAGTATTCTTAGAACAAAAATGCTAAGTGTATGAGATAATGTGTGTGCTAATTGATGTGATTTAATTCCCATGTGTATTTCAAAACAACACATACAGGATAAATATGAGCCATTTTTGTTGATATAAATAAAATGTTAAAAGACAGATGAGTCTGAGATGGAGAATGGTAGGTGTTATGAAACCTTAGAGAGTGTGTTTTCCCCACAGCCAAGTGAAAAAAGTGGTCCAAAAATAAAGGGCGTGTGAGATTCCCAAGGAAACAAGATATATGAAAGGAAAGTCTCAGAGCAGAACTCTACATTTAAAATATAGAGAGAATAAGGAATTGCCAAGGAGATTCAAGGATGCTAGGGAAATTTAGTGTTTATCTTCGTATACTTGAAAGACACACACACAGAGAAATTGTTCATCTGCTGGCTCACAATTCAGGAGCCCAGAACTCCATCCAGGTCTCCCACATGGATGGCAGAAACCCAGTTACTGAGTGGTCATCCACTGCCTGCCCTCCGGGGTACATGAGCAGAAGCTGGATCAGGAGTAGAATACCCAGGACTCAAATAGCCCTTACCACACGGGCTATGGTTATATCAGCTGATGGCTTAACGTGCTGCACCACAACACCTACCACAGTTGGTAAGTTTTCTCACTAATAGATCAAGTAGGATGTGGATTGCGAAGTGTTTGTTGGCTAGAGAAGTTTGACGCAGTGTGGGAATGGAATACAGTTATGTTATCTTGAATTAGCAGGTAGACTCCAAGTGAGGACTGTGAGTACAGGTAGTACATTTAGGGGATTTATCTGCGAGAGGAATAAGAGTAATTGGAATAGAACATGGCATTAAAGCAAAGTTAATTTTTTCTCGTTAGGCTTAAAAAAATTTACCTGTTGATCAAAAATGGACTTGGAGTGAAACTGTTAAATGTATCTTGACAATAGACTCTCTGTCATTGTCCATACCTACAATATCAGGATATACTTAACTAGCAGAGTGATGGACTTATGACTGATTATGAAGGACTATACTTTTGTAATGACATAGGGGAAATCAGCGGGGGTTAGGAGTTTGGTGAGGAGGGAAGGGAAATTCTAGAGCCCATGGAACTGTATCATAAAAAAAGATAAATACTTTTTAAAATCTGAAAAAATTATCGCTTGTAGGAATGTGATTTATCCTTTAGTATTTCTATTTTTTTGGCTTCATTTCATTTTGAAATCATAAGAATGAAACAAGAATTTAAAATGGCTAACAGATTGTTCATTATTGGTTAAACCTTTGCGAATGGTAAGGAAAGAGCTTCATATTTTTAATGAGTTAAACTTTTGCTGTATAATTTTTCAGAGATTCTCTGGATACTGAGACCTCATTTTAATGTATTTCACCTTGTGTTTGTTTTTTAGATCATTCATCGAGATATAAAACCTGAGAATATTTTAGTATCCCAGTCAGGAATTACTAAGCTCTGTGATTTTGGTTTTGCACGAACTCTTGCAGCTCCTGGAGACATTTATACAGACTACGTGGCCACACGCTGGTACAGAGCTCCAGAATTAGTATTAAAGGATACGTCTTACGGAAAGTATGTGTATTTTGGGATCCTGCCTGGCCTTTCTTACGTAGGCCTCTCCTTATCCCTTTGCACATATGTCATCCCCAGCACTGTCACTTTCTGCCATCTGTGTTCAGGGCAGGGAGAAGGGGGAAGCCTCTAACAGTAGCTGAAGCATCCCTGCGCATCCCTGGCTGCTGCTACTGCCGATTCCTCTCTGGGTTTGAATGGCCGTGGTCAGGAGACCATGTAGACACCGCTTAGGAGGTGTCTGTGCTTGCTTCATGCTGGACCACAACCCTTATCTTTTGCCTCTGTATTCTGGAAAGATTTTTTAAATCATTCATCACTCTGCCAGTGTTTAAATAGGAACTACCTAGATGACTATTTCCAAAAACAGTAGAACCTTTTATGCAGATACTAATATTAAAATAGTGGTTTAGTAGGTGCTTCAGAAACTATCATAGACACAGTATAATGTGAAACAGCAATCTAAAATACAAGGAATCAGTATTAAAGAGCATAAATGAACAAGGGTGTATAATTCAGTACTTTTAAAAATACAAATATGGGACCCCAAGTGGTAGCCTAGTGGCTAAATTTCTCACCTTGCACGTGCTGGGATTCCATGTGGATGCTAGTTCGTATTCCAGCTGTTCCACTTCTCTTCCAGCTCCCTGCTTGTGACTTGGTAGAGCAGTCAAGGATAGCCCAAAGCCTAGGGACCCTGCACCTGCGTGGGAGACCCAGAAGAAACTCCTGGTTTCAGATTGGCTCAGCTCTAGTCGTTGTGGCCACTTGGGGAGTGAACCAGTGGACAGGAGACCTTTATCTCTGTCTCTCCTCTCTGTAAATCTGCTTTTGCAATATAAATAAATAAAGAAATAAATAGGAATATGGGGGATAATTCTCATGCGCTTTTCTTAGAAACTGCTACTCTTTAAGACAGAGTTACAGAGAGAGGGAGGGAGAGACAGAAATCTTCCATCCTCTGGTTTACTTCTCGTATGACTGGAAGTGCCAGAGCTAGGTCAGACAGAGCAGGAGCTTCCTTCAGGACTCCCATGTAGTTGCAGGGGCCCAAGCACGTGGCCATCTGCTGCTGCCTTCCCAAGCACATGTAGCAGGGAGCTGGATTTTGAAGCAACGCCCATATGTGATGGTAGTGCTGCACCATTCTACAAATTGCCATAGCAGCAGCCCTTGTCATTCCTGTTTGTAAAAGAACACTAAGGTAGTGAGGTAATTTCCTATAGTAATTGGCTAATGGCAGAACTGGGGTTCTAGTTTTTTTTTTTTTCCTTTGTTTCTTTATTTGAATAGCAGAGTTGCACAGAAAGAGAAAGAGATATTCCACCCACTGTTTTATTCCCAGATGTTCTCCATGCTAAGTACAGTTAATACTCTGGAGCATGGATTGTGATTCTGGGCCACCTGGGCCAGAATCCTAGTTCTGGGATCCCACTGTTGTGGTATTGCAGGTCAAGCTGCTTCTGGTTATTCCCCAATGACCAGAGAGGTACCAGGCTGAAACCAGGAGCTTCTTCCAGAGCTCCCATGTAGGTGGCAGGGGCCCAGCCCCTTGGACCACCTTCCATTGCTCTTCCCTTGACAGGGAGCTGGATTGGAAGTAGAGCAGCCAGGACTTGAAGTAGCACCCATATGTGATGCCATTGTTTTGATTGGAGGCTTAACCCACTATGCTATAACACTAGCCCTTGTTATGTCTTAATTACTATAGTTTTGTAGAAAATTTGAAATCAGGAAGTGGAAACAAAACCAGAAAGTGGGAATTCTCATACCCACTTTGTTCTTATTTTACAAGATTATTTTAGCTATTTTTGGTTCCTTCCATTTCCATTTCAATTTTAGGATCAACTGTTAATTTTTTAAAAATATTTGTTTATTTTTATTGTAAAGTCAGATTTACAGAGAGAAGGAGAGACAGGGAAAGATCTTTCTGCTGGTTCACTCCACAAGTGGCCACAAAGATTGGAGCTGAACTGATCTGAATCAGGAGACAGGAGTTTCTTCAAGTGTTCCCACAGAGGTGCAGGGTCCCCAGGCTTTGGGCCGTCCTCTAGTGCGTTCCCAGGCTACAAGCAGAGAGCTAGAAGGGAAGTGGAACAGCCAGCATCAGAACTGGCACCCATATGGGAGCCCGGTGCATATAAAGCGAGGACTTTAGCCATTAGGCTACTAAACTGAGTTCAAAAACTGTTAGTTTTTGTAAAGGAGACAGCTGGGATTGTAATAGTGATTACATAGAATTGGTGGCTTACTTTAGAGAGTATTGCCATCTCAGTAGTTTTACTTCTTCTAACCTATGTACAGGCAATATTTCCCACTTATTTAGATAATCCCTAATTCCTCTCAACAGTGTCTTTACTTTTAAAAGCATGCATTTTGGGCCTGGCGGCGTGGCCTAGTGGCTAAAGTCCTCGCCTTGAAAGCCCCAGGATCCCCTATGGGCGCCGGTTCTAATCCCGGCAGCTCCACTTCCCATCCAGCTCCCTGCTTGTGGGCTAGGAAAGCAGTCAAGGACGGCCCAATGCATTGGGACCCTGCACCCGCGTGGGAGACCCGGAAGAGGTTCCAGGTTCCCGGCTTCGGATCGGCACAGCACCGGCCCGTTGCGGCTCACTTGGGAAGTGAATCATCGGACAGAAGATCTTCCTCTCTGTCTCTCCTCCTCTGTGTATATCTGGCTGTAATAAAATGAATAAATCTTTTTTAAAAAAAAAGCATGCATTTTGTACTTTTAAAAAATCTGTTCCTAGGGCCTGACACCATAGCCTACCAGCTAAAGTCCTCATCTTGTATGTGTTGGGATCCCATATGGGCACGGTTCATGTTCTGGCTCAGCTCCAGCTATTGTGGCCACTTGGGTAGTGAACCAACGATGGAAGATCTTCCTCTTTGTTTCTCCTTCTCTGTAAATCTCCCTTTCCAATAAAAATAAAATATTTTAAAAAGAAAATCTGTTTAAAAATATTTTTTAAAAATTTATTTATTTTTATTGCAAAGTCAGATACACTGAGAGGAAGATCGTCCATCC
Organism: Ochotona princeps; assembly: GCF_030435755.1. Taxonomy (NCBI): domain Eukaryota; kingdom Metazoa; phylum Chordata; class Mammalia; order Lagomorpha; family Ochotonidae; genus Ochotona; species Ochotona princeps. The sequence continues at coordinate 35,466,402 of NC_080850.1, forward strand.
GATGATTCACCCCCCAAATGACCGCAATGGCCGGAACTGAGCTAATCCGAAGCCAGGAGCTTCATCCGGGTCTCTCAATGCAGGAGTGGGAACCCAAGGCTTTGGGCCATCCTCGACTGCTTTCCCAGGCCACAAGCAGGGAGTTGGATGGGAAGCATAGCTGCTGGGATTAGAACCAACGCCCATTTGGGATTCTGGCATGTACGAGGCAAGCACTTTAGCCCTAGGCTATCGTGCTAGGCTCTCCTAAGTATTTTTATGCCATTATGATTGGAGGATTTTTCCTTAAGTTTTAGGTTATGACTTCGAAGTGTATAAAACTGATTTTTTTGTATTTGTCTTATATTCTGTAACCTGGCTAAAAAAAAAAATCTTTGTTCTTACAATTGTTTGGTGAATTCCTTATGGTTTTTTGTATAAAAGCTCATGTTATATGTGAATAGAAATAGTTGCATTTCTCATCTTACCTAAATGTCTTTCATTTGCTTTTCCTGTCTGATTGCCCAGACCACAACCACTACCAGTAATGATACTGAGTAGAAGTGTTGAGAGTAGGAATAAGCACTTAGCTAAGCACTTAACACACCTCTGATGGGGCCCATGCATCTCCTAGACAAGGACCTGGCTTCAATACATGACCCCACCTGCCTAAGGCTGCACTGCCACCTCTCCTTAGCAGGAAACTTAGGAACCAGAGGCAAGCCCCCAACCCAATCACTACAGTGTGGGAGATGAACATTGTAACGGAAGTCTTACCTGCTAGGAAGAATGCAAACGTCTTCATTTACCTCCATGCCCACATGAAAGCCATGCATTCCTTTAGTTCTACAAATATATTTATGTTATCTGTTTTGAAATGTTTTTCTGCTAAATTTAACATCTCATTATTTAGTCATCTTTTTTTCAACTCCAGGATTTGGGCTACCTGATTTTTTTCCATTGTGTGGATCATAGTTCAGCTGGAATTTTCAAATAGTTTATTATGGCAGTTTGACTCAGGGTACAGAGCATTATCTCTCTAGACCCTGTTTTGTGTTTCTTTTATCCAAAAAGAAGTCAAAATACACCATGCATTTCTAACCAATTAAAGTTACTTTTTTAAAAAAGCTTGTTATTTATTTACCTGAGAGGTGAATTTATGGGGATGGGCAGTGGGGTGGAAGAGAGAGAAAGGAAGAAAACAATATTTTCCATCAACTGGTTTACCTCCCAGATGGCCCCTATTGTCAGGGCTGGATCCATCTGCAGCTGGAAGCTCCATTCTGGTCTGTTACCTTTGTGGCAGTGCCCAAGTACAAGAGCTATCATTCACTGTGCTTCCAGGCACCTTAGCAGGGATCATGATGCAAGCATAGCAGCTGGAGGCCAAGCTGGCACTCCTGTTGTGGCACACTGTTGTTGCTAGCCTGTGACGGCTTAGCCTGCAGTTGCTCGTTTTGAAATAACTTAAGTCCTAGTTTTCAGGTAGTGAAATTGCCAAGTTCCTTAAAAGCATTTAAAATATCATTTCTATTTTTTCCTCAGGGCTCAAACTAAATTTACTCTGAACACATTTGCCTGTGACCAGTTCTGTGTCCTCAATTTCAAATCATTCTTCTTTTATCAACCTCTTCCTCTTTCCTCTTATACAGTTTGAATCTCTGTGGTTTCTTGACTGTCTGGGATGCTTTCACATTGAGCTTTAAATTTCTCAGAACCTGCTAGCTGGGCTCACTGAGGTACGTCTTCATCTTGGCTTTTGCAAAAACCATGTAGATGTCTGACATTTAGCTCCTGAAGATGCGCGGGTTTGTGATGACAAAGAGGAAATCCTTAGATTTCTATGTAGGGGTTCTGTGTACCTTTGACACCCCAGTTTGCCCATTGCCTTCTGTGCTTTTTTTTCCCCCATCTGACTCTTGTTTCCCCGTGCTGACGAGTTCTTGATTTCAACTGCTGCTGCCGGCAGGGGCTGTTCTGTGTTTGCCTGTGTGGAATCTTGTTCCTTGGGCTGTAGTACTGATTCATCACTGTCAGACTCTTTTCCAGTCATTTTATGGCCTTTTGGCTAGGATCAGGTGTGGACTGTGTTCCAGACCCTGGTCTGTGCTGGGCTGTGCCACCCTGCTCCAGCAGGATTGGTCTCAGTGCCTCCACTGGTCATTCTGTGCAGTGAATGCAAGGAGAGCAAGTGAGAGTTGTTGGTTCACTAAGAGCAGGTCAGCTGGAACTGCATTTCCCCTGTGCTGCTATTATCTCCTCTCATATCTGCAAGTTATGCCTAAGCTTGTGGTACCTGCTTTTTAAAATTTGAGGCTTGAATCTAATGCCTTTACTTTCCATAGAAGGTAGCAGATAGAAAGTTTATGCAGTAGTCGATACACAATCAGGTGCATACGAGACTCCAGCACTGTTGTACCACCCTGCCGGTCCCAACCGCTGATCTTTTTATTGTCACTATACTGAAGGTTTTTCCAGAATGTCATGTAGTTGGAATTACACAGCTGGTTTGACTCCACATATTTGCTTGTTTTTGTAGTGTGACAGTACATGACTTTTTTTTTTTTTTTTTTTTTTGATGCAAAAGCAGAAGGCTTTATTTGTTCACCAGCGCGCTGGGGCCGGGGCCAGTTCCTCACGCAGGAGACTGGGCACACCGACCTTGAGTCCTTTTTTTTTTTTAGTACATGACTTTTTCTGTCTTTAAGATTTGTTTATTCAAAAGGCAAAGTGACAGAGAGGGGGAGAGAGTGAGTAAGAGGGAGAGAGAGAGAGAGAGATCTGGTTGTCTACCCACGTGCCTACAATGACTGGGTCTGGGCCAAGTCAAAGCTGGGAACCTTGGTGTCCCACATGGGTGGCAGGGACTCAAGTACTTGTTCCACCTTCCACTGCTTTCCATTAGCAGAGAGCTGGATTAGGAAGTGGTGTACCTAGGACTGAAACAGGTCCTCATATGGGATGCTGGAATTTCAGGTGGCAGCTTAACATGCTGCTCCAAAATTCTGGCTCTGATTCTTTTTTTTTTAATTTTAACTGCTAAATTATATTCTACTGTATGTATGTACCATAGTTTATCCATGCATTTATTGAAGGATATCTTGATTGCTTCTAAGTTTTGGCAATTAGGAAACAAGCTGTAATAAACATTATGAATGATGGGGCCAGTGCCATGGCATTGCTAAGGCTTAAATCTCCGCCTGTGGTGCCAGCATCTCATATGGGTGCCAATTTGAGTCCTGGCCATTCCACTTCTGATCTAGCTCTCTGCCTATGGCCTGAGAAAGCAGAAGATAACTCAAGTGCTTGGGCCTTGCACCCACGTGGTAAACCTAGAGGAAGCTCCTGGTTCCAGGCTCCTGACTGCAGATTGACTCAGCTCTGGTCATTGTAGCTATCTGAAAAGTAAACCGGTGGATGGAAGACTTGTCTGTTTCCCTTTCTCTCTCCTCCTCTCTCTGTAACTCTGTATGTCAAATAAAATAAACTCTTTATTATGAATGAATTTTTGTGTGGACTTTTTAAAAAAGTTCATTTGGGATACCAACGAGTACAATCACTGGTTCATGTGGTTAGAGTATTTAGTCTCTTTTTTAAAGATTTATTTTTATTTGAAAAGCAGATTATAGAGAGAAGGAAAGACAGAGAGAGGTATAACTTCCATTTGCTCGTTCACTCCCAAAATGGCCTCAACAGCCAGAGCTGAGCCAGTCTGAACCCAGGAGCCGGGAATTTCTTCTGGGTTTCCCACGTAGGTGCAGGGACCCTAGGCTTTGGGCCCTCCTGTGCTACCTTCCCAGTCCACAAATAGGGAACTGAATGGGAATTGGAGCAGCCAGGACTTAAACCGTTGCCCATGTGGGATGCCAGTGCTGCAGTCGTAAGATCAGCCTGATGAAGCACCACAGTGGCCCCAAACTGTTTAGCTTTTAAGATGCTGTCAAGAATGTCCTCCAAAATGGTTATACAACTTTGCATTCATATCAGTAGTGAGTTAGAATTCCTGTCAGCTCTGCCTTTTCATTGATAGTTGATATTTTCACTGTTTTATGTTTTAGTTATTCTTTATATGTATAGTTTTTTAAGATTTATGTATTTTTGTTTAAAGGCAGATTTACAGAGGAAAGGAGAGACAGAGTGAGAGAGATTTTCTGTCTGTTGATTCAGTCCTCAAATGGCCAGAATGACTGGAGCTAGGCTGGTCTGAAGCCAAGAGTCAGGAGCTTCTTCTGGGACTTTCACGTGGGTGCAGGGTCCCAAGAACTTGGGTCATCTTTTGCTGCTGTTCCTGGCACATTAGTAGGGAGCTGGATTGAAAGTGAAGTAGCTGGGACTCAAACTGACATGCAAAGATGCCAGTGCTGGCAGACCAAGGATTAGCTTACTATACCAGTGCGCCAGCTCTGTGTGTGTGTGTGTGTGTGTGTGTGTGTGTGTGTGTGTGTGTGTTTATTTGAGAATCAGACTTACAGAGAGGAGAGAAAGGGAGATTTTTCCATTTGCCTGATTCATTGCCTGGTGGTTGTACAGCCTTTTGGGCTGGGCCAAGCTAGGAGGCAAGAGCTTCATCTGAGTCTCCATGTGAATACAGGGGTCCAAGAATTTGAGCCATCTTCTGATGCTTTCCTAAGTGCATTGTTAGGGAGCTGGATTGGAAGGGAGCATCCAGGACTTAAAACAGGCATGCATATGGGATGTAGGCATTGCCCATGGCTGCTCAACTTGATGCACCACAGCAATAGCCCCCTGAATCTTGCTTTTTCAACTTGCCAGCTTATTTTGGAGATCAGTCTGTTCCAGTGCTTATACACACACCTAAATGTTCACATTTCAACAGCTAAATCGTATTTCATTGTGTAGTTAAATGAACATCTAATTAGTCATTCTCTTGCTGGCATTTAGGTTATTTCCAGTCAACCTCTGTCAACAGTCTGGCAATGAAATTCTCATATAATTTATATTCATGTGTACCTGTACATATATCTTAGGAAGACTTACTAGGAATAAGGTTGTACAATCAAAATTTGTCTAATGTGAATTTTGATAGCTTTTGGCGATTCCCCACCACCACCAAAGAAGTGGTCTAAATTGATACCCCCAACCAAAGAATTAGTATAAATTGACCATATTTAATGTACAACCTAAAGTTGCCCTAAGAGTCTACAGTGAAACTTTATGATTATACCACTTAAATATTTTTATCCTTTTGCCCTTGATGTTTTTTGTGCAAAATGATTTAGATTCTTCTGCTGTGTTTCAGACCTGTGGATATATGGGCTTTGGGGTGTATGATTATTGAGATGGCCACTGGGAATCCCCATCTGCCCAGCAGCTCTGATTTGGATTTACTTCATAAGATTGTTTCAAAAGTAGGTAGGTATTAGTGCAAAACACTGTTATTCCTCTACAATATTGCCAGGCCAATTCTTTTGTGGTTTCTAATTCAGCTTTTCTGTGTAAAAACAGGGAGGCATGTTCTTTTGATAGAAGGCAACAGATGGATGCCTTGGGCTGATAAAGAAGGGAAAAATTCTGTTTATGCAAATAATATTTTCTTTGCGGGATGCACATAACTAAACCATATGTTAATGGTTGATGCTAAAATTAGTACAGTAGGAATATAATTCAGTTTGTCTAAAAGATATCTGAAAAGTTAAGCTGCTATAGACACTGGTAACCTCTAAACAAGAACTTTTTAATAGTCATAGAGTTGAATAAAATACTAAAGCACTTGGAGGTAAAATATCAGTTATTTACTCAAACTACCCTCTTTTTGAAAGAACACAGTTGACAAATAGATAGCTTAGTCAAGAATATATTTGATTTGTTGGCATTATGGTGCCACATACTTAGCTACCACTTGAAATGCCAGTTGAAGTCTCAGCTGCTGTGCTTCCAATCCATGTTCTAACTGATGCATCTAGCAGGCAGCGCATCATGGCCAGTGCTTGGCCCTGCCACCCATGAGAGAGACCAGGACGGAGCTCCTAGCACCTGGCTTCAGCCTGGCTCGGGCAGGCTGCTAGAGAGTGAAGTAGTAGATGGAGGAAATCTACTGCCAAACCCCTATCACTCTGCCTTTCAAAGAAACCTTTTTAAAAGTAATAAATTTAATGTTTATTTCATGATCTACTTTGACTGCTAAGCATTCTAATGATTAGCCTTGCACATGATGTTATTTTTTTTTTTAGTATTTATGAGTGAGGATTTTGAGATACCCTGTGTGTGCCTGGGAAACTGCTCAGGATCGTATATCTATTAGATGACAAGGAAAATATTGTGAACAATTATAAAAAATAGCAAAATCTAAATGAGTGCTGATTTAAGATGCAGCCTCACTCTTGGTGCAGGCATGTAGCATAGTAATTCATTTGCTGGTCGGGATGCCCATGTCCCATTATCACAGTGTGTGGTTCAAGTCCTGGTGTTGTTTGCCACCCAGTTTCCTACTTATGTGTATCTTGAGAGATGATGACTAGTGAGAAACCCAGCTGGAGTTCTGAGTTGGTGACTTTGGCCCAGCCAAGGCCAATCTTTTGGGAACATTCAGAAAGTTAACCCACAAAAGAAAGATCTCTGTCTTTCTGCCTTTGAAATAAAATTGAAAATAAAAATTATTTTCTTTAAGGTGTCATAGTCTTTTTGTGTGTTTTCAAATTCTGGCTGTGTGTTGTTAAAAAGAGACAGCGATAATGAGGTTAGTTCTGTGATTTTACAGTTGGAGAAGCCCAGGCACACAAATGGGGAGTTATTCAGTGTCACAGGCCAAAACTGATGACGGAACATGTTTCTGCTTTCGTTTTTTAACATTTGTTTATAGGTATTTAAGAGAACAAGAGATTGAGGAAGAGACATAGGGAGGGAGAAAGGTGTTTCATCTGCTGGTTCATTCCCCAAATGCCTGCCATAGTCAGGGGTGGGCCAGGCCAAAGCCGGAAGTCAGAAACTCCATCTGGGTCTCTGGCATGGTCGCAGGGGCCCAGATTCTTGGAGCATCTTCTGCTGCTTTCCCAGGCAGTTGAGTGGAAAGGTGGATCAGAAACAGAGTAGCCAGAACTCAACTGATACCTGATGTGGGATGTGTTGCAGGTGGTGACTTAACTTGGCTGTGCCACAACACTGGCCCCTGAAACATGGTTTTTTCACCCCTTCGTATAGTTTTTTCTATTCTGCTACTAGTATGTGTCCTTGTTTCTTGTTTGCAATATATTTATTTCTTTTTAAAGAAAATGTTATTTGAAAGGCAGAGTCTCTCTCTCACACACACACACACACACACACATTTTCCATCCTCTGGTTCCTTTTCTAAATGGCTGCACTGATAGGGAGTGGGTCAGGCTGAAGCTGAAAGTCTGGAATTCTCCTTGATTTCCCATGTGGGTGGCAGGGATCCAAGTACTTGGGTCGTCTTACGCTTTCCTTTCCGAGGTAGGTGCCTTAGCAGAGCAGCTGGGACTCAAACAGGGACTCCGATATGGCATGCTAGAGTTGGAATCAGTGGTTTAACCTGCTGTTCTATAATGCTGGCCCAAGCAATATTTTAAATTCTAAAGAATTTAAATATTTTAGCTATTTTGAATAAGGCTTCATTCACACTCTTTTTGCTGATGAGAACTTTGTATTTAACACCATTTAAATACCAATAAGTAAATATCTAAAAATTAAAATCTGTGCTTCCTGATAGCATTACATGTCTTACAGTTTGGAAACAGAAAACAAACTTGGTTCTTTAGGATATTCTACTGCCTGTGTGCTGTCAACAGATTACTGGAGAACAGTTTTTATGTGTATTTTTAATATTCAGATTATTGTTCACCTTTTTAACACTGGCCACACACTGTAGCTGTGATTCTTTATTTCATTTTTATTTATTTGTTAGGATTAATTTATTTTATTTGAAAGAGTAATGGGGTTGGGGAGAGATTTCAGACACACCAGATGGCTGCAACAATCCGGACCTTGCCAAACTAAAGCCAGGACCCAGGAGCTTCATCTGGGTCTTGCAGTACGTTTCAGAGGCACGAGTTCTTGGGATATCTTCTGCTGCTTTTCTAGGTGCTAGTTAGCTAATTGTTTTATATTTTAGATATTTCTTCTCAGGCAGAAGGCAGAGAAAGAAAGAGCTCTGATCCACTTATCCACTTCCCAAATGTAAGGGTCCCTGACTGAGGCTGAAATTGGAGGTCAGAAACTCAGTCCAGGTTTATGACATGGGTAGCAGGTTTCTAACTAAATGAGCTATCACCTCTGCCTGCCAGGGTCTGTACCAGCAGGAAGCTGGGGTCAGGAGCTACACACGGGCTTCAGATTCAGCCTCTAGAGTGAGACGTCCGTGTCTTTGCCAGGGCTTAACTATAGGCTAAAAGCCATCTCTAGTCCCACTTCTTGGCACCTTCAAGTCTGTCTACATAGCAGTTTGATTATTTTGATTGCAGACTAACTACAATGTTTTGTTGTTGTTGTTGTATGTATTCTCTTTTCAGGCAATTTGACACCTCATTTGCAGAGTATCTTTTCTAAGAATCCTATTTTTGCTGGAGTAGTCCTTCCTCAAGTTCAACACCCAAAGAATGCAAGGAAAAAATACCCAAAACTTAATGGATTGCTGGCAGATATAGTTCATGTATGTTAAGGAATTAAGAACTTACATGTGAGAAGTTTGCATAAATTACAATATTATTTCAAAATATTACTTTAATGAAATTCTGTAAGAGTTCCTAAAGTAATATTATTATCTGTTGAAAGTTATACCTGTAATGCAGATAAATTAAAATTTATAGACTATTAAAATGGAAACATCTTGAGATATATTTATTATTTTCAGTTTATCCTAATCCTGCTAGTCATTAGGGATGAACTGACAATTCAAAGCACTTACTGTGTTTATCCTCAGCTTTTACTGTCTTCTCCAGCTAGATTAGAACTCTCTGTATTGTGGAATCCGAAGCCGTCCACAAGCCATTGGCAACTGGAATGTTAATTTTGGAAGACAAATCAGTTCCAAAATTTACCTTGAATTGTTGAAAGCATCTAGTCTTTTTTTTGTTGTTATTTTAAAATTTGATTTTTATTTAAAGGCGGTGTATCAACGTATTTTATACAGAATCCAAAATGTAAAATGTATTTACTGTGAAAAGTAAAATAGCTTTTCCTTCTTTTCTCTAACCAGTTTCTTTTCACAGGGAAAATTATGGTAATTTATTCCTTTTTTAAAAAAAGATATATTTATTTTTATTGGAAAGAGGTTTTCAGAGAAGGGAGAGAGAGATGTCTTCCATGTGCTGGTTTACTCCCCAAATGGTTGCAATAGCTAGAGATGAGCTGATCCAAAGTCAGGAGATTCCTCCAGATCTCCCATGTGGGTGCAGGTTCCTAAGACCTTGGACCATCCTCTGCTGCTTTCACAGGATATTGGCAGGGAGCTGGATTAGGAGTATAGCAGCTGAGACTTGAAAAAGCACCTGTACAAGATAGCAGCACAGCAGATGGCAGCTTACCTGCTGGACTGCAGTGCCACAGGTAATTTATTTCTAATGTAAAGCCTTTGAAAATAATTGTGGTTCCCTAAATGTCAGAATAAGTGTCACTATAGTACTTAAAGAATGGACTGTGAATCACAACAACTGTATTGAAAACTTGAATGTGGCACTAATTAATGTGTAGCTTTGGACAAATGGATTAATCTCTGTTGCTCAGTTTACTGGGTTTCAAAATGGCACCATACTTAGCTTCGGGGCTAGAGTATTTAGTAAGGTGATATCTGGGGCTGGCATTGTGTCCTAGGAAGTATGCTGCCTGTGATGCCAGCATCCCATGTGAACAAACAGTAGGTGTCCTGGCTGCTCCACTTCCAATCCAGCTCCCTGCTAATGTGCCTGGGAAAAGTAGCAGAGGATGGTTCAAGTACCCAGGCTTTAGTAACTCAATGTGGGAGACCTGGATAAGGCTTGTGACTCCTGGCTTTGCCTGGCTCAACACTGGTCTTTGTAGCCATCTGCGGAGTGAAGTTCCCATTCTATTTCTCCATGTGACTCTCATTTTCAAATAAATGATTCAATTAAGAGAGAGAGAGAGAGAATGAATGTTGGAAATGTGCTTAGCCCAGCGTCCTGAGTAACTGTCCAAAAATGTTAATTATTCTCACTTCTTTTTAGATAAAAAGCATTTTTGATAACATTTTAAAAGAGCAGCCAAGACTTGAATCAGAACTCCCACATAGGAGTGTTACAAAGCAGCCACAATGCTGCCCCCAAACTAGAATTTTAATCCTTATAACCCAGCTTCCTCCTAAAAATGCATGTGGAAATGCAGCAGATCTTGGCCCAAGTACATGGCTTCCTTGCAAGCCATGTTGGAAACCAGGACAGAGTTCCTGGCTCCTGGCCTTGCTTTGGCTAAGATCTAGCTGTTGAGGATATGTGGGGAGGAAACCAGCAGGTGAAAGACCTGTCTCTCCTTCTCTCTGACTTTAAAATAAGTAAATCTTGGGCCCGACACAATGGCTCAATTGACTAATCCTCTACCCTGCAAGAGCTAGGATCCCATAGAGGTGTCGGTTTAAGTCCCAGCTGCTCCACTTCTCGTTCAGCTCCCTGCTTATGGACTGGGAAAGCAGTTGAGGATGACCCAAAGGCTTGAGACCCTGCACCTGCATGGGAGACCTGGAAGAAACTCCTGGCTCCTACCTTCAGATCAGCTCAGCTTTGACTGTTGTGACCATGTGGGGAATGGATCAACAAATGGAAGATCTTTCTGTCTCTCCTCTATGTAATCTGCCTTTCCAATAAAAATAATAAATCTTAAATAAGTAAATTTCGGGTCTGGCATGGGCCTAGTGGCTGAAGATAACACAGGGCCTGGCATAGTAGCGTAGTGGCTAAAGTCCTCACCTTGCAAGTGCTGGGATCCCATATGGGCGCCAGTTCTAATCCCAGCTGCTCCACTTCCCATCCAGCTCCCTGCTTGTGGCCTGGGAAAGTAGTCAAGAACGACCCAAAGCCTTGGGACACCGCACCCGCATGGGAGACCTGGAAGAAGTTCTTGGCTCCTGGCTTTGGATCAGCGCAGCTCCAGCCATTGAGGTCACTTGGGGAGTGAATAATCAGATGAAAGATCTTCCTCTCTGTCTCCTCCTCTGTGTATCTGCCTTTCCAATAAAAATAAGTAACCTTTTTTTAAAAAATAAGTAAATCTTTAAGGAAAGGCTTGTGTATTTTAGTCTCAATAATCACAAACCATGACAGATTTGTAAAATACAAATGATTATCCATGAACTTTTGACCTCATAAGACTGATAAATCAATCAAAATACCAAATCCAGCCAACATAGATTGACCTCTGTTTTTGCTGGAGTCATAGCACCATTAGCTATAATAATAATGTAAATTCTTAGAAGAATAAATGATCAAAAGTTAGTGTCAGAAATTCTAACAATCTAATATCACTTGAGAAACTTTTTTTTAGCTCTGAGTAACTGATTCTTAATTTGTCAAACGAATGAAAAAAAATTTTGTTTAAAGTTAACTGATCATAAAACTAATTTCAAAATATTTTTCCAGGCTTGCTTGCAAATTGATCCTGCTGAGAGGATATCATCTACTGATCTTTTGCATCATGAATATTTTACTAGAGATGGATTTATTGAAAAGTAAGCATTTTGAATCAATGTGATGTTTTTAGCATTTTGTTTTATGAAATTCTGTTAGGAAGAGAATTGCTTCTTAGGTTAATGTGAATAGCATAAATATTTAGCAAAATTGTGCTTTTTTATCAAGCACTAAGTAATTAGATAATATGGTAGATTTATAGGTATCACAGATGAAAACTGATAATAAAAGTAGTAACTAATATTCACTACATTGTTATAATATCCTTGACAATGTGCTTGGCTCTATATGTACTGAAATTTCAATGTCATCTTAGACCATCGGTAATGTTAAGTAAGCAATACTTTTAGCTTTATTCCTATTAGGCCAATGACTCAAAGGATATAGTTCATTTATGTCTCTTCTGTAGGAGTTCTATATAATATATTTGCAAAGTCAAATTTTTGAAAGATGCCAGTAATCAAATTTTAATAGATAAATGTTATGCTGTCTTACAATTTTCTGCCTCTCTAAATAAAGAATATTGGTTGATACTGCTTATTTTATTAGATTTATACCAGAACTGAAAGCTAAGTTACTACAAGAGGCAAGAGTCAACTCATTCATAAAACCAAAGACATACTATAAAGAAAATGAATTTAAAGAAGATGAAAGCAAACCAATGTTTACCAATACATTGCTAAGTAGTTCTGTTTTGAAAAGGGTAAGGATTTTTGTTTTTACATCTCTGCATTTAATTGTATTATAGTTAGCTTTGTAAAGACAAAAATAATTTCTAATGGCTAAGATTTTGAATGTATCTATCCCAGGAAATGGAAAGAGAAAAAAAACCCAAGGATGTCAAAGTCAGAGTTATTAAAGTTAAAGGAGGAAAAGTAGATCTTTCAGAACCAAAAAAGACAGAGCATGAAGTTGGAAGTTGTCAGCAGAAAGCACTTGAAGGTGCTCATGCTGTGGCTGAAGACAGCAGACCTGCAGTCATGGAACCCCCAAGCTGTGTCAATCCGAGCACCAATTCTAATATCATGAGAGACGATCTGCCTTCTGGAAGCTGTATGACAATGCCACCCATCAACCTAACTTCCAGTAATTTGATGACTACAACTCTCAATTCTAATTTCTCCCACCCCAGTTCAAGGTGAGATTTAACAGAGCACAGACCTAAGCCATGTGGTATTCCTCATAATGATTGTTATGATTTGGACAATAGTTTGGGTGTCCCCCAAAGGTTCGTGTATATGGGGGCCTGGGCTCTATAGTCCTGTGTTAATAGTTAGTGAATTAATGGTAATGACTCATTGAAAACTTGATCTAATTATGCCATCTAGGAAGTAGGCCGTTTGGGTCATTGAGGTATGTCTTAGAAGGTGGTTCCTTGGGGGCCGGAACAATGGCTCTACTTGCTAATCTTTTATCTCCAAGTACCAGGATCTCATATGGATTCATGCCCTGGTTGTTCCACTTCCCATCCAGCTCCCTGCTTGTGGCTTGGAAAAGTACTAGAGGATAGCCCGAGGTCTTGGGACCCTAAACCCATATGGGAGACCTGGAAGAAGCTCCTAGCTCCTGATTTTGGGTTGACCCAGCTCCAGCTGCTGCAGTCAGTTGGGGAGTGAGCCCTCTGTCTCTCCTCTCTGTAAAATCTGTGTTCCCAATAAATCTTTTTCTTAAAAAAAAAAAAGATTTATTTATTTGAAAAGCAGAATTACAGAGGAAGAGATGGAGAGATGCAAAGAGAGAGAAAAGAGAGATCTTCCATCTGTTGGTTTACCCCCCAAATGGCAAATATCTTTTCTTTTTTTTTTTTCTTAATGATTTTTTCAATTACTGCAAAGGCAGATATACAGAGAGGAGGAGAGACAGAGAGGAAGATCATCCCTCCAATGGTTCACTCCCCAAGCAGCCACAACGGTTGGAGCTGAGCCAATCTAAAGCCAGAAGCCAGGAGTCTCTTCCAGGTCTCCCACGTGGGTGCAGGGTCCCAAGGCTTTGGGCCGTCCTCAACTGCTTTCCCAAGCCACAGGCAAGGAGCTGGATGAGAAGCAGGGCTGCCAGGATTAGAACTGGTGCCCATATGGGATCCCAGCGTGTTCAAGGTGAGGACTTTAACCGCAACGCTATTACGCCGGGCCCTCTTTTCTTTTTAAAGTATTCAGCCTCAGTTTTTTGTTATAGAAACACAAAACAGAATGAATCTCCAGGGCATGGGCAAAAACTTAGGTCACATCATTGTGTTTCTCTTTAAAAAGAATGACACTTTTCTAAGAGAGTTTTAAAAAAAGTTGTTTCAAAAAGATACTATTAGTGAAAAATTAAACATCAGTATTGCTAAGAAAGGTTAATTTCTTTTACAACATTCAAAAGAAGTCTTCAGCAAATGATCTGTTACATAAATAAAACATACCTTTTTCAAGTTTAGTTTACAGACACTATGAATGTGATTTATATATATATCCTTGAGTCACCTTTTTATTACCTTAACTAAAATATCTGAGAGAGGCTTTTTGGGCAGGAGGGTGGTTTACTCCTGTAGTCTGCCATCTGATGGAGGGTGGTAATGGCTGCCCATGTGCAGAGGAAAGGTCACAACACAGTGAGCGAGCAAGCAGAGAGAGGCTATGCACAGCTCAGCTCTTATAGCCAGCCTTCTCCCTCTCTCTCTCAAAGACTTATTGATTTTTTTTGGAAAGACAGATTTATGGAGAGACAGAGAGATAGAAAGATCTTCCATCTGCTGGTCCATTCCCAAAATGACAGCAACAGCTGGAACTGAGCTGATCTGAAGCCTGGAGTTCCTTCCAGTTCCCCTGTGTTGGTGCAGGGTCCTGAGGCTTTGAGGCAAGGCTTTCCGCCATCCTCTGTTGCTTTCACAAGCCACAACAGGGAGCTGGAGGTGGAGCAGCTGGGATACAAACCAGTACTCATATGGGACCCGGATGCTTGAAGGGGGAGGATTAACTAATTGAGCCATTGCCACAGGACCTAATAAATAAATATTTTAAAAAGGCGGGGAGGGAGGAGACATTGATGAGAAGTGATTTGTCTGACTCTGACTGGAGAGTCCAGCAGCACAGCGGTTGTGTGAAGGGCCTCTTGCTGCCTCACAGCATGCCAGAGACGCAAATAGGGAACCAGTTTTATGCTAAGTTGGTACATGCTAGTAAGGAAGCATGGATCCAGGGCAGTGCCAGGCTCACTTATGACAACTTTCTTTCTTGGTAATTTTCTTGGAAGTTTGTATTTATTTATTTGAAAGAGTGACACAAAGAGGTAGAGACAGAAAGATCACAATAGCTGGAGCTGGGTCAGGAGCCAGAAATTCTATCCAGATTTTCCACAGGGGCTCAAGTACCCAAGCCGTCATCCACTGTTTTCTCATGCATTAGTGGAGAGATGGATGTAAAGTGGAGCATTTAGGGCGTCCACACACTACCACAGAATGCTGGCCCCCTCTTAGTATTTCTTAAGAGAGTGAAAACACATTCCCAAGAGAAAAACGTGAGTTTTTTTTGCTTGTCTGTCTGTTTTTAAGATTTTTATATTTTTATTGGAAAGGCAGATTGACAGAGAGAAGAAAAAAGAGAAAGAGCTTCCATCCACTGGTCCACTCCCCAAATGTAGTAACAGCTGGAACTGAGCTGATCTGAAGCTAATAGCCAGGCATTCCTTCCAGTTCTCCTGTGTTGGTGCAGGGTCCCGAGGCTTTGTGCTGCCATCAACTGCTTTTATAGTCTTTAACCAGAGAGCTGGATGGGAAGTGGAACATCTGGGACATGAACAGGCATCCATATGGAATGTTGGTACTTTAAGTGGAGGATTAGCTACTGAGCCATGCTGGGGTCCTTTACCTCCCTCCCCACCCACCACTGTGAGTTGTCCTTAAAGACCAAATCACCTCCCCTAAGTCCCCAACCCTTCTAACTTTTGCCACCTCTCAACATTGTCATTAGTAGAGACCAAGATTCTAGCACACCAACCTTTTGGAAAGAAACATATCAAAACCATAGCATTTGGTACAATAAAGTGAACTTTATTTTTGTTTTGTAGCAAATTCTCTTAATGGAGAAAGGATATAAAACAATTTTTTTCTTTATAGTTAAGTGGCTTGTCAAGTTCAAATATTCTATTGAACCAGTTTTGCATTTAGCCTCTGAAAGAGTTTGAAAAGCAGTGCACTTAATATGAGTCCACGTAATCATAAGCGGTGTGACGTCTGATGAGGATTTGTCTAGCAAGGAATTTGGATCAAGGCTCAGTGTAGAGACAACTGTGAATCTAGGTGAGGAAACTGCGTTCACTAGCCCAAGCAGATTCCAGCAGTCAGGTTTGGGCTGCAGAGGTGGGCCAGTGTCCTGATCTTTGTCAGTCCAGAGGTAGAGCACGCTGCACCATGCAGTCATGCTGATACCAGTAATTGTGGTAAGTGGATCTTGAACAGCAAGCTCCTAAACTGGGAAACCCAGTGCTTAGGAGATCCAGCTTCAGAAAATGCATAAGGGAACCAGTTTTGCAGCAGGAGTGATTCCATCAGAGGACTGTCACCACTATGTTAGCCGGGTGATACTTCTCTCCCTATGGGCCTATTTTGCCCCCTTGGAGCACTTGAGGGCTGAACTTTGCATTTTGGTGCTCACTGTTCAAACAGTAAGTTTTCATGCTGTAACTTACTTGTTATTGCAGATAAAACAAAGGCACTGTGGGGGAGTTCTGATAATTTCTCATTCATTTTTGAATAACAGGTTAGCTGAAAGAGCAAAAAGGAGACGCACTTCCTTACAGTATGTTGGACAAGCTGTGTCTGACAACAGGCAGGAGGATGGAGGTCCTGTGCAAGTAAGGCAAGAAGCTAGTTGTTCCAAGGGGGCCTCCCTTTCTCTTTTTTCAACCTTTGGGGGCTCTAACACTTTAAAAATTTTGCTTTAAATTTTGTTTGTTTGATTTACAGATAAGCTATCATTTCCTTAGAGCTTTCACAGTTTTAGTAAATTTATGTTTTCTTATTTATGCACTTTTAAAAAGATTTATTTTTATTTGAACGAGTTACAAAGAGAAGGAGAAATGAAGAGACAGAGATCTTCTATCCTCTGGTTTACTCCCCACATATCCACAACAGCAAGAGCTGAGCTGATCTGAAACCAGGAACTACGAGCTTGCTGTGTATCTCCCACGTGGGTGCAGGGTCCCAAGGCCTAGGACCGTCTACCACTGCTTTCCCAGGCTGTAAGCAGGGCGCTGGATGAGAAATGGAATAGCCAGGACACAGGCCAGTGCCTATGTCGGATGCCAGCACCACATGTGGGGATTTAGTCTATCTTGCCATGGTGCTGATCCCTTATCCATGCACTTAATGTATGACTTGTTCTTAAGGTTCCTACTCTGAAAATTCACAGGAGGGGCAGGTGGTTGTACAGCACGTGAAGCTGCCATGTGGAACACCTGTATCCTGCATATGAGTGTCAGTTTGAGACCTGGCTCCTCTGCTTCTCATCCAGCGCTCTGCTCATGAGCTCAGGAGGCAATAGATGATGGACCAAGTGTTTGGGTTCTTGCTACCTACATTGAAAATTATGATGGATCTCCTGACTTTGGCCTTGGTCCACCCCTGGCTGTTGCAGGATTTGGAGAAGGAACCGGTGGATGGAAGAATTTTATCTCTCTGTCTTACTGGCTTTCAAATACATACATACATATATACATACATAAATAAAAAGATCTTTTCAAGACATAAGAACGTATGGATTTCTACTTCCAAAAAATGTTTTTCTTAGTAGATTGATCAAAAGCACTTGCCAAAGAAACACAACTTAATTTTTCAGCAGAGAAAAAAATAATAATCAGTGTTGCTTTATTTCCCTATTTTCTTTCTTTCTTTCTTTTTCTAACAAAGGAAAATAGTTTTATTTCACATTGAATGTGTTATTTATAGTGGAATATTGAAGGCATCTGGTGTGGTAGTTAAATGTTTGGTATTGGTTGGGTCAACAACATCTCGTATTATACTGCCTGGGTTCAAGTTCCAGCTCTACTCTAGATTCCAGTATCCTACTAATAAATACACTGGGAGGTAACATGGTTCTTGGGAGGCTTCAGATTCTTGGGTCCTTATTTCCCGCCCATGTGGAAAATCTATATTGAGTGTCTACCTCTCAACTTGGCTTGTTCCCTATCTCCTATCTCTCTGCTCTTCAAAAAAAATATTTTTAATTAAAAACAGTAAAAACCTATCTAAGAACAAGTGATTGAGTAAGAAAGTTAAGGTAAGACTGGCATTGTGGCACAGCTAACAGCCACCTTTTGGAGCACTGGTTTGAGTCCCAATTTATTCTACTTCCGGTCTGGCTCCCTGCTGATACACTCCCTGGGAAAGCAGCAGAAGATGGCCCAAGTGCTTGGACACCTGCCATCCATGTGGTAGACCCAGATGGAGTTCCTCACTTCTGGCTTTGTCCTGGCCCATTCCTGGCTGTTCTAGTCATTTGGGGGAGTAAGCCAGCATATGGCAGATCTTTCTTTGTCTCTCCCTCTCCCTATGTCACACTGCCATTCAAATACATAAATCTAAGTGTGTGTGTATATGTGTGTGTGTGTGTGTGTATATGTGTGTGTGTGTGTGTGTGTGTGTGTGTGTGAGAAAGAACATTAGTCATAGCCTTACAATGGGACACCATACATTACATTGTGGAAGTACTCATTGACTATGAAATATTTTTATGTCCTGTTGTGAAGAGAGCAAAAATAGATAATACCAAAGATTTTACAGATGCTGGGTACACAAATAGGATGTTGTTATTGGTTTTGTGTTTTTTTTTCTCAATGACTGTAAAACATGTCATTCTATAATAGAAAAATAAGTTGCTAGTAAAATTAACTGAAACATTTGGTTCAGGGTGTAGTAAATGTAGCGAAGATTAAAAGCTAAGGGACAGATGTTTGTCCTAGCCTTTGTGATACCACTTTGGATACCTGATTCCCAAAACTGAATGCCTGGACTTGACTTTGTTCCTGATTCCAGCTTACTGCTACTATACATCCTGTAAGGCAGGGGTAATACCTCAAGGATTTGGGTCCCTGCACCCCACAAAGGAGACCAGAATTGAGATCCTGGCTCCCCGGCTTCAATCTGGCATACCTGTGACTTTTATGGGTATTTGAGGAGGAAATTAACAGATGGGAGAGTTCTGTCTGTTTGCTCTCTTACTTGCTCTCTCTGTAAGACTTTCAAGCAAATAAGCTTTTTTATTATTTCAAAGTTAAGATTATAGCTTTCTATTTTATTTTTTATTAAAATAAATTTTATAGCTATCTTCTGTTATCCAAATGGTAGGCAGTTGTGGAGTTAGTCTTCTACAGATAGTCACGCACATGTTTCTTCAAACTAACTCTTGTCTGTTTGTTTATTTAGAGCCAAATAGAGAAGAATGTATTTAAGGGTCAAAGTGGCCAGATGGCAATTGGAAACAAAAGGAAGGTGAATTTTTCCAGGTCTGACAGAAAGGAATTTCATTTCCCAGAATTGCCTTTCACAGTACAGTCTAAGGATATGAAAGGAATGGAAGGTACATATATTTTACATAGTTTTACAAATCTCCGGATGATATAAATTTACAGTATATCTTGGGGCTGGTGCTGTGGCATAACAAATCGCCACATGAGGCACAAGTATTCCACATGGGCACCAGTTTGAGTCCTTGCTGCTCCATCTCCAATCCATTTCACTGCTAATGTCCCTGGAAAACAGCAGAGGATGGTCCAAGCACTTGGGCCCCTGCAACAACATGAGACCTAGATGAAGCTTCTGGCTCCTGGCTCCTGGCTTTAGCCTGGCCCAGCTCCTGCCATTGCAGTCATTGGGGATGGAAGTTATCTCTCTTCTCTATCCATATATCATCTCTCTGTAACTCTGAATTTCAAATAAGTAAACTAAATCTTTAAAAAATAATTTTAAAATAACTTGTAAGTGTAATGGAGCTAAAGTATAGTGAAGTGCTGAGAGAAAGATTTTCAATGCATGAGGTTTTCTTCCCCTTGTCAAGCAGGGAGTGGAATTTAGAGGAAATAATTTTGAAGGGGGTTTAAGCCAGCCTTAAGAGGGTAGGTTTTTAATTTGTTTAGTGTTGTTAGGAGGACAGTGAGGAAGGTGGTTTTGGCTGCATACCCTATCTGGAGTCACTTCCCTTTGTAATCCTCCTGGAGCAGCTGTACAACCAAGGGAAGGAATGTTAGCTGTGCTTCAGGCACCCAAGGATTCAGGAGCTTAAGATTTATTACTCTACAGTTTATCTTAAAGTGACGTTATTTTATGGCCTTGAGTAAATGTTTCTTTGAAGAATAGTGACATCTTGTGAAAAGTTAATATAATAGCAAGAGTATATTTTTTTTGAAGATTTATTTATTTTCATTGGAAAGGCAGATCTGTAGAGAGAAGGAGAGACAGAAAGATCTTTCATCCATGGGTTTACTCCCCAAGTAGCTGCAGTGGCTGGAACTAAACTGATCTAAAGCCAGGAACCAGAGCCTCTTCCAGGTCTCCCAGTTGGGTGCCGGGTCCCAAGGCTTTAGGCCTTCCTCTGCTGCGTTCCCAGTCCACAAGCAGGGAGCTGGATGGGAAGTGGAGCAGGCAGGACATGAACCAGTACCCATGTGGTATCTTGGTGCTTGAGGGGGAGGATTAGCCAATTGAGCCATTGCTGTGGGTCTCCCATGTGGGTGGCTGACGGCCAAGGACTTGGGCTGTCACCTGCTGCTTTCCACGGGGTACTTGAACAGAAAACCGGGCTCAAGAGTGAAGCTGATGAGGGCTGCCCAAGGAGCACCCTTACTGCTGCACCACTTGTCTGTTCACATGTCTCCTTTAAATACTGATAGACTTTCTTTGACGTTATCAGGTGAATAATTGTGACTTCAGTGGACGTCATAATCTTTTGAAATTCTTGAAAGTAAAATTTCAAGCTAGGAATAACAAATTATCATTATTTTATATATTTTGCAAAAGTTAAACAGATAAAAATGCTGAAGAAGGATTCAAAGAAAACAGATTTGTCTAAAATACAAACTTCACATCGACCAAAATCAGGAAAAACAAGAGGTAACACTTGCTTTTGTTTCATAGTGTTTTTAAGAAATGTTGCTTAGAGTTTTTCTCAGTGTATACATTTAGTTGTTACTGTTGAAAAACTGATAAAAACATGAACATTTGCAATCCTTGGACTCTGGAAACATATCAGTATCTTCAAAAATAACCAGTTATTAACATTTTTTAGAAGTACTTCTTGGGGCAGTGAGTGCCAGCTCTTATTTGAATGTTGAGCTATGTCCCCAGGAGAAGTAGTATCTCTGCTATGTGTATTGTCAAGCATCAGGCAGGTAAACCCTGCCGGTGAGAACAAACGTGGTGTGGTATGATTGACCTCCCCAGCAGCACATTGGAACTTGTAGCATTCTCCTTCCTTGTTCTCTCTCCGTTTCCTCCTGTATCCCTGCCGTCTCTCTGTTGTCACCACTACATGTCAGTAATCTTGCTGAAATATCCCCAGATCCTGCCCACCACAAAGATTCTGAATTTTGCCTGAAAGTCTTGTAGTGTTCAGTATCCAAATTGACACTCTCTTAAAATGCTTTTAAAAGGGAAGGTGACTGCAGAGCACTGCCTGAATTAAAACGTGCTGTAGATGGCTCTTTTGTCCACACCCATGAGCTCTTCTCTGTGTGTGATTTAGGAACTGCATTATCTCTTTTTAAAAGTCAAATGAATTAGATGTTGTAAATAACAAAATTATGCATATTTACTAAGGAAATGTCAGTAAGTTAAAAATCTATAAAAACCTAATGTGAAGCTATTTAAGAAGACATTTTAAATAAAACCAGTCTCTGAAGCATTGGAGTGAGTTATCAGACAGTGTTAGGTGTATTCTCATAGTGACATTAGGGCTGTGTATGCATATTGGTCTAGAACTTGTTAACTCCACAGTTCACTTTACAGAAAATAAATACTGTACAACAAGGCAGCTGTTAGTGGTTATGTTTGAGTTCATAAAGTTGTAAGGTGGCTTTAAATGTTGACCTTTAGGTGACTTACTCATGTACATGTAATTTGAATGACTGGGTGGATTAGAGTTCCTGACAGAATGGTCCTATATTGCGTGTGCTCCTCCTGCTGACCTGTGAGAGCTCCCAGGAACTGAAATTATATTCTAATACAAGAAAACCAAGCTCCTAAGATTGTTCTGTCACTTTAAAATCAATCAGTAAACAATTCTCCTATGACTGGACCTCCTGAAAAGATGAACTTTAAAGAAAAATGACCTTGAAATGAAAGATTATTAGACAAAACCAGAGGTCCCCAGTGTTGGTTACATGGTTGATTTGTCCTTTAAAAGCAGTTTTGTCAAGTGACTGAAATACCATGTAAGGGAAGGACAAACATTTTTGTTAAATTAGTGTCAGGGCATGCTCTGAGACACTGTGCCCTGTATCAGAGTGCCCATTTGAGTCCCATTTCTCTGCTTCCAGTTCAGCTTCCTGCTAGGGTATCCTGAGAGGCAGCCAGTGATGGCTGGAATGGAATGCTCAGGCCCCTACCACTCATGCGTGAGTCCCAGATGGACTTCTTGGCTCCTGCTCAACCCTGGCTGTAGTGACCAGGAAGATGACTTACTGTGTCTGGGTCTCTGTCTCTGTTGCGTGATTTTGCCTTTCAAGTAGATAAAAATAAACATTAAATGTCAGAAATAAGAAAATGTCCAGAATTTTGAACTCATAATTTAAAGTCTAAGAAAATGGGACATTTTAAAAATTCAAGATAGAAAATAGCAACTTAATTATGCTATTCTTGGATCTGCCATTGATACCTGTTTTTAATTAATCCGATTTGGGTATTTTGCAGCTGTATAGTGAACACTTTCAAGTGTCTTTGCAGTATATTGAAGTAGTGCATGCATACATCATTAGGCATTTTGACCAGAAAGAGACCCTCTCTCCCTTCCTGTAAGTGGAAAGGAAGGGTGCCTGGGAGCACCACCTTTACTTCTGTTTGATTATGAGAGTGAGGAATACCTTTATTATAGAGTTCCACTGTAACTTATCAAATAAGCCACAGGTGCAAAGTACAGGTATTTTATATCTGGCTGTATGTGTCTCCTTAGCCAAACACTCACCATTTCCTCAATTAAGGTCCTGTTTCTATTTACTTTTTAGAATACAGGAAATACACAAACTGAAAGAGAGGGAATCCCAGAATCACTGTATGGTTTAAAAAAAAATCATTACTATTAATGTTATATGCACAAAAATGCTGACTAGAGAGATCAATAGGTACATCATAAATCTTATGTGACTATATATATATTCACCTAAATTTGGTTTTAGATTTATAATCTTTAAATTTTTAATGTATTCTTAATTTGAACATGAATTTATAAAACTACAGCTTACTTTAAATCATACTTTATTTGATCATGTGTTATTTAGTCTTGGCCATTGTTAGCTTTGGTTCAGAGCTTTTATCGTTAGAGAAAGATAAGTTTTAATTGTGTGATGAAGTGAGAACCTAATGTGTGAAAGCACTTGTGTTTGTTTTATTTTTTCTTACTACATTTACTACAAAACTACTGTCTGATAACCGTGTGACCTTGGTTGCACCACTTCATTTTTTTTTAAGATTTATTTTTATTTGAAAGGTAGAGTTACAGAGAGAAGGACAGAAAGGTCTTCCACTTGCTGGTTCACTCCTCAAATGGCTGCAGTAGCTGGAGCTGGGCCAGTTCAAAAGCCAGGAGCTAGGAGTTACCTTTGGGTCTGCCTCCTCTGTGGGTATAGGGTCCCAAGGCCTTGGGCTATCCTCTGCTGTTTTCCCAGGCCACATGCAGGGAGCTGGAGATCAGAAAAGGAGCAGCCAGGACTGGAACTTGTACCCATACGGGATTCTGGCACCACAGACAGAGGCTTAGCCTAGTACGTCACAGGTCTGAGTTTGGTTTTAACACTAGATATTCTGGAGTGGCACTCAGGTGTATCATGAAGATTGCTTACAAGGGTGGAAACTGAGCAAAACATTGAAGCCAATCTTTTAGCCTGACTGGCATGTTTATAATTTAATAATTTACATATAATCAGAGTATGTTTACATTCTTATTCTTGGTTCTTACTAGCTTGGTTTCTCATTTTAGGGTGGAGATGGCCATTGTGAGGGGAAGAATTTGAAGAGGAACAGATTTTTTTTCTGGTAGTGTCTTTCAAATTCTCTTAAAAATACAAATTGACAACTCTTCCCTTTTTTACATACAATAGCCATGCAACATCATACATATTGTTTTGTTATTACAGTATATTCAGTTTTATTCTTTCTTCTAATATCTCTGTATGCTTTACTTGGGAGTATATAAAGTCATCTCCTCTCTGCCTACCTCTGTTCTTAGTATGATTGCTAAGTGGTGTCACATCCTGTCACAGGACACGCACTGTGCTCACACTGATCTCTGCCTCTCATGGTCACACAGCCTTGCGTTAGTTATCTCCTAGAACGCCCAGGCTTTCTGACCTGAGTTCTTCAGGAGATACCTGACTTATTGTTTTAAAAGCTATTTGTTATCAATACATGTTGAAAAAATTTGTTCTGTGGATCAGCAGTAAAAGTATTTTAAAAATAACTAAAAGTGATATAATACTCAAATGTTAAATTATTTTACCCTTTCAAACAATTGCCAGCACTCTTGCATTTTCCTAGTTCCATCTGATAGTGCCTTTTATGCCTGAAGACTTATCCTAATTCATAAAGCAAATCATATCCCAACCCAGGAGGGTACACTACTTCTTTAGTCTATCATGATGCTATAACTGTACAAACAGTGATCTGTGAAGAATATAAGTTTATTAACCTCACAGTTCTGAAGGAAATCCATGAATATGGTGCTAACATGCGACAGGGGCTCTGTGGTGAGGTGGTGGAAGGGGTCAATGAGGAGATAGAACCTGCAGGCTGGCTCAGGTCTGCCTTTCCTTACAGGGTCCCTCATGCCATGGTGGGGACATCACCCAAATGACCTCCCCGACTTCCCTCTCCAAATAGTATTAACAGATAGATTTCTGGTTTGCATTTCTAGTAGGATACATTTAAATTATAACACAACCGAACTTCTAAATTGTCCTATTCTTTTAAAAATTGAGAAATTACATTACTCTATATAGGTTTGTTCTCACTAAATAAACATGAAAAAGCAAGTGAAAGTTTCATCTTTTTATTAAAATATTGTGACATTTATCTTTTAGAAAATAATGACTGGGCTCTAACAACTAATTTCTTCCAGAGTAATTTAGATTTGTCCATGTGGTAGATTTTGGTAGTTACAAGTCTGGCCATTGCCTATCATATTTACGTATTTGTTTATGCTTGCAACAGTGTAAATGACTGTCAATTTGTGTAAAAACGCTTACTAGAATTTCAGCTGCATTTTTGGGAAATCTATACATCATTTGAAGAGCATGAATTTCCTAACAATAGTGAGACTTCCCATACATGAGCATGATATAATCTCTCCATTAATTTAGGTTTAATTTCACTAAGCAATATTTTCTTATAATCTTACATCTTAAATTTATTCCAATGTGTTTTGTTTTTTATATTACAAATAGTTTTGCTTTTACATTTTTTGAGCTTTTATATTTGTCTATTTTTTCCTTTTAAATTTCATCTTCCACTTATCTGTTGGTAGCTTACAGGGGTACAGTTTGTTTTATATTAATGTTTTCTCTTGAGACCTTGCAAAATTTACTTTTTTAGTAGATTTCTTCTTTCTGTCACTCCGTTTTTTTTAATTAATTAATTTATTTTTATTGGAAAGTCAGACTTGCAGAGAGAAGGAGAGACAAAAAGATCTTCCATCTGCTAGTTCACTCCCCAAGTGGCTGCAATGGCCAGAGCTGACCTGATTCGAAGCCAGGAGCCAGGAGCTTCTTCTGGGTTACCCACATGGGTGCAGGGTTCCAATGGGCTGTCCTCAGCTGTTTTCCCAGGCCACAAGCAGGGAGTTGGAGAGGAAGTGGAGCTGCCGGGACATGAACCAGTGCCCATATGAGATCCTGGCATCTGCAAGGCGAGGACTTTAACCATTAGTCTATTGTGCAGGACCCTGTCACTCCTGCTTTTTTTCTCTCCCTTCCCTTCTGCTCTATATATTTTTTATATTCTTTAGGACTTTCTATATAACTTGAGCAACTTTAATCCAAAAATCTGAAATCCAGAATGCTCCAAAATTTGAAACTTTTTGAGCATTGTCACATTTATTAGTAGTAGTGGGAAATAAGAAAAGAAAAAAATATTAGTAGTGAAAGAATAGTGTTATCTTAAACTGTAATTGTGGATTTGTCTGTTTCTTCTGTCATCTATGTCAGTGTTTTTGAAGCTCAATTAGATGCCTGTATATTTAGAGCTGTTGTCATATTTCCAGTGCACTTGACCCTTAGCTACTCTCCAGTGTTTGAAAACAATTATGTATTATACCTAGTTTTATTATTGTTTACAGTTAGACTCAATACCTGTTATTCAGTCATGGTTAGAACTAAAAGTTAAGCTAAGGAATTAGGAAGAGGCCTGCTGCCCACCGGGCCAGTGGCTGCTAGGGGCTGCTTTTTGGACCTGCTCCTGTGAGGACTAGCGATGCCTGGGCCACAGCGAGGGGACAGCAGAAGTCAAGGTTACAAAGTGAGTGGTGGATGAGCAAAGGTCGCTACAATGAAAGATAAAGATAAAAGAGTAAAGAGGTTGCAATCATGCTGTTTTGTATAGAGTGTGCAGAAGTGCACTAGGGTAATAACAGACATTTAGAAGAGTAATAAAAGATGTTGCTATCAACAGCAGCAGAGCAGTTGAACTCATCCAAAGATGAAAATAAGCCTGAGTGCTATGAATTTGGGGAAAGTACACACTTAAATTATCCCTGTTCTCAAAATACACTTGGAGACTGTGAACCTCTAAGAAGAAAGATAAAGAAAGAAAGGAAGGAAGGAAGGAAGGAAGGAAGGAAGGAAGGAAGGAAGGAAGGAAGGAAGGAAGGAAGGGAAAATTCTGAACCAGAAGGAGAAATTGAGGAAGTAAAAGAGAATGAAGATGATGGAGACGACGCTGCTCTGGGCAGCCTCAGCCAGGCCACGGTTTTCCAGCAAGCCAGAATGAAAGAATAAACAAACAAAAAACCACGGGAAAAAGGTGGCCCAGTTCAGGGGATCCCTTGGCATCGGTTGACTCAGGCAGGACATCCAAGGATAAAGAAAGCATGTGTTGCAGTGGTGAGGAAGAGCTCTGGGATTATGATGATACTTACTGTGAAGGTACCCTAAAATTTAAAAAGACAGAGCGGAGTTCAGCTGAAGACTAAGGTTCTGCATACAGTTAACATTTTCTTTAAAGTTGAAAAAGCCACACCTTTTTTTTAAAGATTTTTTTTTCAAAGTCAGATATATAGAGAGGAGGAGAGACAGAAAGGAAGATCTGTCCGATGATTCACTCCCGAAGTGACCACAACAGCCAGTGCTGCACCAAACCGAAGCCAGGAGCCAGGAACTTCCTCCAGGTCTCCCACACAGGTGCAGGGTCCCAAGGCTTTGGGCCGTCCTCGACTGCTTTCCCAGGCCACAAGCAGGGAGCTGGATGGAAAGTGGAGCTGCTGGGAATAGAACTGGCGCCCATATGGGATCCCAATGCCTTGGGACTCTGCACCTGTATGGGAGACCCGGAGGAGGTTCCAGGTTCCCGGCTTCAGATCAGCGCGCATTGGCCCGTTGCGGCTCACTTGGGGAGTGAATCATCGGACGGAAGATCTTCCTCTCTGTCTCTCCTCCTCTCTGTATATCTGGCTGTAATAAAATGAATAAATCTTTAAAAAAAATTTATTTATTTAAAAGGCGGAGTTACACAGAGAAAAAGACACAGAAAAGGTTATTCTGCCTTTTGATTCACTCACCAAATGGCTGCAACTGCTGGGACTGGGCCAGGCTAAAACCAGGGAGCCTGCAATGCCATCCAAGTTTCCCACTTTGAATATGTGAACTCAAACAGGTGGACTGCTTCCTGCCTTCCCAGGACACCCGCAGGGAGTTGGATCAGAAGGAGAGCAGCTGAGATTCCAACTCCTGCTCATGTGGGATGCTAGCATTATGGGTTGAGGCCCAACCCACTGCCACAGCACTAGCCTAGTCCATTGAAATTCTCAGGCCATGCTTTGAGAAAACATTGTGATCAGTCACATGATTATCATAGGCTGCTGTTAACTTACAGGTGCAAAAATGTAGCTAATCGTAGGTTAAAATGTAAAAAGGGGCTGGAAATATATATATATAGTAGAACCTCCAATTCAATCTCTTGAGTATTTCCAGGGCCTGACCACTTTTTACCCCTCCACTGCTCCTCACAGAATCTCTTGCCTTACTGATGGTTCTCCTTGTTTCTCCTTCTGTTCCACTTTATGAGTTCTTAATACAGGTTAAACCAGATGATGTCACTGTTCTGCTGAACTCCTCCCACCTCTCCACCCAGAAGAAAAACCATAACCTTATCATAGTCAGCAAGACCCTCCGCACTTTGCCACTGCGCCTGCTTTACTGTTTCCTTGTTGCTTGTTCTCAAGCCCACTGGCTTCCTTGCAGTTTCTAGAGCCCAACAGCAGTGCTGTCGTCTCTGAGCCTTTGCCCACCCGTACTGTTTCTCGTTCTGGAAATCTTGCTGAGGGCATCTCCTTGGCCTCTCACTCAACACAACCCCTCTACTCTCCTTTACATACCCTCCTTTACATACAACCCCTCTACTCTCCTTTACATACATGGATACAGAAAGGCTCCGCTCCACTCCACTTACCTGAAAGTTGAAACTCTCCCATTCCTACTACATCCTTGTGTTACCTTATTTGGTATAGCATTTCCCTTTCTGAAAAGCTACATGTGCTACTTATTCATCCTCTTGACTGTTTCCCTCTGCTGAAATAAGACTCTCTGAGGATAGGGATTTGGTGTTCTCCATGCTTAGAACAGTGCCTAGTATATAGTGACACTGAAATATGTTTACTTTGTGAATGAATTATTAAACACTGAATAATGATTTTACCGGTGGGGTAGGACATGGTCCCTGTAGCATGCTAGTATTGATTTCACTTTCTGGGTAGCAATATTAAGACTACAGATTTCCTGTGTGCTGCTGGACTGGGAGCCTAGGTTAGTCTGAATAAACTGCCCTTACGTGTTAAAAAAGAAAAAAAAGACTACAGGTATCCAATGGCTTGTGGCTTCTCAGCATTCCCTTCAAAGTCATTTCAGTCCTAGTCTCCTCCAGAGGGAGCCCAGGATCCAGCATTTTCAGGACATGTAGCCAACCTCTGCCCTGGGCCAGCAGAGGACAGGACCTTGAATCCCCTGTGGGACTGAAGTGATGTGTGAAGCCGGCACACGGATACTAAGAGCTTTTTGCTCTAAGTCACCAGTCTGAGAGATGCAATAAAAAGGCAAGTTAAGAATTAGATTTCTTCATATGAATGACTCCAAAGTCTTAGGACAGTTCTAGCTACACCATAGAATAGTTATATAATTTTCAGACAATAATTACCCTTGGATAGCTCCTTTGAGTGGTTCCTAATTATTACCTTGAACATTATTATTATAATGTTAAAAGCATCTGATGCTCCCATGAAAAACTTTAAAAACAAGACTTATTATAAATAATCCTGCCATTAATAGTCTTCTGTGGATTATTGTTGCATTTGGAAAACTATTCCTTTTTCTTTATCTTCTGAAGAGAACATTTTGTGGTTTCAGAGTATTCGTTAAAACAATACCTATAAACTTCTGGGGTTTCTTTCTCTTGCACAATTGTCTGTTGAATGAACATTCCATTTTTATTAAAAGTCGTTTTGTATAATTCCAGACTAGTGTCAGATTCCAGATTAGTATCCAATTGCCCAAGTTAAGGCAAATGCCTGAGTGGTTTGTGCCCTTACCACTTCTTCACTGGGGAGAGTGGATAACATTTTTTTTCCCCACAGTTTTCCCAGCTGCAAATGAGGGCAAGGCAAGAATAGCTTGTCTCAATGATAGCTGCAAAGACTCATCAAGGCAAGGTTTAATACACACAGGTCATGATGGGTGTGCACTAATGATATACGTTGTTCACAGAATCTCTGGGATCTGCTTCGAGCTTGCAGAATTATGCTGATTAATTTAGTTTTGTTGTTTGGGTTGTTGTGATTTATTTCCTTTGATAATAAGTTAGAGCTGTAGGTGCCCCCTGCTTTTGTTACATAGTGTTTGCGAAGTTGTGAGGGAAATTGTGCATTGATTTCCATTTATTGTTTTTTTAAGATTTATTCATTTGAAAGGCAGAGTTATAGAGAGAGGGAGAGACAGATATTCCATCCACTGGTTCACTCCCTAAATGACTGCAATACTCCAGCTGAAGCCAGGAGTTCCATCTAGAGCTCCCATGTGGGCACAGGAACCCAAGTACTTGGACCCTCTGCTTCTTTTTCAGTCTCATTAGCAGGGGGCTGGATTGGAAGTAAAATAGCTGGGACTCTAACTTGTGCCCGTATGGAATGCTGGCATTGCAGGTGGCAGCTTAAGCTACTGTGTCACAATGTTAACCCCTATTAATTTTAATAGTGGTTTATTTATTTATTTATTTATTTGAAAGGCAGCGTGACAGAAAAGGAGGAGAAACAGTGAGAGAGATCTTCCATCTTCTGATTTACTCTCCAAATGCCTGCCACATCTGGGACTGGGCCAGGCCAAAGCCAGGGTCCAGTAGCTCTCCCTGGGTCTCCCATGTGGTTGGCAGTAATCTGAATACAACTGCTGCCTTTGAGGAGCATTAGCATGAAGTTTGATCAGAATTGCAGGGTAACTAGAACCTAACCCAGGCACTCTGATATGGGACACAGTCATCTCAAGTGATGGCTTAACCTGCTGAACAACAATACTGACCCATGGTCTCCACTTACTGAGACATAAAATCTTCAGATTCTCTTCTCTATATGTATAAGACTTTTAAAAATTTCAAAAATAAACAAAATATTTAGAACTATAAGAGTATATACCATATCCCCTCTTGAAGCTGGGACTCAGTCCCACTTTTATAGGGTTGTGTCATATCAAGGGCATACCTAGTGCAGCAATTCTTTAATATCTGGGCCAGCAGTTTCCAGCTCATTATTTTGTTTTCTTCCTTCCTTCCTTTCCTCCTTCCTGCCTGCCTGCTGCCTTCCTTGCTTTGTTCACCCTTGTTGGTCTTTTTTTATGTTCCAGAATATTTGTGTGTTAATGGAGGGTGTAAGGTTATAAAAATGGCCATCTTGGGATGATATTTCCTCTCGGAGAAAAAAAGAAATACAGAATTTTAGGTACAAGGATTTGCTAGGGTCATCTTTTCCTCAGAAGGAGCCTGTGTGAGGAAGGATTGCTGCCACTTGGGCCTCTGTGGACACCAAGTAGGTTATGGCAGTGGCAGCAACAATCAAATTGGCCAGTAACAGGTCAGGACTTGAGATGTGCTGAGTCAGCATCTCTGTAATGATGTGTCTGTCCTGGCAAAAGCAGAAAAGGTTGCCACTGCCACTCTATGGGTTGCTGTTGCTCAGCACTCTCTTCCTTCCAGTTTTTGAAGAAAGGACAAAGAATGTAGTCACAGAGCTAGACAACTCCTTGCTGCATTTAATACTTTGAAGAATAAGAGTCTGATCCCTGAAATAATCAGTCTGCCTTCTGTCTTCACCCCAGTAATAAAACCTTACCTTTGATGGACACCAGTTATATCCTAATCATCAAATTCAGTGACTTCCAAGTCCTTATTTTTCCTAATCTTCATGTCACATTTAATGCCATGGATTACCTTTTTAGAACATTCTTGTCTTTTTATGTCACGTGTTGTCTTTCTTCTCGCTTCAGAGTGCTATTCTGTTCTACCGATAATTTATCTTCCCACCTGTTTCTCTGTCATCATTCTCCAAAGTTCACTTTCTTCCTTCTTTTCTTCCTTTCTTCTCGTCCCATCTCCTCCTCTCCACTTCCTTCCCCTTTTCTTTCTTTGCTTTTAGGAAGGCAAAGCAACAGAGCAAGAGACACAAAGATCTTCTGTCCTCTGATTCACTCCCCAAATGCCTACAAAAGCCACAGCTGAGCCACCTGAAGCCAAGAGCCGTGAACTGCTGTCCTGGTCTTCCAAGTGGGTGGGCAGGTGCCCCAATACTTGGACCATCAACTGCTGCTTTGCTGGATGTTAGAGCAGCCAGAATTTGAACTGCCTTTCCAATATGGGATACTAGTATCTTAAGAAGTGGTAACTGGCTATGCCACAAATGCCACTCTCGGGGGCCAGGCCTGGAAGGAGTTCCTTTGGCCCAAGCCAGGCTGACTGTTAATGGGCATTTGGGAGTAAAGCAGCAGATTCAAGATTTCTCTCTTGTGCTGCCTTTAAAATAAATAAATTTTGGAGGATTTTAAAAATGGACAGATCTAACATAAGCATATCTGGATTTCTGTAAGTAGAGAAGAG
The DNA here is from genome assembly GCF_030435755.1 of Ochotona princeps. Lineage (NCBI taxonomy): Eukaryota > Metazoa > Chordata > Mammalia > Lagomorpha > Ochotonidae > Ochotona > Ochotona princeps. The sequence continues at coordinate 35,498,511 of NC_080850.1, forward strand.
ATAAAATAAGGAAGATGTAATATGTAAAGAGATAATGTGCAAAAATATTCCCAAACTGAAGAAATACAAAAACTCATGTGTTGAAGCTTTGTGAGCCCAAGCAAGAATAATGTGAGCAAAATCCCACCTAAGAACATTGCAGTAATATTACAGGAAAAAAGTTTCCTTCAGAGGAGCTGATCTCAAGAAAAGTGATAAAATCCAGAAGATGGACTGTGGTCTTTGCAGTACTGACAAACCAACTGTCAATCCAGAACTCTGTACCAAGTGAGAGGGTACTAATGCAAGGGGAAGTTTAGGCTTCTTTCTAGACAGAGGAAGACAGAGAGGACTTCTTACCAGCAGCTAGGCTCTGAGAACACGGCAGAAGGGAGTGGCTTCAGCAAAAACAAAAACAGTCCCACGTCACAGTAGGGGATTTAGGAAGGAATGAAAACCCACAAAGAGGAGAAATGTGTGGGTAAATGTAAATGTATACTGGTTGTAAAAATCAGTCAAAGTACTAGGAGGATTTAAAATATGTGCAGAATTAAATAAATGGATGCCCATAATAAAATTAGAAGCAAGAGAATGGTCCAAATCCTTGGAACCTGCACCCACATGCGGGACCTGAAAGATGCTTCTGACTCCTATAAATCTACCTTTCCAATGGAAAAAAAAATTTTTTTTAATAAAAGCTTGAAAACCATGATGCAGCAGGCTAATCCTATGCCCTGAGGTGCCAGCACTCTATATGGGTGCTGGTTAGTGTCCCAGCTGCTCTACTTCTGATCCAATTCTCTGCTTTTGGTCTGTGGAAATGCAGATAATGGATGAAAGCCATGGGACTCTGCACCATGTGGGAGACCCAGAGTAAGCGACTGGTTTCCACCTACAGAACAGCTCAGTTCTTCCATTGTAGCCATTTGGGAGGTGAATCAGCAAATAAAAGACCTTACCTCTGTCTCTCTTTTCTCTCTCTCTCTCTCAAAATCTGCTTTTTAGGGGCTGTTGCAGCCATTTGGGGAGCGAACCAGCAGATGAGAGATCTTTGTCTCTCCTTTTTTCCATAAATCTGATCTGCTTTTTCCAATAAAAATAAATAAATCTTTCTGCTTAAAAAAAAAGAAAAGCTTCAAAAACAGGCCTCTAATGGACCAAACAGATTTGCAAATAACTCAGTTGCCTGTCAAAATAAGCTTTAATGTGTTCATAGGAAATCTAAAAATATAAATCCATAACAAGCATGCAGTAGACATAATGCCTTTTAAAATACACAGAAAATGTGACCATAATGAAAATTACTTTTTAAAAATATTTATTTACTTATTTTTAATGACAGAGTTACGGGGAGAAGCAGAGACAGATTTTCCATCCACTGGTTCACTCTCCATATGACCCCCAATGGCTAGGTCTTGGGCCAGGCAGAAGCCAGAAGCCAGGAGCTTCATCCGGATCTCCCATAGAGGTGCAGGGGCTCAAGCTCTTGAACCATCTTCTGCTGCTTTCTCAGGTGCATCATCAAAGAGCTGGGCCAGAAGTGGAGCAACCCAAACTAAAACCCACATTCATATGAGATGCTGGTGCTAGGTGGTGGCTTTACCCACTATGCCATAGCACTGGATCCTCCATAATGAAAATTAAAACTCATTATAAAGCCATGGAAAAAGACTTTTAGAACAGCTTTAGAACAGGCAGACTTTTAGAACAGCTTTAGAACAAAATTTTAAAGAACAGCATGAACATAATTAAGAAAGAATAAAATATTTTAAAAGGTCCTACTGGCACTTCTAGAGCTGAAAGATACAGTACATGAAATAGAGGGAAAATTAGTTTAAATATTATGTCAGAAAAGATCATTATTTTTAAGAACAGCACCTCTTTTTAATGAGAGGTAATATAGTCACTGAGAATTTTATGATACCTCCAGAAAATTTCATGCAGAACTTAACATACTTTTTTTTAAAAAAAAGATTTACTTAATTTTTATTGGAAGGGCAGATTTGATAGAGAGAAGGAGAGGCAGAGAGGAGGATCTTCCGTTCACTGGTTAATTGCCCAAGTGGCCACAACATCCAGAGCTGAGCCGATCCAAAGCCAGGAACCAGGAGCTTCTTTCGGGTCTCCCACACAGATGTACGGTCCCAAGGCCTTGGGCTATCCTCGACTGCTTTCCCAGGCCACAACAGCCAGAGCAGGATAGGAAGTGGAGCAGCTGGAACACAAACCGGCACCCAAAAAATGTCCCAATTTATATAAGGTGATTTATCCATTGAGGCATCACACCAGGCCCTACCTCTTTTTTTTTTTTTTTTATTGCAAAGTCAGATATACAGAGGAGAGACAGAGAGGAAGATCTTCCATCTGATAATTCACTCCCCAAGTGACCACAACAGCCATTGCTGTGCCAGTCTGAAGCCAGGAGCCAGAAACTTCCTCCAGGTCTCCCACGTGGGTGCAAGGCTTTGGGCCGTCCTCAACTGCTTTCCCATGCCTTTTTTGTAACCTGTTTGATTCTGATACAGCTCCTTTTTGATAACGTGCCTGGGGGAGCAGCAGAAACTGATCCGAGTGCTTGGGCCCCTTTCACCCAAGTGGGGAAAAACAGATGTGTTTCTGATTCCTGGCTTCAGCCTGGGCCAGCCCCGGATATTGTGGCCATCTAGGAAAGTAAGTCAAAGTGGATGAAAGAAATCTCTGTTCTTCTGTAACCCATCTTTCCAGTAAAATGAATGAATCTTTAAAAAAAAATCTACAAAGAAATGAGGAGCATTGAAATTAAATATGTGAGTTACTAAACAAGATATTTATCTCTTTTAGTGTTTTAAGAAGTAAAAGCTAGGACTGTATCATGGGTTTTATAATAAGAGGTAAAAGACACAATGACACAAAGAAACAATGAAGAAAATGGCAATATATTAAAGTTAGGTCTTCCAACAAGCATATAAACTTCGTACTACTGCCTGAAGATGGACTATGAGAAATTTAAAGATGCATGTTATAAAACCTAGAACAACCCCTTAAAAAGCATGAGTGAAGCAAAGCAGTGTAGCTGATCCACCAGTAGAGATAAATAGTAAGTTTTGTACCATAGAGAATGAGCATATGAAAAAAGGAGGAAAGAACTAATATTCCACCCATGTATGTCCACCTGGAGGAAGCATGGCTTCCAACTGTATACAGCAAGAGACAGGCTTTCATATACAGATGGAAGGCCCAGCACGGTGGCCTAGTGGCCTAGTCTTCGCCTAGTGACTAATTGCAAGCCCCGGGATCCCATATGGATGTCAGTTCATGTCCTAGCTGCTCCACTTCCCATCCAGCTTCCTGCTTGTGTCCTGGGAAAACAATAGAAGATGGTCCAAAGCCTTAGGACCCTACACCCATGTGGGAGACCTTGAAGAAATTCCTGGCTCCTGGCTTTGGATCAGCTAAGCTCCAGCTGTTGTGGCCACTCGGGGAGTGAACCAGCAGATGGAAGATTTTTCTCTCTGTGTCTCCTTCTCTCTGTAATCTGACTTTCCAATAAAAATAAATCAATCTTTAAAAAAACTATACACAGATGGAGCTAATAGTAAAAGGTTGCTGATAGCAATCGTAAAGGAACTGAACTACCTTTATTTTTAGATGGAGTCCCATTTTAGGCAAAGAATGCCTAGAATAAAGAAGCATTTCATAACAGTGAGAAAGTTAATGAATTCAAAAATATGTACTGGTTTGGAATACATATATATGTAGTAAGAGCTTTACCTAAAACTTATTAAAGATGAATTGACAAATGCATTTGGAGAGTACAACAGATTTGTCTAGTTAAATGATGGAACAAGTAGATAAAAAGTTGGTAAAAGATGTGATGATCTGTATAACATTACCAACCAACTGGAATTAATTGACATTTATAGAGCGCTATACCAAAAAAGAAAGCACATTTATTTTCCAACTGCAAATACAACACTAAGTTGTAACATATGCTAAGCCATGAAAGGAGTCTCAGTGAATTTGAAAAGGATTGTAAACTCTGGCCAAAATGGAATTAAATTAGAATCTGTAACAATGAGATGGATAGGAAATTTCTAAGTGGAAATTAAACAAGCAATTCTAAATTACTCTGCAATAAAGAAACAAATTGCAAGGGAAAGTGGAAAACCTTCTGGACTGAATTATAATGAAGTTCAGAGATGCCTTTAAAAAGAGGTGTGTAGCCGGGCCCGGCGGCGTGGCCTAGCGGTTAAAGTCCTCACCTTGAAAGCCCCAGGATCCCTTATGGGTGCCGGTTCTAATCCCGGCAGCTCCACTTCCCATCCAGCTCCCTGCTTGTGGCCTGGGAAAGCAGTTGAGGACAGCCCACTGCATTGGGACCCTGCACCCCGTGGGTACCCGGAAGAGGTTCTTGGTTCCCAGCTTCGGATCGGCACGCATCGGCCAATTGCGGCTCACTTGGGGAGTGAATCATCGGACGGAAGATCTTCCTCTCTGTCTTTCCTCCTCTGTGTATATCTGGCTGTAATAAAATGAATAAATCTTTAAAAAAAAAAAAGATCATATATCCTTGGCTATTACTCTATGATTTGTGTGTGAGAAAAGAATGAATCCCCTCCTCCACTGAATTGGGATTGGGCCATGAGTCTGGCTTTGGCCACTGACAGGTGAATGGATCTAATAATGTATGCTGTTCCTGAGTAGGGGGTGTTGGGAGTTGTTGTATCTTCTGCCAGTTTTCTTGCTCTTCATCCTCTGATATCAGAAATAGCGAGTTCCAAATAGGGGTGCTCCTTTAGCTGGCAACAGAGAAGACACATAGATGAAAGTCACAGCAAGGACATGGCCTGGAGAAGATCTTGAGGCAGCTCATACCTCACAGGTAAGAGGATAATGAAGTTTCTGAGCATGCGTGTCACCAGCATACCATGGGAAAATCGAGCTGTGTGGAAAGTGTACCTCCCTTTTTATTCTGTTTCCTGAAATACTGTACTGTGTATTACTGGTTTTTTTATAAAAGATTTATTTATTTTTATTGCAAAGTCAGATTTACAGAGAGAAGAGACAGAGAGACAGATCTTCCATCCCTGGTTCACTCCCAAAGTGGCCACCACTTCTAGAGCTGATCTGAAGCCAGGAGTCAGGAGCTTCTTCCAAGTCTCCCATATGGGCAAAGAGACCCAAGGCATTGGGCCATCCTTTACTGCTTTCCCAGGTCACAAGCAGGGAGCTGGATAGGAAATGGAGCAGCAGGGACATGAACCAACACCCCTGTGGGATGCTGGAGCTTGCAGATGGAGGATTAGCCAATGAAGCCAGCACGCTGGCCCAAACAGTGTCTTCTTTGTAAGACGTACTTTCAGTAAAATGAAATGCACAGGTCCTAGCTGTTTAGCTTCAAGAGTTGTGACAATTACATCTAATCAAATAACCACCATCTGAAGCCAGATAAAGACAAATGACATCATCCCTTATCCTGCTCTCAGTCAGTGCCCCTTGCCAGAGGCCACCCATATCTGCCTTCCAGCATCAGAAGTTTTCTTTAGGTTTGAGTTTGATGGAAATGAAAACATGCTCTGTGTGTGTAAATGAATTCTTACTGCACATTTTCTTTCGTACCTGAATTCTTCCAACACTGTTTGAGATTCATCAGTGTTGTATTTTCAGGTTCCTGCCTTTATTGAGATATATCTAATGTACTGTAAAATCCACCCACTTGAAGTTGATTTCCATATAATCTCACATTTGATTTTTCATACGGAGTGGCATGAAGATTGACTTTTTTTCCCCAATTAGGTGTCTGGAATTCTCTCACCATTCATTTAAAATATGCTTTCTTCCTCCACTGAGCTGATTTGCAGCACAATGTGTGTGTAATGGAGGTGATACCCTATATTGAATACAAATTGTAACAAGTGAATCTAATTATATAACGGAAGAATAAAATAACCGTAGTTAGAAAAAGAAGAGCCAATCTAAATAACTCTGGAAGAAAGTGTTTTGCCTTTATGCTCTAAAGCTAAAAATAATAACAATCCACGAATATTCTACTTTAGTTAGTAAGTTTTGTATCTTACAGAGACATGTGTGAGCAGTTCTGAAACTATATGTATGTTTTACTACTGATGGAAATGAATGCATTATGGAGTGATCTGTGGTTGTATGTTTACATGTTTGTGCCTTTTGACTTCCTATTTGTGTCTGCTGAGATAACCCACAGCACTGAGCACACCTAGCACTGGAATCTTCCTTCTAAATTGCAACGCCTTAGTAAAAGATAAAAGAGCTCCTTGGATGTATGGGGATTCCAGGACTGTGTCAGGGAAAGTAAAGAATGAGTCTGCCAAAAAAGCAGGGAAGACCTTGTAAAATGATGAAGTCCTGTGCAAAAGACAGAGAAGTAATCCTGAAGGTATGCTCAATGACCATAGGAGCAGCAGAAAAGATAATGATATTGGTGGAATCTGCCCTGAAACCAAAATGAGTACCTAAAAGTGCTGGAGCCCTGCCACTCACATGGAGACCTCAATGAAGTTCCTGGCTTCTGGCTTCAGCTCAGCCCAGTCCCAATTGTTGTGGCCATTTGGAAAGTGAAACAACAGGTGGGAATCTCTCTCCCTAAAATTCTACTTTTTAAATAAATTAATAAGTCTTAAAATAAAACATAACCTGTGGATTTCAGGCTTCCTTCTGGTACCTGGCAAAAACGAATGGTCAACACCAAGTGCTGGAGCCGTGGGAACTCTCATACCCTGCTGGTAGGAATGCAAATTGGGACACCCTCCTTGGAGAGCTGTGCACCACTGTGTGGTAGAGCTGTGGATGGGTGTTCCCTGCGAGCAGCCATTACTCTCCTTGGTATTTACCCCAGAGAAAGTCTCGCACATGCATTTCAGGAGAGAAAAGGATAAAGATGCTCTCAGCAGTGCTGTTTGATACAGGTACAATCTAAAAACAGTTGGAAATTGTTGTGCATCACTTATTCACATAAACAGTAAAAATGAGCAAACTTAAAGCCACAAGCATTGACATGAGTAAATCTCATACACCTCTTTCATCAAAAAAATCAAGGGAAATTATGACTCCACATATGTAAGGTAAATACATGCAAAACTAAATATATTTAAAATTCACAACATGTGATTCTATTATAAAGACAAAAAAGGAATTGCAAACATGAAATTCAAGATGGCAGCTCTGTCTGGGGAATGTGGTCAAAGAGGCCTAACTGGGAGCCAGCACTGTGGCGTGAAAGGCTGAGCATCCCATGTGGGTAGGAGTTTGTGTTCTGGCTGTTCCACTTGAGCTTAAGTTGTGGGAAATTTCTAGCATATACAAGAGTAAATAAGGTCTTATAATGATCCCCCACATAGTCATTAGTTTTCAACACACAGTCACTTTGATTGCATTTATTCTCCTATTTCCTTCCTTCTTGTATATAAATTTTGTGCTTTTCATCTCCTTGAAAGGCAGAGAGAGAGAGCAAGAGAGCACTCTTCCAGCCACTGGTTCATTTCCTCAAATGCTTGCAACAGTCAGGGCTGGGTCAGGATAAAACAAAGCATGGAACTGTGTCTAAGTCTCTTAGATGGATGGCAGGAGCCAGAGCACCTCTGCCGTCTCCAGCCACCTTCCAGAATGCTTTATCAGGAAGGTGGATCAGAAGTGACTCAACAAGCTAATCCTCCATCTGTAACCTCCAGCATCCCGTATGGGGGCCAGTTCTAGTCCTAGCTGCTCCACTTCTAATCCAGCTCCCCACTTGGGGCCTAGAAATTCAGTGGAGGATGGCCCAAATCCTTGGGCCTCTGTATGCACATGGGAGACCTGGAAGAAGCTCTTGGCTCCTGGCTATTGGCTTTCAGTCAGCTCAGCTCCAGCCATTGCAGCCATTCCAGGAATGAACCAGTGGATGAAAGATGTTTCTCTCTCTCTCTCTCTCTCTCTCTCTCTGTGTGTGTGTGTGTGTGTGTGTGTAGATCTGCCTTTCAAATACAAATAAATAGATTCTTGGGGCTTCTCCCTTTATTTCTCCCCTGACCCTAGATACAGGGGGGAAAAAGTGATGATAATAGTGTGGAAACAATGGTGTTACCCACTTTCCTGTAGCCCTTGACCCTTTGTACCCTAATCAACTATGTGAGATTATGAAAAAAAATTTTTAAGTAAATAGATTTTGAAATAAAGTGTGGCAGCTGGAACTCTAAGTGGTATCTGGTATGGGGTGTGCATAGGCATCCAAGCAGTGGCTTAACATACTGGACCACAAGGCCTACCCTATCTTCTGTTATTTTAGCACAAATTCCAGCCATCATATAATTCATTCTTAAATATCTATTTTTAATAGTTATTTTTATCTTTTTAAGAGGCAAAAAGATAAAGATATCTTCCATCCTCAGATTCACTCCCCAACTACCACGAGAGCTGGGACTGGACAAGGCAGAAGCCAGGATCCTTGACTTGCATGCACCAGGATCCCATATGGGAGCCAGTTCATATCCTGGCTGCACCACTTTCCAGCCAGCCCCCTAATTATGGCCTGGGAAAGCAGAAGATGTCCCAAAGACTTAGGATCCTGCACCCATGTGGGAGACCCAGAAGAAGCTCCTGGTTCGGATCAGCTCAACTTGAGTCACTGCAATCACTTGCAGAGTGAACCAGCGGATGGAAGATCTTTCTGCAAATCTAACTTTTCAATAAAAATCAATCAATCTTTTTTTTTTTTAATGAAGCTGTGACATGAACTCAGGCATTTTATTTGGGTTGCAGATTTCCCAATTGTCATTTTTTTTAAGATTTTATTTTTATTGGAAAGTCAGATATACAGAGAGGAGGAGAGACAGAGAGAAAGATCTTCCATCTGATGGTTCACTCCCCAAGTGACTGCAACGGCCAGAGCTGAGCTGATTCAAAGCCAGGAGCCTAGTGCTTCTACCGGGTCTCCCACGAAGGTGCAGGCTCCCAAGGCTTTGGACCATCCTCAACTGCTTTCCCAGGCCACAAGCAGGGAGCTGGATGGGAAGCGGGGTCGCCAGAATTAGAACTGGTGAACATATGGAATCCTGGCATGTTCAAGGTGAGGACTTTAACCACTATGCTATCATGCCAGGCCCCCAATTGTCATTTTTAAAAACTATTTTATTTGAAATGGAAAGGCTGACAAAGACACAGATATTTCACTTCCATCCACTGATTTACTTCTCAAATGGGCACTACATTTAGGACTGGACCAGGCCAAAGTCAGCATCCTGTGACTCCATCTGGGTCTTCCACATGAGTGTCAGGACCCAAGTGGTTTGGTCATCTTCCACTGCTTTCCCGGACACATTAACAGGGAGCTGGGTCCAGAGAAGAGCAGCAGAGACTGAAATGTGTACTCCAACATGGGATGCCAGTGTCACAAGCAGTAGCCCAACATGTCACACCATGGCAACCTCGCAATTGCTATCATAACTACTGTGTCAAATACTGCGTTAGAATCGGGTTACATTGAGCATTTCTGGACCTTGAATGCAGGGCAACTTGCTCACCCAATTGATGGCTTGGGGATCTGGACTGCTCCAGGTGGCTTGTAGAAGCCAATAGCCATTTCCGCAGACAACTAGTTTACATAATCATTGATGTAGTTTTTGGAGTTCCCACTGGCCCTTGTGTAAAGGCATCTGTCTTTCTTCTTAACCTCTCATTAAATGGTTATGCAACTACTACTATTTACCATACTGAGTAAGGTAAATAGTAGTTGCTCATTAATAATTCATGCTGAGCAAATGCCGATTCTCATAATCTCATCTTCCTGTTCTTCCTGGAAAGTGAGGGAGGGTGTGGGCTTAGATGAAAGAGTGAGGTAATGACCGAATGAGCTAATGTGTATAACTAGACTGTGACCTATACAGTGCTGTACAGAGGTCGTCTTTGTCACACTAGAAGCCCTCCCATTTCATCCATTTTGATTTTGTGCTAGCTGTAATGTTAACTTGTCCTTCAACTCTCCATCTCAGTTCCAGGTGCTCACTCATCCTTTGCACTGTCACAGTGTGGCCTCCTCTGGGAGGCCCATAGTGGCAGTCCTGGTGAGTTTTGGTAACAGTTACAGTATTTTCCATTTTTTTTTTTTTTACAAATAAAAATGTATTCAAGTGAGACCATGAGGCTGCTGCGACAAGTGATTGGAAGCATGGATCTGAGAAATGTGTTGCAATTCAGACCACAGGGACACAGGCAAGATTAGTCTTGCCTGAATTCATAGGTACCTATCAATTGAAAGATACTCAGTTAAGAATGAAAAAAATGGAAGAATGTCTACAAAGGCCCAAAATACATTGTTTAGTACTCTGATTTCAAGTGTGAGATATCGTCAGGGATTTTATAATGATTTTAGTTTGGGGATGAACTGTCCTTACTACATTTAAGCTTATCATTTGACTTTCATGCATTTGTTCTTTTTTTTTTTTTTAAGAAGTATTGTTTATTTTTATTTGAAAGCAGAGCAACGGAGAGGAAGAGTGAGAGATAGCTCAATCTTCCATTCACCAGTTCACTCCCTAAATGAGTGCCACAACTGGGTCCAGGCCAGGCTGAATCCAGGAGCCTGGAACTTTATCTGGATTGCCCATGTGGGTGGCAGGGACTCAAATCACTCGAGTCATCATCTGTGGCCTCCCAGGATAACATTAGCAGGGAGCAGGATGGGGAAGCAAAGCCAGGACTCATCTGATCTGGGATGTTGGTATTACAGGTGGCAGCTTGATTGCTGTGCCGCAACACCTGCCCCCATGTCACCTTTGACTGTTTTGAGAAACCCATCATTAAGATCAGAAGCATGGGACTGCCCTGGATTAATGACAAGTCTTCTGCAGTTCCCCTCAGAGATACAAGGGAGAAGCCAGGCTAGCCCTTCCTCCACAAGTCACAATGCTCAACCATTTTGGAGCAGGAGGGCAGCGGGAAGGAGGAGTGGGGAATAGCCCTGCCAGCAGGGGAAGGCATTTCTCTTCCTCTGGCAACCCATGGCAGCCATTTCCCGAGAGCCACCATGATGACCTGTGCCCAGGTCACGGACAAATATGCTGTCTGCCTGCATTGTTCCTCTGTGGTAAACACTGCAGGTGTCATGGTATTTGGGGTGAGGCCAGGGACTGCAGTGCCTCCCTCAAAGTCTTGATGACATCAAGAACCTGGCAGTGGCTTCAAGTGCCATTTAGTACAAGATAAAAACTCTGGTGTGAGGATTGCCAGCTCCCTATAGCCAAAGCACAGTGGTCCCTTACCACATGACCTTCACCTTCTATAGACAGGATTAGGGAGCCGCAGTGTAGACGTGTAGTTCTTCCTGCCTGGTGTGCCTTGAATTACAAAGAACACCAAGAATGCACCTTACAACCACATGGTGAGAAAAAGAAGGCTAGCAGTGACTTTCAGCTAAGTGCCAGTATATCTAAAATGTCTATTTATTTTGACACAAGCTCTGGAAGCAGATGAAGTTTGATGGTATAATTTGAACCCAGCCCCATCACTGCTGTTATTTTTTCCCTCGATAGCCACTATCATCAGCCATTTCACTGTACCTGCTCTCGAGGGTTAAATTCTGTTTCGTTGTAGGAAAACTGGTCGCTGGATGAGAATCCAGTAAAAGAGCCCCTCGGGGAAGCAGTATTATAGCAGTGATAATGAACCACACCTTCATTCAGCACATGTTGGTAATCTGGATGTGAGTTGCTAGTTTCTGTTTCCTGTATAGATTGTGAGCACGTACATGACAAAGAACCAGATTTTCTGCATCTCTCATTGCCCAGGGCATTCAATGTGTGTGAAGCAGACAAAGAAGATGTGTTGAGGCATAATTACATACACTGCAAGCAGAAAGATGTTAGGCTGAGAAAGAGGTCTAGTGAGTTGTGGGAACCGATAAACGAGGCAAGACTTTCATCTGGGAGAACTGCAGAGGCTGCCCGGGGGCGGTGGCAGCGGCAGATTAACAGGTGGACCTTGACAGGTTGAAACGCAGGCTGTACGAGTTCTTGGGTGTACAGTGGATGATTTATAAAAAGTGTTCATTTTCATCTCATTGAAAGAGCAACAGAAACAGGTGTGTGCTGTGCATTGTTGTAAGCATTTTATAGGATTAAGCTGGCTGAATCCTCCCAGAAACTCCGTGAGAGATACGCTTTCCTTATCCGAGTTTAGAACTGAAGAAGCTTGTGGCTCAGGGAGATGATTTTTCTCAAAGTCACATAGCTGGTAAGTGACAGAGATGGCTTCAGTACAAACTGACCTGAAGAGTGCTCTTCAACACTGGCCTGTACAGCTCCTTATTCAAGAAGTGGATTTAGCTGTTCTGTATTTGGAAGAACACAGACTATATTCTTTTTTTTTTTCTCAGACTATATTCTAAAAACACCTGCTGGTAATGTGGCTGAGAAGGTAGTTTGTGGTGGTGGAGAGCCATGGGAAATGAGGTTGTTCCAGGAAGACAGGGACATGCCACAGAAAACTTTGTGGTGGTTTTTAAAAATTTACTTATGCATTTGAAAGTCAATTAAAGAGAAAGAATTAGACACACACAGACACAGAGATCTTTCATCTGCTGGCTCATTCTTTAGATAGCCACAGACTGGAATTGATGCACATATTGTGATGTGGCTGTCAAGGGCTAGGGCTTTACCCACTTGGCCATCATGCCAGCTCCCTTCACAGAGAACTTTGAATGCTAAGCTGAAGACCTGCAAGATTTTTGAAAGGTGAAGAAAGCACTAAATGCCTGATAGCGAAGTGGCAGAACTGGATATGTGCTTAAGGAAGAGAACTTGGTGTGAAGGGGCGGGACGGAGGCGTGCAAACCAGTTAGGTGACTATTGCAATAATAGGCTAATGGGGAGGAGTGAGAAGAACCTGTAATTTCCTCCTGAAAGCATGGTTGGAATTTTTTTTTTTAAGAAAAAGAAAAGTTCAAAGATCAAGATTCTAACGAACATGAATTTGAGAATAATGACTAACTATGTAACATACTCTATATTTAAAAAAATTATTAATTAGCTTATTGAAAAAATGGATCAGATTTAAGGAGAGAAGGTGAGACAAAGATCCTTCTCCAGCTGCTGGTTCACTCACCAAATGGCTGCAATGGTCACAGCTGAGCCAGTCCAAAACCAGGAGCTTCCTCCAGGTCTCCCACACAGGTACAGGGTCCCACGGCTTTGGGCCATCCTCAACTGCTTTCCCAGGCCACAAGCAGGGAACTGGATGGGAAGTGGAGCAGCTGGGCCACAAATCAGCATCCATATAGGATCCTGGCACCTGGAAAGTGAGGATTTAGCCATTGAAGTATCACACCGGGCCCAGAATATGCTCTGTTTCATGGCTTTTAAAATAACAAAACAAATATATATAGATATGATTTGGAGAATTTTAAAAAAAGATTTTTATTTATACAAAAGGCAGCATTACAGAGGAAGAGGAGGAGGAAGGGAAAGAGAGAGAGATCTCTTACTTGCTGCTTCACCCCCTTAATAAATGCAAAATGTGGGGCTGAGTTAGGCCAAAGCCAGGATCCAGGCACTTCACATGGGTCTCCCACACAGGTATTAGGTGCCCAAAGACTTGAGTCCTCTTCCACCATGTTTCCCAGGCCATGATCAGGGATTTGGATTGGAAATGGAGGAGCTGGGACATGAACCAGCCCCCATATGGGATGCGAGTTTTTCAGGTGGTAGCTTTACTTACTACACCACAATGCTGGCAAAGTCATATACACAGAGAGGAAGAGAGACAGAGAGGAAGATCTTCCATCTGATGGTTCACTCCCCAAGTGACCACAACGGCCAGAGCTGAGCCGATCCAAAGCCAGAAGCCAGCAGCTCTTCTGGTTCTCCCATGAAGGTGCAGGGTCCCAAGGCTTTGGCCCATCCTTGATTGCTTTCCCAGACCACAAGCAGAGAGCCGGATGGAAAGTGGAGCTGCCAGGATTAGAACCAGCGCCCATATGGGATCCTGGTGCATGCAAGACAAGGACTTTAGCCACTAGGCCACCGTGCTGGTCCCAAGTATAACATTCTTTAATGGAACATTTGTCTGAATCATTACAATAAGTATGGTGTCTGAGATAATTCACTTGACTTTGTCATATAAAATAATTAGACACACACATCTGTATATTTGAGTTTATCCCTTGTAGTTCAAACCCATTTTTTACATGCCTACCTTTTTTCAGATTTGTGAATGGTGCTAAATATGTTAGGACATGTCAAATAAATTTCTAAACTGTTTCCCAAGAAGTAAAAACCTACAGAATTAAGAGCTTTACCAGTACTGGTAGACTGCTGCCTCTTGGTTGTACTCTAGGTCCACAGGTCAACCCCGTGTCCATAGAACCTGCTCATGTTCCTGAGTTGAGTGGGCCACTGTCAGGCAGGGCCCAACACCAGGACATTGGATCCTTCCATGGAGACTTCACCTATTCCATGGGAACTGCTTATGAGGAGGCAGGTTTGCTAAGTTCCTGGAGAGTTTATCCCTATGACCTCCCCCTCCTCAAGTACAGAGTAAATAAGCACTTTAAAATAATAGGTTTGCACCCAGCAAGGTAGCCTAGTGGCTCAAGTCCTCACTTTGCATGTGCCAGGATCCCATATGAGCATTAGTTCTTGTCCCTGCTGATCCAGTTCCCTTCCAGCTTCCTGCTTGTGGCCTGGGAAGCAATAGAGGAAATCCCAAAGCCTTGGTACCCTGCACCTGCATGGAAGACCGGAAGAAGCTCCTGGCTTCTGGCTTTGCATCAGCTCAGCTCTGGCCATTGCGGCCACTTGGGGAGTGAACCAGCTGATGGAAGATCTTTCTCTCTGTCTTTCCTTCTCTCTGTAAATTTGACGTATCAATAAAAATAAATAAATCTTTTTTTAATAGGCTTGCTATGTTTGCTGATCACATACTTTTTATCAGTGTTTCCAGACTGAACCATTCATTGTCAACCTTGTGGGGACAGCCGTTTTTTTCACATATTCCCAATGTTTTTATGGTTGTTACAGGATTTCTGATTAATTGTAAGTATTGAAGTGATGATGTTAAAATGAGTTTTTATCTTTTAGAAATAAATATTTTCAGTTGGGGCCCAGCATGATGGCTCAATGGCCAATTTCTTGCCTTGCTTGCGCCAGGATCCCATATGGGTGCTGATTTTTGTCCCAGCTGCTTCACTTCCCATCTAGATCCTTGCTTGTGGCCTGGGAAAGCAGTAGAGGATGGACCAGTCTTGGGACCTTCTACACCTGCACCTGCATGAGAGAGGAAACTCCTGGCTTCTGGCTTTGGATGGGCTCAGCTCCAGTTGTCGCAGCCATTTGGTGAGTGAACCAGCTGACGGAGAATCTCCCTGTCTCTCTTCTCCTTTAAATCTGATCTACCTTCCAATAAAAATAAATAGATATTTAGAAAGTAACCCAAATATTTCCAGTTGAAATTATAGTGCCTGAGCTTTGCTTCAAAACAGCAGAAGTTGGAGAAAGTGGAGCAGAGTACAGCTAAAATAATAATGGCCAAAAGTTGATGATTGCTGAAGCTATATAATGAGTGTGTGAGGAATTGTTATGTTCGCTGTGTAAGTTAGTGAATAATTACCAGCCTTACCAACGGTTTACTTTGCATCTATTTGAAAGAATAAGTAATTTATAATTTTACTTATTTCCATCTTATATGAAGGGCAAATAGAGGCAGATTTGACAGCACATATTGACAATACCCAGGAGTGGTCCAGGAATTCAATCCTGATCTTTCACAGAAGGGCCAGGGTGCAGTTACTTGCAGGGAGTACCTTCGCAGGAAGTTGGAATTAGAAGTGAGCTGGCGCTGGAATCCATGCACTCCAATAGGGTGTAGGCAACTCAAACAGCATCTTTACTAGTGGGACAGACGTTGGTGCCCAGATGAATTGTTTTTAGAGAAAGGTGCATTGTCAGTAACTTCTCAGCTCATAGCCCAGTGTTTAGTCCTCCAGCTGTCTCTGAGCCTGCACTGAGAGCTGTGCTCCAAGGTGCATGCACTTGCCTGTGCCTTCCATTGCACTTGTTTCCCTCTTCTACTAGATCAGTAGTCTCATCACAGCAGGACTTTCCATTTTATGGGCTTCCAACCTTCTAGTCCTTAGAGTATTGTCATGTCTTTGGAATGACAAGATATGCAATCAAATATTACAAGTCAATCCTTTTCAGAATGTTTGCGAACTTCAAGTCATTCACCAACAGTGATTCCCACTGTGGCTAGGGCAATTCATCTTTTT